>NW_026571095.1:21956934-22556934 GCF_026225935.1 Boleophthalmus pectinirostris
GCACGCGATTTTTTGAAGAGGCGTTTTCCTTATAACATTTTTATGACTATGAAGAAAGAAATGGATTTTAGATGTGTTGGTTGTGGGTCTATTCTACAGTTGTACAATATAAAAATCGAAACCGAAATATCGTGATATCATATTGTCAAAAGTCACAGTAATATCGTGGGCTGTCACAATATATGGAATTACAAAATCCTTTGCTTAAATACATTGTTTTATAGTAGCAATAGTTAATAAACATCTGGAACTACATATCCCATGATTCATGTCAGCGCAGACAACATGAAGAAATATGTTTTTTTTGTTTGTTTTTTTTTTATTTGAATTCTTGCGTTTATGACAGTAATAATTCACACAAAAATCTTGTCAGGGTATTTTAAACGCAAAAAAGTGTCCCATCTACAATTATATTAGCCTCTCCAAAATATCGCAATAAATATCATGAGATGCATATTGTGATAATATCGTACCGACAGATTTGGATATAGTTACATCACTACTATTTACTGATTGTGTTACTTTATCTATTATATATAGAGGTTTGGGTCTTGTGGTCATAAAATCTCTAAACCTACAAAACAAAATGAAGTGATCATCAGATTATAGAAATGATGCTGAATATTTGTGGTTGAGGTTGAATCTAAAACTACATTTGCTCGATATAGCTACTATGATTTACTGTCTAACATCCTGTCTCCTGTATCTCCAGCAGGCTATCCCGGCTCACCTGGCCACCTCCCCGATCCCTACCGAGAGTCACCTCTTCTGGATCTCTGAGGTGGAACACAGGGCCCCTAAAGACCTGGAGGACGAGCAGGGCGATGCAGATGACCCCCCTGACCCCCCCACGTCCAGCACTGTGAGCACCAAGAAGAAGCGACGGAGGAGGAAGAAGCACAAGGGAGACCCACGCAGAGAGGAGCTGACTCCACCCATGTCTGCTGCTAATGCTAACGCTGCTAACAACACACCTGCTGCTACGTCCGGCAACGGGCAAAATGAGGAGATCTTTGAGATGGACCTGAGCTCTGATGAGGATACTGCCAACCATGTCTCGAGGTGAGGGATATAGTTTGTAATTTATTTATGAATAAGAATTGCCCATTTAAAAAAAAAAAAAAAAAAAGTAATAAATCTTTCTTAAAAGTGCTCCATTAAACTTTTCTGGTGGGGTGTCGGCCATCTGTGCTTCTCCAATTCAAAAGTTTTGCCTAATGCCCCATATTATGATATTAAAGAGATGTTGATCTGAAAAGGTGTTTGATTGTTAAAAATGACCTGAAACATGCATATATATATATTTTTTTTAAGTTGAATGCCCCACTGTGTTGTTTTCCAAGCAAAATAACCTCTCCATGGAGACAATCTTGTGGCAATCCTCTACAGAAAAAGCTATAGTGCACCTTTAATCTCTGTTCGAATTATCCTTATTTATATTGTTAAAACACACGACACAGCTGCTGAATTATTAAACTAACCATAATGAATCAAAGCATTTTGTTTGTGTAAAGATGTTTATGCCAAAGTGGCTAAAAACCTGTATAATAATAATTAACAAAGACAATGCTTGTTATAATTCTCTTTGAGCAATTAATTAGATTAAAATGTATGTAATTTGTGGACAGAACTGTTGAAGTAAAAGATTTAGGTACATTGATGTGGTTTGCATGTGCTGTATCTACATGGCACATAATCGATGCAGCCTAATTACTTCATCAATCCGACCTTGACAGTACAATGTTCCTCTAATGGTACAGCTAATGGCAATTTTAGTGCTAATGTGATGACAGACAGAGTGAGAGGAGAAAACAGCACATCAACTTTCAGTAATGGACGTATACAACACATGGTTTCAAAACTAATAAAAATTTGGTAATGCAGGGTTGCACACTGTATTCCAAAATATTATTATTGCAATGCAAGCTATTGCATCATTTGACCTGTAATGAAGAACCATCTCTATATATGCAATATAGTAATAGTAAGGTGTCATAAAGTCTAATGTATACACACCATTGTGTAACAAACAACTCTTGTTTTATAGTTTTATTAAGTATTAATGTAACTTCACCATAAAAATAGATGAGATATTGTGATATTACAGTCATTAATTGTGTATTTTCCCCTTGTAGGTCACCTTCTGTCACCACAATGAAAGACACTGAGTCCAAACAGCCTGCCCCAAGACACAGCCTGGACTATCCAGTTTCAGACGGAGACTGGCCCCTAGACGACAGGTACACAGCCACTCTACTACATACTGTATGACCACTATTGCTTTCACTGGCTATGCTTACATGCACACCACACAATTTTTAATTGAAATTTTATCTAAATTGATACATCTGTTGTGACGATTCTGACTTGTTTCTGATTATTCACATCTGTGCATGTTTTGAAACTTATGCAAAAAAGGAAAACAAATATGGCACAGACAAAAATGATAGAAAATGTTAATGATGATCAGATTTAGTTTGTTCAAGTAAACACACTCCACCTTATTCTAGTTATCTGATTTTTACTTAGTTTCTGTCTTTACTCTGTTACCTTTTGCAGTCATGATCTGTCCGAAGCCTTTTCTCCCAAAAGTGACTCTGAGCTGATGGTTCGACCCTCAGAGAGCTTCCTGAGGGCGGAGTCTCACATCCAGTGGACCTGGGGAGAGTTTCCTGAAACGACTAGGGTATGTTTACATATTTTAACGTTAGAGCAAAACACCTGGGCTCTCAAAAAAAAACTGTACTGTGAAAATAAGTAGTATTTCTCAAAGTTGTGACTCAAAGAAGCACATTTAAATTGTATTTTTCTGTTAGCAATGTAACAGTAAATTTGACTGCAATCGTTTATTAGAAATCAGTTGTTCTCAAACTGTAATATTCATTCCAGCACTATGTAAGGTAGTTTGTGGATGCAATGTTAGCCCTTTTTAGAATCTATTTTATCAGCCTGTTTCCGTAGATTTAAAAAAATTTAACTACTATAGCTATGGTGCATTCTCTTTATAGACACTTTTTACATTTGGTAGTGCTCGAAAAGCCAAACTTTACTTAGGTAATACTTTGTGTGAAAGAGACACTTTTAATAATTATTGACTGTTAATAAAAAGTCTGGACAATTTATTATGAACTTCAAATGATTAAAATATGCCATACTTATAAGGGCAGGTTTTTGCCAAATACATACTTTCTCTTAACATTATAGTGAGCTAAATCTATTTTGATACTTATTCTATGCAGGTGACCAAAAAGGAGAAGCCAGAAGTCAAAACGGTCACCATCACTCCATCAGAGAGCACGCACTTTCGGGTGATCCTGAGTTCAGAAGCCATGGAGGATGACACTGATCTCGAGAGGAATAATGCTGCTGCTACTTCACAGTGCACTATAGTTAAACCAGAACCACGCACACCAGTCGCTCCTGTCCCCACTGTCGCACCTGTCGCACCTATTGCACCTTTAGGCCCTTCAGATCCTAGTTCTGGTCCAGATCCTGCCTTGGCTTTATTGAGTCCCACTGAGCCTCTGGATGTGCTGCCCTCTAGTGTCCCCACCTCCACGCCTTCACACAACCCACTGACAGATTCACCCTCCAAGAAAAAAGGTGTTTATCTCATTCTTATCTATGTATTAGAGTTGTCACATTCTAACATTTTAGAACAAAATTTTGATACTAAGGAATTTTTTTTTTTTATATGGACAATAACAAATGTTAGTCTAATGGAGCCCAATTTCCATTCTGATTATATTTGTAATGTATGTATAAAAAGTAGGATTCTGTTCAGAGTGCACACTGTAAACAACTCCAGGGTATTAACATTTGAGAGTAGGCTTAAAAATAAACGGATAAACTAATCCAAGAATCCCTTCCTTCTCAGAACATGTTTGTAGAGTTCGAAATTTCAGGTATAACAAGCTTGTTCTGTAAACACATGTTATATTTTGTACCTTGCAGAGGACTTTGTATTGCAGTGCAGCATTTACAATTTAATTCACATTCTGATTTGATTGCAATATATTGTGCATCCCTTAAAAGTACTTTCTTTGATATTAACCTATGATACTAGTTTTGATATAGTTCAAGATCTTTCTGAAACTATTCGGGAAAGCTTTTATTCTGTATCAATACTTAAAGTAAGTATCTATTTTCGATGCTAGGTTCGGTACAGATTAGTATCTTGATAGAAATTAATAACGCTGTACTACATGCCCTGTTCTTGTCACTCCTGTCTTCATACATGAGTAAAGCTGACATGTCTTAAACATACATGCAGGTGTCCCAAAGAGGAGCCAACACCAGGGCCCTGAGGATATTTACCTGGATGACTTGAATGTACTCGAGCCTGATGTTGCTGCAAGATATTTTCCCAAGAGGTAATTTCACGTTGGCATTTAGTTGCACAGTTATGTAATGAATTTGAATTCATTTTTTTTTGTCCCTGGAGTTCTATTCTGTAGAATTGGAGTAAGCCTAATTTTTGTTTATGCAAGATTATGTTGATATTTGGTGAATTTAATTTTGGTTGGCAATTCTTCTGTCTTGTGGCTTAACAAGAACTGCCTAAACTGTGAAAAACAACAACAAAAAATTATACAATTCTGGAAAAATATCTTTGAATTAGACTTAGACAAATGTATTGATCCACAAAGGAAATTATCTGGACACAGTAACTCACACATCACAATAAATATAATAACAGGGAATAAAAGTATACGGATAGTAATAAATTCAAAATAAAGAATGTGGCAAATTGCAAGACACTTTTTGTAAAACTGTCCCACCTCTTAAAGCTGCAATGTGTAATTTTTCTGAGGGAAGGGTTCTGTCAATATGATCTCACTTATCACTGTTTATTTCTTTCTGTTGCAGTGAGTCTGAAGCTGCCACTAAACACTGGATGGAATCGGAGATGCGCTCTGGCTCTCAGTCCCCTCAGTCTGTGGGCAGCGCAGCGGCTGACAGTGGGACAGAGTGTCTGTCAGACTCGGCCTCAGACCTGCCCGACGTCACTCTGTCACTGTGCGGAGGCCTCACCGAGAACGCAGAGATATCCAAAGGTATTTATCTGCAAGTTACAACATTAGCAATACAGTGCTTCAACTATTTTTATACCTCACTACTCTCCCATACCTTATTAGAAAGCTACCTTAAGATCCTACTTCAGTAAAATGAGAACAATTTGCTACTATATTGATGTACACCTAGAATGACTTGTATGTGTATGTGAATTTTATTGTATGTTGGGCCCACAGATTCTCCAAATATCAATATTTTTAATACTTAATATGCGTGTTTAGATTTTTTTTTTTTTATGTGGCAAATAGAGCTGATGGAGAAAAACATTATTTATGGCGTTAACTTCCAAATAAGGCTATAAAGTGATATTTTTGAACTGGATGTTTAATACATTTAATACATTTAAAGACATGTTTTAGTACAGATTAAATGAAATGAAATTATTTGTCAGTATTGCCTTCCCCTAATCATATACTCTCTTATCTTTAACAAAATTTTAAGTTTTCATTAAATATAAGTGCTATTAATTACTGAATCTGCACAGTTGACACAAACCAATTACTGAAATGAAATCGAAATGATTTTGTAGAATTGTAATATAGTATTAGCATTTTTTTCTGAATTCAAAATAAACTCTTTCTTGACCATCAGTGTAGATTATAGAACATTTATGCTAGAGACATGTTTTAGCTAACTCTACCAGACCTTTTTATCTCAACATTTTTCTTTCTCTTTATGATTGCAGAAAGGTTCATGGAGCATATCATTACCTATCATGAGTTTGCTGAAAACCCGGCAATTATAGATAACCCCAATCTGGTGGTCAAGATAGGAAATCGGTGAGTCATTTAAGACAAGAATCATGTATTTGTAGAAGGGAAGTGTTTAATTAGTATCTTTCTTTTCAGATATTACAACTGGACCCTTGCTGCTCCCTTAATTTTAAGTCTTCAAGCGTTTCAGAAAAACTTACCAAAGGTACAGGGCAAGATAAGTTTTTGAAGATACAAATGTTATAGTTGAATTTTTACTTAATGGGTGTATTTTGTGAATGACAGGCTACAGAAGAGGCCTGGATGAAGGAGAAAATGCCAAAGAAGTCAGGGCGCTGGTGGTTCTGGCGAAAACGGGCGGATAGTACAATCAAACAGGTCTATATAATGATAACTTCTATCTAATTAAATGACAAGTATAAATGGACCATTTTAGAAAGTAGCTTGGTAGGATATCACTGTACAAGTAGCAATATCCAATTGATTTTCTCACAATAACAAATTTTTATGGACACATTTAAATTGTTTTTGTCATACAGTCTGAGACAAAGCTTGAAGCCAAGGAGGAGTCCCAGTTAGAAGAAGGACCCTTGCTGCCTCAGGACAAAATGCCCTTAATGTAAGTTTGAAACTAAAACTGTGCACTTTTGCATGACAAAACAGTGCACATCACTGCATAGTAATAACATGGTAACAGGATGAAGATGTCATGGTAACTAAAAGTGTACGGTAGTTATATATTTTTTTGTTTTTCATTTAAAAAGAACTCATCTGTCTTTATTTAACCCATTTATGGAAATAATGTTATAATTTTGCCCATAACCCAGTATAAAGACTAAATTAGTTAGTATTTGCTTGGTCGTAATAACAAGGCTGCAAATGGCATTTGTTCCTCATTGCTGTAAATATGCAGTTTCTCTTCTTGGGTTTCAGACGTACGAAAAATTACGATTGTTGTCATAACATTATCTTTTATATGTGGAAAAAGTCCTTTGAAATGGTTTCATATAACAGGAAGCTGAAACCCATTGATTGCCATTCTATAAATGTCAAGTAACATGCAACTGAAAAATACACACCATAAAAAACATGGCACATTTTTGTGGTCTAGAGCTAAAGTAGGAGACTCGTCCAGTGATGAGGAGGCGAAGGAGGTGAGCGCCGCCTCGTGTCAGGACAGACTTCAGAGTGGAGAATCTCAGCACCACACGACCATGCACACCTACAGGAAGTCCCTACGTCTCTCCTCTGACCAGATCGTAAGTACTGCATTACATATATCACAATATAATGTTCATGTTACATACAATGTTTATTGGTCATATCAGAGTAACATCTAACCAGAAGTGCTATGAAGCACCTAGTAAATTAATTATTTATTTACAGTATTATATTTATTTATACATTCACAATTTTAGCATCAAATGTAGTTCTATCTACATATTAGCATTCTTTCAATAATTTACCTCTAAACCAAACATATCCAGATTAGAAATTCCTGTAGTGTGTTGGAGCGCCATCTGCCAGTCAATTGTTATATTTAATGCACTTACACGAATCGTCCTGCAGATGGCTCCAAAGACCTATACCAATGTATTCTTTTGACTCGAGAAAGTCCCAGAATGATGAATGAAAGGTACGTTGAAAAAAGACATCAACAATTTAACGCCCACCACTGGGTCTATAATGAAAGTATATTAGATGTGTATTTAGATTAGAAAAAAATCAGATATTGATTATTTTGATAATGTTGTTGATGTATCCACATTTACAAAAACACATTTTGGTTATCAAGCTGTTGTTTTAATATATTCAGAGCTCAAATGGAGCTCCTTACTGGGTTGCCAGATTCAGTATCTAATAAACAGTTTGCAGTCAACCCACACAGGCTTTATATATGATGTATTCTCAGTAGAAAATAATGACTTCTAATGGGATCCCAGGTTCAGCTGTAATTGTTTTTGCAGTTTTTCCAAGAGCAAAAGCACATGTTGAAGCCATTACTTTTAACACCCATTGAAAAACAGAGGAAAACTTTACATATTAAATATACACAATATACACAAATTGTATTTAGTGCTGCACAGGTGTGATGTGAAGTATTGTGTGTTTTAGGCCAGTCTGAAGCTAAAAGAGGGTCCCAATGAGGTGACGTTCAGCATCACGACTCAGTACCAGGGCACATGTCGCTGTGAGGGCACCATCTACCTGTGGAACTGGGACGACAAAGTCATCATCTCCGACATCGACGGCACCATTACCAAGTATGGACTCACAACATAATAAACATGATTTTAAAGTCTTACTCATGGTAATTTCATTATTGTAGAACAAGATGTTCTCATTTCAACATGAATCATAGCTAATAATTGCACTGTGAATTATTTCTGTAATCCTAATTGATTGCGTAAAACTGTAAAAAACTAAAAATATATAAACTCTTACAAAACAAAATACTTTCACATCATTAACCTTTGCAACTATCACCTTTTACATGCAATGCCATTCCAGAAGAATAACTGTATTTGAATAACAAGTGGAAAATAAGCTAAATATTTTATTTTTTAAAACTGTTATATTGTCTATTTAGAACATACACTTGGAGTTTCATGCCAACAACAACTAAAAGTGGATGAGGGGTGTAAAAAACAGAAACTGCATATGACAAGAGTGAGGCATTTAATCATGAAGCAGAACATTGTCAGTTTATATTGGCAGCTACTGGGCATAACTGTATTTGAAAATTCTCCAGTGACTGAAAATTTACTCAAAATAACAAATGTTTCATTTATAGTTTGCCAGTTTTGTTTTAAACTGTGCTCTGCTCTGGGCTGCTTCTGGGTCCATTCAGAAAAAGAAAGTGTGCCAGCGCTTGGGCCGCTGGTGACTCAGACTGCAGGTGAAGGGAATATTTTTACACGTCTCTCTCTCTCTCTCTCTCTCTCTCTGTTTCTGTCTCACTCTCCCTTTCTCTCTTTCTCTCACTCTCTCTCTCTCTCTCTCTCTCTCTCTCTCTCTCTCTCTCTTCGCCTCATAGGTCGCAGCTGAAGCACGGGGCTGCACTACTTTTACTGCTACCACACATTTTATCATTTCTATTTTAACTCAGCTATTCTCACTGCAGAATATTTTAAGTGTTCCAGATAACTATACAAAAATAATTGTAAAGTTATGCAAATATAGTGATTCATTGTACTTTACTACACATGTATTCTTACTATGAGTGGGCTCACTTCTCCATAGATCTAACCAGTAACTTACATGCTTGTCCATTGTGATAGAAGTGTTTAATGCGATTATATGGACCACTTAGAGCAAAGCAATACTAAGCAATCTCCATGGAAACAAGCATTTGGTGATTTACATAATATGTTTAGAAAATAAAAGCAAATTTGAGTAACTTTAGCATCAAAGTCAGTGTATGAAGCTATGAATTGTAAGTATTTAAGAAATATACATTAGCGTAGATTATAGATTTAACGATCGCTTAATTACTTTTTTGTAACACCCCCCATGTCTTTGAGAATCTCTTCATTACCAGTTGTTTAAATAGCCTGTCTTAATTAAGTCTATAACCCTTGTTCTGTTTACTTTGGGCTTTTAATTATTCCCAAAATGAGCTGGTTCTCATTTGGAGCTAAATTGACGTTGCGAGCTGTGTCGGGGCCAGGAGGTGGTCAAAATCACAGCTGCCCGCACTGACTAGACCTTGTTATCAGCCTGACCCCATAGGCCAACCTGTGACATTTGTGGCTTTCTTTGAGTAATAGGGGAGAGCACCGTCACTATAATGAGCCTATTTGCATTTCAGCGAGAGGCTATACTTGCCATAAGCTCCAGTGCAGACAGCTCCTCCCTTATGGCTATTGTATCCTCATTAACCGGAGCTCTGTTTGTTATTTATAATGAAAAGTATCGATGAGGGGAGAGTGACCTTCTTTAAACCCCTAAAACACATACATTATAGGATTTACAGGGCTGTGAAGATTAGGTTGTCATTCCCAAGTGGTTTTATGTGAACTTTTGGTGATATCCAAGAATCTTTACTCCTCAAGTCCTGATGTCTTGTGTTTGTTGAGTTTGACCTTTGCATGGAAGGTACAAAATCAAATTCTATGATGCAAACTACTTTTTCCCTCTCACACACTCCTGTTGGTAAAAGTATTATACCCTTAAGTGAATTTGGATTTTAAAGTGCTATATTACACAAGCCAAATCAAATCAAAATGATACTTGGAGTTGTGTTTTGTTTCATTCACACATGTTAGACTAATAATGCAGGATTACTCCAGAGTGTTTTTAGTTTGAGAGAACTGCCTATATATGCAGGGCTTGTGTGTTAAACATGTGTGAATGAAACAAAACACAACTATGGGTATGTTTTGATTTATTATTATTATAACATAGATCAGAAAATGGCGTAATATGGGCCCTTTAAAGGTTCATTATGTACCTTTCCTGGTAGGTGGTCTGATGCTTGCTTGTCTCCATTTAGAAGTTATAGTATACTGTATCCACATTATTCCACACACATTCCACAGATATAGATAGATTTAATGCCATACTGTGGAATACTCTAGCATTCTTTCCATGGAGAAAGAGAAAGAACATGCAGAAAAGTTTGTGCACCTTTCAAATTACCTAATTCGAAATGTGGAAAACAAGGCAAATTTTTGTAACTTTCTATCTTCACCTTTAACCAGTGATGTGAGAGTTGTGATACATTTTTTTTGTTTCATCACCCGCTCCTTGTTCTAATAATTTGACCTTTTCTCTGGTTTAGGTCTGATGTATTTGGACAGATTCTGCCTCAGCTGGGGAAGGACTGGACGCATCAAGGCATCGCTAAACTCTACCACTCTGTCGCTGAGTAAGTGCCACACAGATTTGAGCTCTCATTATGTTTGAAATCAAGGGTCTGGACAGGGTCTGGGTACACGTCCACAGTTGTCTGTTCATAGTTTGACCGATGCATGACTGAGTAAAACTAGCATTGCATTTATTCAGAGCAACATATTGAATGCATGTACTAATGACCAATAATGACCAGTTGTTTTAATCTAAGTGCAAAACATCTCTCAAGCTATTTTAGTAACTATATTTGAGCTTTATAGACATCTTGTTTATGATTTAAATTTTCTTTCTTAGTTGCATCTGCTCTTGAGAATAGAGAAGTTGTATTTTGTAGCATTATATTAGGGTGCTAATACAATATAATAGACAGATAGTAACAGATACTCAGTACTGTAACAGTATAAATATCATATACGGATTTCAAAGTAAGTATCAATACTGTTTTTATGCCATTATGGAATCAAAATATATTGAGTATTATACCATTTTCTTAGTAACAAAATCAAATATAAAATTTTTTATGACTGCACAAAATTCCGTAGTGTTTCACAAAGCAGTCAGTTTAGTTGCTATTCTTAGTATCTCTAATGACATTGGTCCTGATGGTTGAGTCCAGTGGCTCGGTCCCTAATGAGCTCCCTGTCTGTGTTCAGAAACGGGTACAAGTTCCTGTACTGCTCTGCGCGGGCAATCGGGATGGCGGACATGACACGCGGCTACCTGCAGTGGGTCAATGATGGAGGGATCATTCTGCCTCGTGGACCCCTCATGCTCTCTCCCAGCAGCCTGTTCTCTGCCTTTCACAGGTAATGCATGTCTAAGGCACTGGGCAGGTTAGGCTTTGGCTTTCTTGGTTCCAGGTTTTATCCTACTTTAGTTCACACTCTGATGCGATGTATATGCATGGTCTGATTTTGGTCTTGATATAGACTTGATTTGGTCTGTTGTAGTCCAGGTCTAGTCCAGGTTTAGTGCTGGATTTATTCTTTCTGCTTAAAAAAAAGCCATTTACTCCATACTGTGTCTTGAAAAGTATAATTGTGTGAAATACAATTAAACACAATGATATTTGCTATACGTTTTTAAATGCATTTTGTTGGATGAGGACCGTTGCAACACTGAAATTTCCTTATTGTGGGACTAATAAAGGTTTATTTTATCAACAACACCCACCTAATTTACATGCTATGCAAAACATTATGAATAAAATACTGCCCATGCCGTGTTTAATCAAAGTCCTTTTTTGTCTTTCAGGGAAGTTATCGAGAAGAAACCTGAAATCTTTAAGATCGAATGCCTTACGGACATCAGGAACCTGTTCCAGCACAATAAACAGCCATTCTACGCCGCTTTTGGGAATAGGACTAATGTGAGTTAATGGACGTTTGACAGATAGAGCCAGACACAACAAACACACCCATAGATCTGCTGTGAATCACGAAGTTTCCAGCAAGATACAGTAACTCCATACAGGAATATCAGGACCACACTAAAGTAAAACATGATATGACCGCTGTGTGAGCCATGGCTGAGGTCAGAGACAGAGGATACTCCTGAGTGACTGTAGCTTCAGTATTTTCAGAAACCGAAAACCTGCACTAGCTTCTAATCTTTATCTGCTGAGCTCTGTCAGAGATATTTTGGAGTAAAATACTGTTTAGGAGTCTACTTGATCGCTTTATGACGCACACTTGGCTCTTGTTTTCTGTTTGCTGTATCAAGTAGAAAGGCCTCCTCTGCATGCGCTTCAAAACTTTTGTTCAGTTAGGAATGTCAAGAATCATCTATTTATTGTGATTATAATAGAAGTCTTAAATATGATCTTACAATTTTTAAAGTATAATTGTAATACTTTTCGTTATAATTGTAAGCATTTTGTATGTGATTTAATTTACTTTGTACTAATAATTACCAGAGCTGGGCACTTGCAAATCGTGACTTGTAGTCGAGTCAGACTTGAGTTTTTAGGACTTTTAGGACTTGACTTGATAAAATAGACAAAGACTTGGGATTCAACTTGGACTTAAAGGTCAGTGACTTGGGACTTGAATCAGACTTGAGCCCTGTGACTTGAGAAGATTTGATGCTTAGACTAGTTGACAAAATAACTGTTATTAATCACTCTTAAATCTTCATTCTTTCCGTTTTGACAATAATAATTCGCACTCTTGAAAAAAATGTGCATTTCTACAACTCTTAAATAAATACTCATGTACCGTGACTTTTTAAGTACAATTTAGTTTAAAAATTACATAAACTGCAAAAATCTCAGCCACATTTGGTGCTTTGGTTTAAAGACTTGAAATGACTTGAAGCTCAAAGCAGACGAATTGACTTGGAACTTATTGGGCCTGTGACTCGAGATTCGACTTGGACTTGCCTGTCTTTGATTTGGGACTTGACTCAGACTTGAGGTCAAAGACTTAAGACTTACTTGAGACTTGCAAAACAACGACTTGGTCCCACCTCTGAAATTACCATTTCCCCAATGAAATTTTAAAATATATAGTAAAGTTAAAGTGACATAAACAGTCACATAAATGTTTTTAATGCTTTTAATGATTAGTAATTATTAGGTTATATTATTACAGTTAAAAACTACTCATACCGTACAATAATAGTAATTATTGATTAACCAAATAATCTTGACATCCCTGTAGTAGCTTTATTTTAGGAGGAGACCTATTATGTAAGACTATACAAGTTATAATGATTTCCCCCTTGCTTACTCACTGGAAGTTGTTTAGAGTGATACGGGTAGGATTCTGCATCAATACTGCAATCTAAAATGTTCAAAATATAACATAATGATCGACCGGTGTCATAGATTATAACTATACATCAGACAAAAGCACATAATGTTTTGCTTAGTATGCAGCACATAATTAAACGTGATAGTCATATGCTCTATCACAAGATTACAGTGTTTTCCAATCATTCATTATCTCTGCCCATAAAACACAATAGCCTTTTTATGACACACTATTCCAATAAAACTCCATCCCTCATGTTTCCTATAACCAGTGCTTTCTACAGTAACTCCATATGCTGTGATTTTACCATGCCCCTAAACAAACAAATGATATCAATGTTGTGATGACCCATGGCTGAGGTCAGACTAACCGGGCACAGCATCACGTCTTCAGCTGAACAAACAAGAACCACCCCGCTACATAATCTTCCTCTCTGTCTCTTTAAAACAATATGAGCATTCACTGTCCAATGTTTAGCCCAGAAGTCCTCTCATTTCATGCATTAGTGAATGGCACAAACAGGAAATTAGCAGTTGATGTCAATAATGTGATTATTTTCCACTTTCGACGAGTTACATCATTGGACGCTTGTATAAAACTGTCAAGCAGGACGGTACAATAGATAGTGTTATGTTCAATTTGTGTGGGAACAGAAAGTAGATTTTTCTATATAATGAGATTCAGACATTGAGAGTGGTTAAAATTATTCTTCTGAATAAGAAATATTTTTGTTTGTTTGTTTTGTTTTGTTTTACTTTGTTAAACGTGTATTCAGTCCTGCTCCCAAAAGTTATTGGGCACTTGCTGCTCAGTAATTCCTAAATTTAAGTACAATTGCATGGCTAGAATTTTTGTCAATTTCAAATCTACTTAAAAAGCCCAATTACCCAAAAATGTACTCCATTATAGTAACATTAGGGATGTAACAGTATCCGAAATATTGTGATATTGTATCGTCAAAGTTCTCACAATAATATCATAGACCATCACAATATATCGAATTACAAGTCTCTTTGCTTTAATTACGAGTTATGGTACAGCAATAGCGAAGAAAAGACCGCAGACCGTGATCCTTTGCTCCGTTTCAGTGCAGACTACATGAAGAAATAACAGTTCTAAGCACTTTAAAGTCTTAGTTCTTTGGATTGTCTTGTCAAGGCATTTTAAGAGGAAACAGTCGCATATTCATAGTTTTGTTAGCTCCACAAAATATCACATTATATATTGTACCGTGAGATGTATATCATGAAAATATCGTACTGAGAGATTTGGATATTGTTACATCGCTAATCGTGAGCCTCCCCACTATATTGTGAGCTTTCCTATGATATCGCAGTAAATACCGAACCGTGAGATTCATACCATGACAATATCGTATCGTAAGACTTGGATATTGTTACACCCCTAAGTAAGATGAAATGAAAGTTGTCAAAAATATCGAAAATTAGATACTAATCGATATTAATACTGTTATTGAAACTAGATACTCATTTGAGCAAGCCCTAACAAAATCACATTCACAGGTATTAATCTTTGTTAAATAGTTTTTTGTTTTTTTTATCAGTATCAGAGCACACACACAGACTAGTATACACCCATGGACCACTATGAAACCTACCTGGACAACTGAGTGATTACACAGATTTAAGACCACATGAGAATATAAAAGAAAGTATTATGGTGTTTTTTATTATCACGGTGTATCAGACTGTGTATTGAGTATCAAATCTATGGCTTAGTATCAAAATTGAGTTTGATATTTTTGTATCATGACAACGCTATTTGAAATGAGTCACTTTCCACCCCTGAATACAACAGAAGTAATTCACAAGCCACACCATGCAACCTTTTTCTCACAAGGTTGCACAATTGTTTATGGATACTGTCAAAACACTTTCAGCCAAACCTAAACTAATCTCTTCCTGTTCTCTTCAGGATGTGTTTGCCTATAAGGAGGTGGGGGTCCCCGAGTGCAGAATCTTCACCGTGAACCCCAAAGGAGAGCTGATCCAGGAGCAGACCAAAGGCAACAAATCCTCGTAAGTCCGCTCATCTATCAATCATTCAGCTTCTCATATTACAGTATGTGCCTGGTCCCACTGGATGTGCATTATCTGGTTATCTCCCAGGATTCCTGCTACAGCTTTGATCTTTTTTGGCCTTGGTCATGTTTATGCCTTGTAGTCATGAGTTCTCAAATGAATGAACTCTTCAAGGCCTGTTGCCTGGGACCCAGAGTACACACACTTTACTTTACGAAGATGTGAGCCTGGTCATCGTTTGGTTAATCCACCTGCCAGTCACACCCGTCTGGTTTCCTCTTTTTCAATCAGGGACATATATGGTCCGCTCGTATCAAAACAAATATAGTTGCTTATGGGGAAAAAAGATAGGAAACAATATCAGAAGGGACTGAAAAACACCACAAATTTCTGCTAAATCAATGAGCAAAGCATTAAACTCTGTTAATCTGAAGTGAAGAAATGTGATTTTGTTTGTAAATCATAGGTGATCAATGAGCTACCTCATTTAACATGCGTCATTGGAAAAAAAAAAAAGTGATTGCAACATCGTGTTTGCTTGAGACGCAGAAGAGGGTGTGGGGACTAGACTGATCCATCTGTATAAAAAAAATACAGACATATCCTTCTGGATTTGTCAGTCAACAAAAGCCTGTGATTCAGTAAGTGCTAATAAAAGCATAGACTATTGATAATTAATCTTCTTAGAAGTTAAAGAAGCAAGGTATGACACTTGTGATAAATATATTACTTTCTTATTTTGTTATTGTAGACATAAAAATCACATGTAACTTTTCCTGAATAGTTTTTCAATAGTCTCGACTCGTATCCAAACAAAAAGACAAATGCTTCAGTGAAAAGCATAAAGGTCAGATTCAAAAGTGAACTATTTTCAATTTGTGGGATCATGACTTCGCAGATCAAACCACTTGGAGCAGTGCTTAAAACTGTATAACTCACTGCTGCGAGTAGATAAATCCTTTTTTGCCTGGCATAGTCCTTGTTATTTTGGCTCAGTCTTTCTTTAACCCCGGTGGTTTCAATATTTTGTATTTCTTGTGGTGAATCTGACTCACAATTTTAATCTCACCAGCGTCGTCTTGTTCTGTTTTGCTCGGCTCACTTCATTTTTCACATTTTGTATCATCGTCCTTGCCTGTCTTTGAATGACCATGGGTTCTTTCTCTCCGCCTTTCTCCACTCCTCTCTCTTCTCTCCACATCCCCCTCTCTCTGTCCGTCAACCCCCCTCCGCCTCGCCCATACCCTCAACCTCTCTTTCCCTCTCTCGCTCTCCCTCTCTTCTCCCTTTTCTCTTCTCTCCTCTTTCCCCTCTACTCTCTTCTCTCTCTTCTCCCTTCTGCTCTCTCTCAACCTGCTTCTCTACCTCTCTCCCTCCTCTCTCTCTTCTGCTTTCTCTTCCTCTCCCCCCCTCTCCCATCTCTCTCCACTCTGTCTCTCGCTGTCGCTCTCTCCAGGTATTGCAGGCTTAGCGAGTTGGTGGAGCACGTCTTTCCTCTGTTGAGTAAAGAGCAGACTGAGGCCTTCGTGTTGCCAGAGTTCAGCTCCTTTTGTTACTGGAGACAGCCTCTGCCGGACATCAACCCGGACGAGCTGCTCTGATCCCGACTGTACCAGACCCCGCAGTAATGACCGCAAACAGGACGCGAATCTGTGCACTTCAATGCAGCTTTAGGTAACCAAGCAACCGAACAACAAGACCACACCACAAGAAAACACCTCTTCCTCCTACTGACCAAAAGCATTCATCTGAGAGTAGAAATAATGGTTAAACTAATTTAAAGGTGCACTATGTAACTTTTCAGAGAGGGGGTTCCACTACCAGTTTGTCTTGACTCTATGGAGATGTATTGCTTTGTTTGGAATGATTCAGAGTATGGCATTATAGTTTACTTTTTATCGGTTGGAAAACATGCATTTCTATGGAACATTCAAAGCAAAGTAAAAAACATCTTCATAGGCGTGACAGACCTTCCAGGAAAGTTACATAATACATCTTTTAAAATAACTGGTCACACTTACTTGCTACTACATTAAAAGTCCTGTACCTGGGAACCATAGTAAAGCAACAAAACTCCGGGATTGTCACTCGCAGTTGTGTCCATATGGTTCTTATCCAATACAAAATACTTTTATTGCTTCACTGGAAAATTTATTTAATTTCCCCTCACAAATAGCTGCTTTTACAACATTGCATAAAGTAAAGGGTGTTTTTATGAACCAGAAGCAATGCCAATATAACGCACCATCAACCTGTAATTACACCCTAAGTACTAGTTACATAGTATTATAGGTTGTTACTTTGAACTTAATGAGGTACATAGAATACATCAAGGCTTATATAAAAAGTGTGATCAAGTATTCAAATGGTTTTCATGTCAAAGCGGCCAATTGTATTTTAGTATTTGTACAAAATCACGGGTATCTCTGCTACTACAAGCTGTACGCAGAGTATGCCCTCACCAGTGCTTTGTTGGTTAGCAAAGTACCAGTCACCAACATGGCAAGTACACACGATTCGTTTATCATTCATTCATTTGTTTTTCAATATAAAATCAAAAATCAAAAAATGAAAAGAACAACTGTTTTCTTCATTATTTGTCTCCAAAATCAAAATGAAAAAACAGATAACGATTAGTTTTTTCAGTTTTCGATTTAGTTTTTTTTTTTTTAATTAAATTTTAAAATTTTAAATGAATAATGAAAAACACAGCCATTTCCCGTTTATCTGACTTAAACTGCAATGCCGGACTTCTGAACTGCATACGATCTGAACCAGGAATGAACCAGTACTAAACCATTTTCAGTCCTGGTCTGGTCCTGGTCTGGTCCCGGTTTCAGTCCCATTCTCAGTCCCGGTCTCAATCACTGTCTGGTCCCGGCCTCAGTCCTGGTCTCAGTCCTGGTCCGGTCCTGTCCTGGTCTTGGTCCCAGTCCCGGTCTCAGTCCTGGTCTCTGTTCCGGTCCCAGACTCAGTCCTGATCTAAGTCTAAGGAAACGGCCGTTATCCATTTTTTCCATTATTCATTTGAACACAAAATCGAAAACTGAAAAAACAAATCGTTATCTGTTTTTTCATTTTGGTTTTGGAGACAAGTAATGAAGAAAACTGTTGTTTTTTAGTTTTCTTATTTTTGGTTTTATACTGAAAAATGAATGAACGCATGACACACGGATTACACACATTGATTCAGTTCAGTTCCTATTTAAACTTTCCTATGCTTGTCTTTGGACAGCAGGAGGAAGCCCGGCTGAACTCAGTTACACAGGAAGGACACAAACTCCAGATAATAATAATAAAAATATCTGCTTTTCATATTAAAAAAAAGACTAACTTTTTGAATTGAGAATGATGACTTAACTTGAAAATAATTATTTCTACACCATATGAAAAAATATATAAATTTCTATTATTACAAAAAATGAAAAAATAAGTTGCTATTTTTTTGGTTGTCTGTCTAGTTGGTCAAAATAGTGAAGACAGTTCTAATTTAATAAACAATTTAAGAAAAATATATAATTATAGTGTATGCTATGATCAGTGAATAACAACATATTACTATAGTAGTAAGTCTATCTGCATTTATTAAGAACATGATTTTTGTTTCTAACCTTCACTAATACTCACGGAAAGGTCATGATTTCACTTGCAGATTTTGATTTTTCTTTTCTTAGAAGTTTGTACTAAATAAGTAAAATGCAGAGACACAGTTAGATATTCTATAACCAACAAGAATGTGAAAAGTTAAATATACAAAATGCAGCTATTGTCTATTGCTGTTGTTTTAATATTATGTTTTGTACACACTTGGCTCGATCGTGTGTGTTTAACTTTATTTATGTTGATTAGTATGTTTAAATTATTAAACTGCATTGCCTTTGGTTGTCTGAAATTTGACTGGCAGCAATGCAATGTGGAGATATTGAGATGCACTAATAATAATAACAATGATAATAATATAGAGGGCTACATCAGTGAATTAGAAATTGTTATTTCTGTTATTCTATTCAAAATAAAAGTGCACTATGTAACTTTTCTGTTTGGGATTCACAACCAGCTTGTCTCCATGGAGATGTCAATGCTTTGCCTGGTGTCTTCTAGCCTGATTCATCAGACGGTTTCACTTCGTAGAAGCCATTTGACCTCACAGCGTTAGAATTTGTTCGCTTGCCAGTAGGTGTGTACTTTTTATCATTTAACCAATCACTGCTATTTGGTCGTGATGTCTGTAATGCGCCGCTAACGGGGATAACTGGTATATTAAGTTTTTTTCCCAAATCCAGTAGGAAGAAGGGCAATAACGTTTTTTCCCTTGATAAAATTCAACAAACATTCTCTTTGTTCCGGCTTTAAATCCTCGATCTTGGGAATCGTTGCCAACACAGAATGTATGGCTTTTCGCTGATTGTCTGGACCCCAAACTCGCACTTCAGGGGTTTTTGCGAACCGTCTAGTGTATTCTGATTCCTGACCTAGTCGCTGGAGAGAAATGCGATAGAGCGGAGGCACTAGGTGGCGCCAACCTGGATAGTTATCTTCCACAATATTGCATTATTGGTTCATTTTTTACATTTTCTGCTTAAATACAAACAAAAAACACAGGTTTGTCTCTTTGCTGTTTGTCTCCATTGTGGTAGATAAGATAAATGCCATACTGTGGAACATTCTAGGCAAAGCAATGGCATCTCCATCCGAAAAGTTCCATAGTAAATCTCTCACAAAACTGCTTATTTGAGCTGGAAAAACACACATAGATTTAAATTTTACTACATTTACACATTTACCAAAGTGAAATAAATATCTCCTATCACATTTTAATTCACTGATGTAGTGTTTCGTCTGGACACAATCTTTGTACCAACTATTCCTTGTTTTAGAGTGATACGTGGAATAACACACATGATCCACTAGCACCATTTTTCTGCAGCTTTGTATTCAAATGTGTATCTCGATGTGAGGGGAAAACACTTGAGATGGAACCAAGAGCTTAAGTTGAGAGATTTCTGTTCGGGAAATGTCACTTGTTAAGACCACAGGGCGCTGGCTAGCTCAAGTGCGTGTGTATGTATTTGGTTGTGTGGTGGATCACGGCAACCAACCAAGTATCAAAATTCAACGCACTTTGACTAAGCTGCAGCAGAGATGTAGGTTTGCTATAGTTGGCACATGTCCTGTTTGTGCTATAGGCAAGAAGAGTATGCGAGAGTTGAACATGTACCTCTATTTTTTGGGCTTAATAAGATATCACATGTATTTTTTTACTTTGCTTGGATTCTCATCTGGTATTTTGATTAAGATTAAGTTTTATTAAGAAAAAAACTAATTTAATTTTAATTTTAAAGCCAGTTTGGACCCTCACCAGACGCATTTCCTAGATAACTAGATTACATAGTCAGATAATGAAACGTATTTAGCAAATATACTGCTATTTTGGTTCATTTTGGTCACGAAAAATCTAAATATTATCTTAAAAAATATACTATTACACAATCAAAATTACTTTATACCTCTTAGATATCTCAAAGTGGTCCAGTCTAGGTTCAGTTTCAGGTTTAGTTCTCATTTTCTCATTTCTGTTTTGCACCATTTGAGAATCCAAGCGATGAAGCGACTATTTAAATATGTTAATTATTTGTTGGTACTAATGTGGGTGTTTTGAAATCTAGTGTTTTGAGGTAATTGTGTGCATGATCCTTATCCTTTCGTGAGAAGGGGAAGAGCCACTGTTTTTTGTGTAGAAACAAACAGGAAATACTTGACTGAGTACAGGAAGCTGTTCAAAGTGCTTTATTGAATATATGTGTATGCGACAATGGGCACATGGTAAAAAATGAGGATGATATTTGAGAGAAATGCGAGACGAAATTCAGGAAGCACAATTTGTAATGATGACAGCTATAGCTTTGTTTTAATCGCCACTATAGGTCGACATTATTTCATTTATTATTTCGCTTTTTTGTTTTCAATTAGCTCCAATGTACAGCTCGAGGAAAATGACAAGAAACCACTGCAATGTATCTTTAATTAAAAGTACTATTACGAAACAATTCTTGGACTAAACTACAACTGAATCAACTTTAAACTAAGCAATTCTAAAACATGTCTTAACAGTGAAGACTAACCTGAAATTAAACCAGGGTCTTTAAAGTTCTACTATGTAATTTTTCTGGTGATTGGCGACACAACTTGCTGTCTCCACGAGATTTTTTGTTACTTTGTGTGTAATGTTAAACTTGTATTTCCTGAATACTCTACTGGTCAGAAGGTTTAGAGCACCACACTTTTTCCGTTTTTTTTACTGTTTACTATTTACTGTTGACCAAAACGTATTCTAAACTTTGACTGAACTGATGAAAGTGTCCACCTTTGGCAGATAAAACAGCTGAACACACTCGTGGCTCATTCTTTTTTACAATAGAAATAAAATATTCTTCAGAAAATTCTTCCCAAGTTTGTAGCAGAAGTTCCCATAAATGTGTGGCACTTGTAGGTTGCTCGGCTTTCACTATTCTGTCCAGTTCATCCCAAACCAACTCGATGGGGTTTAAGTCTGGAGGCTGTGCTGGACACTCCATGTTTTCAAGCTTATCATCTTGTTCTTTTTTCCTGAGGTTGTTTTGGCAGACCTTGAACTTGTGTTTTGTATCTTTTATCTTTTTTTAACCTCTGGCTGTTCAGTATTTACCTTTGTGCCATTTCAAGCTCTTCATTGGACTTGCTCAACTTGAATTGCAATAAATAACTGGAAAAATTAGGGTGTTCTAAATCTTTTGACCTGTAATGTACATTTTATTTACCCCAGCTTTTTATTTATCCCAAAATACCTGAAATACACACATTCATACTGTGCGTGACGTTGCCTCTCCATAGATCTGACCTGTAACTTTGCATGGAGACGGAAAAGCTTGTAGCAGTCCCTCCACCGGAAAACTTATACATGGACTGATCGGGCTGATTTTGTATTCAGTCAGGTCAACAAAGTACCACAAGTCTATACCAGGAGAAATCAGGATCAAAACCAGACACAAACCAGGTCTAAAAATGTCTTATCTGTTAACTTGCAGTGGTCTCTGATGTTGTTTTCCAGGGCTGATTTTTTAGTTTCATCACTTGATCTAATACTATACTTCATTTTGTTTGCTTGCTTGTTACATATGAAGTCTAAATATCTATGAAGTTTAGTGAAGTAGTTTTATCTTCAAATTAACAAAAGGATTTCCATTCTTTCTATGAAAGTGAAGCATCTTGTGTGGACACATCACACTCATCTTCTATAATCCTGGGAACACGGTATATATTATAATCTATACTCAATAATAATCATTTTGTTTTCACTGCTGTATGTTAGCAGTCTACTGTATATGCTGATTTCACCTTTGCCTTTTGTTTCTTATTGTATTTTATTTTGTGGGACTTCTATTTTATTTTGTTAGAAGGTGATGCTTGCTCTGTTTGATTGTGTCTGAATTCCTTAATTGTATGCTGTGTTGATTTGTTATGTGGTTTGAAGTATGTAAAAAAGATAAAAATGTTGTTGTAAGAAGAGACCAATGACCTAAAGCTAACAATCTGGTCATATTTGTATTAAATAAACTTTCTAAATGAAGGAGCTCATTCATTTCTTCAGATTCTAGCACTTTTCTAATGATATTACTATAGGTTTGAGACGGAGGAAAACCAATAAACCATAAAAAAAAATATATATATATATATTTAGTGACTAAACAAATACTGTACAGGCATTTTAAAGCGCCAGTGTTCAGCTTTATCCATATTATGTTTCCTCGTCAAAAAACATACCAGGAATTGTTTCATTCATACATGTTTAACACACAAACCCTGCATATTTAGGTTTTTCTCTCAAACGGAAAACATGCTGTTCCACCTTGTGATGTCATATGGTAATAAAGGAAGTGCTCCACTGTGTTTTTAAACTCTATACACCTTCATTTGAATGATTTTAGCTCTGGAATTTCCACTCTCTAAACCAGGGATCTCCAACCTTTTGCATCCAGTGATCTACCTTTACAAATGAAAATGTCAGAGAGCTACTCATTTTAGCGATCACAAGACATTGAGTTGATATAAGAGGGCAAGCTTTAGATATTTTACAGTTGGATACGTATAAAACATAAACCATTATCCATTTATTAGTGCACAAAGTTCAAAATAACACATTTACAGTGGTAATTAATCACATTTGAGTTATGGAGTACAGTATATATATTTCAGAAATCCCTTGGCAAGATACTTGTAAGGGGGTGGATAGATACAGGTTGGAGACTCCTGCTCTAAATTAAAGTTAAAAGGAAGCTGTTAACCTCTTCATGACATCACAAGGTGAAACAGCACATTTTGAGCTTTGGAGATGTAGACAGACTAATAATAAAGAATTACTCTTACATGTTTGATTGAAAGAAAACACAACTCCAGGTATATTTTTGGTTCTAACATGTCTAAATGCTCCCAAGAGTTAATTTAGAGGAGCTGTTGTTGTGTCCTTAGGCAAAACGCTCACCTTGTGTTATCATTTCATCTTATCCCAGCTGCTACAGAAGTATCTTGCCACCACCATAAGGAGAGTGAATGAATAATGTATGAGATTGTAAAGCAACTCTGAGTGCATGGAAAGTAAGCCGTTCTTATCATTACCTCTAATCAGGCTATATTTTGCTCTAACTAAGCTAAAAATAAGAATCAGATCCACTTTATTTTTATAGCACATTTTACAAAGGCGGTTTCCAAAGAGCTGCACATAATGAAATAAAACCAGCTTTTAATTAGTGTAATAGTTAATTATTTTATGTGAATATATTTTGAGCATTATCTTATTTTTTCCACACTTACGATGGGCCTATTTAATTAGTCTTACAGGAAGAAGTCATTAAAAAGCCTTTTACACTATTTCTGATCCATGTTATACAATGTTGTTTCCTCCTCATCATCCTCACAAACATACCTGGAGTCTCCTGTTTTGTTTTATTCACACGTTTAACACACAAACCCTCCATATTTAGGCTGAGTTCTTCTCTCAAACTGAAAACTCTGGTCCACCTTGTGATGTCATGTGTTAATACAGGAAGTGCTCCACTGTGTTTTTGAACTCCATACACTTTCACTAGAATCATTTGGACAGTTTCAACCTAAAATTAGCAATCTCTTCTCTAAAAGGAGCCGTTCACTTAAAACCTATCACTACATGACATCATAAGGTGGTACAGAGCATTTTGAGCTTTGGAGATCAACAGACTAATAAAGGTTTACTCAAATATGTGCAAACTTAACAAAACAGAACTCCAGGTATGTTTTTGATGAGGTAAAAACATTATAAAATGGCCTAAAGTTCACAAGAGTCACTTATGCGTGATATACCTTTAATTCAAAAGTTGGACTAGATGTTTTTGTAAATGCCAGGATCTTGTAAGTGTGGAGGAAAACCTACTGAAGAAAATGAGTAAAGTGCCTCTTTATCTTTTAGTTTGTCTGCAGTGCTGGTTTAAAGCTTGACTTAAATGGGCGGCGAAACTGTATTTACAACTCAAGCAAAGCACAAAGTGTAAAAAGATGCGCACTAGTAGATAATAGTCCAACAAAATGAAACTCAAGTCAGTGCGTTTTTTCCATAGTTTATTTTTTACATCAAAATAACACTCTTTGCATTGTTCGTCTCAGAAAAATAAACATTTAAAACATTGTAAAGCATTATTAACACAGTGGAAGAAGCCCATTGAATGTCATTACTTCCTGTTTCCAACTAGAGCCCAGAGACGCTGAGATCTGCCGGAGGAGAAGCAGTCTATCACAGGTTATTTTATGCACATATTTATTTACACGTTTTATTTTATGTTTAATTTTTTAACTATGTCAGTGGTTAAAAAAAAGTCAGATTGTGTAAAGCAAATCACTCATGAACATTGTAGTGGAGCCCACTTGATGTTATAAAGCTTTGAATTATATGAACTTTTTATGGCACCAAAACAATCATTTAAAAGTGCATTGTGTAAAATTTCTGGTAGATGATTCACCACATCCTCCATGGACATGTTATTGTTTTCTCTAGTATCTTCCACAACAGGTGACCCCACTAGGCCAAGCGACAGGGTCAGGGTTCTCATTTATAAAGAAATTAAATATGAAGATGCTTGTATTTTTTTTATTCTGATATTCAGTTTTAGTAAGAATACCAAAAATATTCTAAATGAGACCCTAGATGTATGAAGAGGCGACGCCACTCACAGTAAGAATACATGCTTTTCAAGGTATTTAATAAGAATATCTGAAACTGAATAAATGCGCTGTTGTATCGATATATTGCCAAGAGTATTTTTTGGTGTATTTTACCCAGTTATTTAGTTTTGTTGCTTGTTTAGAGGAAGAAAACCCATTGATGTGACACATTTGACATTTTCACAGTTTTAAGGATTAAAATGGGTGTGTTTCATATTAACTTTGCATAAGAAGTGGAAGTTAGTTGCACAAGAAGTTATTTTTTATTAAACTGTATCGAATCGATTTGAAATATATCGTATCGAATTGAAAGTGCACAGTATCGAAATATGTATTGTATCGTGGTCTATGTATCGAGATATGTATCATATTGGCAACTTCTTAATGATACCCAGCCCTACACAAGATGAGTTTTAAAGTCATACTGTGGAACATTTCAGACATTCTTTATGGTAATACAATCGCCATACAGACAGGGGTCAGTTCCTTCACCTAAAAAAGTTACATAATGCACATTTAATACTGAAGATATTGAATTATTGGAATGTGAATTTGACCACTAGATGTCCCAAATGTTGACCATTCACCCCACATGTCACTTTCATGGGCAGGTTTTGGCATTCTTTGTGTTTACAAGTAGTATTTTTTTTTCACAAAATAAAATATTTTTGCATATTAATTTATAAACAAAACATTTACAATACAGTAGGTACAAAAAGGTTATCCAATATATTAGGCACAAATCCTGCTTTGTCACTACAGGTGTGAAGTAAATACATTTTAACATCAAGAACTGGAGATGTCCACACTCCCGTTGGGCGTAATGGTCTCTGCTACATGTCCTCCAGTCCAGTCGCTCCAGTTTAAAGAACACATATTATGCAAATTTGTGAGCTTTCAATCATGTAATATTCTTGTCCCCTCATCAAAAACACACCAGTAGTTGTACTTTACTTCATTCACTCTTGTTTCATGGATCCATTCATTCAAAGTGGTCTTCTCTCAGCACTCAAAAATGTTTGCATTTTGCCAAGATTGTTGTGTCACAGGTAAAATTCCGGATATCTTCTGCACCATTTTTAATCCCATAGACCTTCACCCAACTCACAACAAACATGGCTCTATTAGCATTGCAGTCAGGTTTATTTCCCCATTGTTCATTCCCGTTGTTGACATCAGAGGAAGTTCTGACACCTAAATATCCCATTGGAAGCAGAGGTGTAATTTTTGTTGTGTGTAAGTATATTTTCCAAATGCAGACTTTTCAAATGTGAAATACTTGTCCCAAGTTGACAAAACATGTTTAAAGGAGAATTACCGCCATGAGAAAGCATAATATGTGTCCTTTAAGTCCATAATCGTCCCTCGTTGTTGATTTAACCGTGGCTATCTTTTGGCTTGCGGCGCGTAGAGAAAAATCGCACTAAACGTTGATAGGACTTCTCTAGCTGGTGTCATTGCGAGCTGACCTCTCGTCCGAACCAACCCGACCTGTTCTCCTTTCCTGAGGGGTAGGATTACGCTGAAAGACACAGAACCTCCACAGCCTCCACAGCTCCCGCCGGTGGTCGATCCAGGTACTGCAGGTAAAGAGGTGGAAGTTTGCAGTTTCTGGACGCTTCGGTTGGAGACTGAGAGCACCGCTTCGAATTGGTCGCCTGGTCTAGCTGTCAGTAAACCGGAGATCAGGTATCGACCGTCCACCGGAGCAGTGAAGATCCCTGCAGACCAGATTTACACACGTCAATAGTGTTTCTAATTCAGGAATGCAATGGATTAAGTTTGTTAGCAGATCGAACACCACAACTCCCCAGTTAAAATGGCCAAAGCAGAGCTAAAGATATCCAGTATTAAAAATAAAATTCCATCCTCGATTTTGGAAGATAGTTTTACCCCAAGCCGGATATAAAATTATTGTGATCAGATGTTTACTTCTAAATATAACTTTCTTGGATAATTCACTTTGGTATTCAAGCAAGATGTTTTCCCCCCCAAAATGACAACGAAAAATTAAGATAATGTTAACCTTCAGTGAACATTTGTCCCACTCAGTGCCTCAGATATCATATAGAGATAAATACAAGTAAAATAAAAGAATTGAAAATGGAATGCCACACAATATATAAAGACAGAAGAAGTGAAACAAAAGGATTAAAATTGCTATAAAGTAACTGCAGCCACTAATTCTTCATTATATAAACATACAATCACTTGATCTCACATTAAACATTGCAAGCAACATGCACTAAATCAGTGTTTCCCAAAGACCGGGTCGTGATCCTCAGGTGCGTCAGAAGAGATTTTTTTTGAGTCACCTTGTCACGATCTGCATGTAGATCTGCAATATATGGTTCTGACACATGACCGAGCTAGTGACTATTTATAGGTGTGTAACAATAACTGAAATATCGTGATATCACATAGTCAGAGTTCTCACAATAATATCGTGGCTCATCACAATATATCAAATTACAAGTCTATTTGCTTAAATTAAGAGTTAAGACAGAGAACTACATAGACCATGACCCTTTGCTCCATTTCAGTGTAGACTACAAGAAGAAAGAACAGTTCTAAGCACTTTTAAGTCTTAGTTCTTTAAATTAAGTCTTGTCAAGGCATTTTAAGAGGAAAAAGTAGCATATTAACAGTTTTGTTAGCCTCCACAAAATATCACAATAACTGTATAAATGTATAAATGTATATCATGAAAATAAGGACTACTTTTACTGTCCAAATAGGCAACTTATTGCTGCTTCAATGACTGTTTTTCGTTGTTTAAAACTTGAGTAATACTAATTGTTCAGAGAGACATCTAATCTCATCTAATATCCTCATTAATGTTCAATAATGCACCTTTATTTTGTGATTTACAAATAATGTCTATTGACTTGAGTCGTGAAGGTTTGTGACTTTTAAAATACGGGTCCCCAGAAAAAAAGTTTGGGAAACACTGCACTAAATCATGTGCAATAATCTTATGACCTTCTGGCTTAGGGGCAGTGTCATTAACCACTGTGCCACCATGCAACTTTGAGGTCATTTAAATGCTATTTAATTGTGATTTCAGTCTCATAATGTTACAGTTATATATATAAGTACTAATTTCTTACCATTTCTAAACAAGCAAGTATATGTAGTTTATATAATAGATATGATTGAACTGAGGAGGGCATCTGGTATAAAACAATTCTAAATTTATAGTCAAATTGCTGCAAATGATTTGATGTGGCGACCACAGAAGATATATTTAAAGACCTTTTTATTATGGCACTTTACCTAGAATTTCCAAGTTCCACTTTATTTCTCGTGTTATTGCTATTCTCAACAGAAATACAGATGCTCCTCTAGACACCATAGATCTGTTTGTACCTGTGTGTGGACTGTAGTGCCCCCCGTCGTTCACCAGGACCCTGTTGAAGCGAATCAGGCCAAAGTCTCTAGTGAAGGGAACCTGAGTGAGTCCAACCGAGAAAGAGAAGGGCTCTGAGAAGGAGCTGGGGTCCAAGGACACTGCAAAGAAAACAGATTTGGTAAGTTTTTCAAATGTTTAGTTTCCACAAATATCACATAGAGAGAGAAAAACAGTGATAATGTGAACATATGGACACCTCAAGGAGATATTTATGGATTGTCAGTGGATTTTCAGAATGATGTTTTGGTCCGTTTCCATAGTATAATATAGCAACATAAAATCCTGTATCTTTTGATCAGGAAGCTGAACATTCAAAAGATGAAATAGTTTATTTTTACCAAGTTTTTTTTGTTGAAGCTTGACAATTTTTGTAATACATGTACGGAGACTTTATTTATTTTTGGAAAAGGAGAAAGGGGACTGTAATTGACGTGCTGTGTCAGTGTACAATATATTTTGTTCCTTTGTTTCCAATAAACTTTAACGAAAAAAAAAAAGATGAAATATATAGTTAATTAATTGTTAATCGTTATGGCAGCTGTTCCCCGTTGAAATGGGGTCCAATCATAGACTACAACATATATCACCATGCACAAAGACAATAAACATTTAAGCAGCTTTGTATGATTTTATCTTGTCCTTTACGTGTACTCTGCAAACGTATTTTAATATGTTAAAGGCCCATTACACATTATTTTTTCATCAAAAACAGACCTGGACTTGTGTTTTGTTTCATTCACACACTTTTAACACACAAATCCTGCGTATTTAGGCTGAGTTCTTATCTCAAACAGAAATGTTTCATGATATCACAAGTGGAACAGAGCATTTTGAGCTTTGGAGATATAGAGAGACTAATAATAAGGATTTAAACATGCGTGAATGAAACAAAACACCGCTCCAGGTCTGTTTTTTAGAGGAGGTAAAATCATTATAACATGGCTTAAAGCTCACAGGAGTCAATTTTGTGTAATATAAGACCTTTAAATAGAAATGTTTTCCCCATGATAGATTCATGAGCAGCTCTTGAGGGGAAAAACAACCTATATAACCTCCTAATATTTAAAACTGAATTTATGTATGCAGATCTTTCACCACAGGAGCTGCAAATGCTGATATAAAAACATAGCATTATATATGTTATTAATGTATTTATTATTCATGTAAATGGGGGATGTAGATGAATTAAAGAGCAACATGATATGGGTGGATAAATTAGATATACTTTGAGATTACCTGGTGCATTAGCTTGATACAACTGGTTCCATGGCTGCTTCACTGCCACAGGAACTAGAAAGTACACACAAATTAATCATCAGTTTTCTTTAAATAAACCATTTGAACTTTTAGAAACTTGCAGCAAAAAAGTTGTATTTCTGCCCCCTGTACTATTTTCTACTTGTTCTAATGGCATTTCCAAATTACCATCAAAGTAACATGAAGCACTAAGCCAAAAACTGTCTTGTAAGTGACTACGGCTCACACAGTCCGCCCCCACATGAGCTTAAGCGAACGCATCCAGTTCCTTCTGCAAATTATTCACAGCTTTTGCACTTTCTTTTCCCACTGATGGCGTCAAAATGGCCGTCCCAGAACATGCATGTGTCTGTTTAATAATGAAGAGTACCTTGGCGTCCGTTGGTGGTTTGAGGTCTGAGTGCTGCAGGCTGAGGGGGATAACCTGTAAAAGATAGATATGCTGGTAAATATATACTGTTCAGAAGAGGAGGCCATAGCAATTTGTACGTGGCATCTGTTAGTGGGTGGGGTACATTACATAGACAGCAAGTTTTTGTCTTCAGTATTGTTGCCAAAAAGCAGAAATTCATGGTAAGAATAACAATTTTAGTGAATTTAACAGTATCCACATTGTGATGAGTAGTCAACACGGTCGGAGAATTTTCAAAACTACAGTTCTTATTTATGGGGTATCACTGGTAGAGGAGGGCAAAATGTACCTTAAAAATCATATCAGAATTGTCTTCAAGCCTTGACCCTGATTTTGATTTAGTTATGATTCATGTGAGCTTGGTTAATTTTAATTACTTTCAAAGGATGTAACTAAAGCTATCTTTTTCTTCATCTGAGAATTCACACTTTGAACTCACTGATCGGTTTAATCCATCTGCTACTCTCTCAGAGCAGAAGGGGAGCTGTGGTTTGGTTTACTGATGATGATAAAGTAAGTTAAAGAAGTTAAAGTGAAACTAAACACTAAATCCACTTTTGCCACTAAACTGTGTATATGGTGTTTTAATAGCATTATATTCTATTCTTAATCATTCTTCTTCATTGCAAGCTAAGTAAATTTGCAACTTTCTGGTCAAAAACGCAGGCATTCAGTGACCTCTGCTATATTTAGTTTATTTATTGCTCATGATGTTATTTGTTGGTGTCAATTTAAAGAGAAACAACAACAACAAATCTGACAATTAACATAAATACATATTCCAACCATTATCTGTCTTGTCTTTGCTGGATGAACAAAAGGAACAGGAAGAAGATAAATCTTATAAACCCTGCTCCTTTCACAGATAAAAATAAATAAATAAATAAACATTTCTTAATAATCAATCCCCACCCCATAAACCAAACCAAGTCACCAATGAGCCGTATGTATGCTACAATATCTCTCTTGTGGTTTACATTTCATTAACTTTAAACATTTCCCTCAAGTCACATAGTCCATCATTATTTTATCCTTGTACATTTTCTTACATTTTGAAACACTAGTGCAGCTTTAAAACTCATGATTTAACAAGTTCAGGATCTTGACTCCATACACAGAGATGCATTTCTGTTTTAACATTGTCCTTGAGAATACAGTTTGGAAATAAATATTGTCTTATGGTCACAGTCCTCTGAGACAAATGTAAAAAGATTTCCAGTACGTAAAATAAAATAAATGCCAGTTGTGGCAGTTCATAATGTTATGTCTGTGTAAATAGTTTTTCAATATGAACTGTGTTTTACTGTAGACAAAAACCTTAACTAGAATGAATTGGATAGCAAAGACCTCTGCCAATGCACTCCTCCAGTCTTGTAACGACAGTGTCCAAATAAAACCAAACATACAGTATTTAGTTTTATTTGTGAAGTTAGTGATCAAAATGATTCACCTGCTCCTTTGCCCATCACTGACCTGTTGTACATAACAAAATTCTGTATCTATCAATGCATTCAAAAGCCCCTCTTAAACTTTAGCCCAGTTTGAATGCTTTCAGTTAAAACTTCACACTGTGGGCTGTATAATTGTGGTTTTGAGCGACTTGGCTATTGACTCGGCCTGTTTGAGAACAATGAGATCTCGTATTGACTAGACTCAGGGAACCTTGAGATCGATGTGGGCATTTGTGAAAAGAGCCCAAGAGAGATGTAGAATATCCATTTACACATACATTCACGATAAAAAGCCCTATTGTAAAGCCATGATAATGAATGACATTTTCTATGACATTCTCTGTGTATCGTGTGACGTAGGTTTGCTTTCGACAGCTCTCATGTTGACGCACAACACTGTACCCCTTGTTCTGTTTTTGTAACATTTCTTTATCCTGAGTTAATTAAAAGCAGGAGAATAAGTCATATTTACTGTAAGAGACAGATGTTTTGAGTAATATAGTGAAGTGGTTTGATGAGTAAATGCAGTAAAAGTCTAGCATGCGTTACTAATGAACTACTCATGTGTGTTCAGGCCTGGAGCTGATTAAGTTTAATAAAGAAAAGGTTGACTCTACCACAGGCATGAAATATACTGTTTGAGTTGGAGATAGTTTTGAACCATGACAAGCGTAATAAACTGTATTAATTTTGTACATCAGATTAGATATAATAAAGTAATTACAAACAGGCCTTAATGCAGGGAATAAATAAATATAAAATAATACTTTTTTAGTTTGCTAATTCAAACAGCAATTTCTGTTTGATTGCAATTAATTTTTTTAGTACAAAAGCCCAGCTAAAATTTTCAAACTCCATAGACAGAAATACAGAAATATCAATTAAAGGCACACTATGCACATTTTCTTTTTGTCCCCATGGAGATGTTATTGCTTTACCTTGAATGTTTCACAATATGACACTAAAAGTCTTGCATTTATTCAATTTCAGGTGTTTAATTATTGCTTAAAATAGTACACCGAAAACATGCATTCTTACAGTGAGCAGGCCTCTTTGTAGACCTGGCCTGTCACTTGGCTTGGTGGCTTGTGTCCATGGATAGTTTTTATGCCATACTGTGGAACATTCCAGCCAAAGCAATCCTATCGCCATTAAGATGAACAAATGGCAGAGCCTCCACCAAAAACTTACATGCACCTTTAATAGATTTTTTTGTATCCTATGCATTTTCAGACTTCATGAAATAAGTTTTGTAGCACTTCTATCGAGTATGAAATGATCTACTTTAGGTGATAGATCGAGCAAGTTACAATTTACAAGTTGATTCCTGTTGAGTTTGTCCTCACCTGGTGCTCCTGCAAACCCAGTGAGCGGTGGGCTGCTTCTGCGGACTGAGTCCTCGGACCCTCTCCTCACGGTGACCCTGCGCACGTATCCAGGGGGTCCAGCCTCTCCGGTCTCCACCACGGGACGAACCGGAACTAAGGGCTTCACCGGAGATCCAGGTTGGACCGGGCTTGCTTGCTGCTGGGGAGTCAGAGGGTGCCCAGGTGCAACGGGCTTCTGGATTGTGGTGGGACGACCTGCCTGGGTGGGGGTCCGGGGAGGTTGCCTGGGGTTGGTCGGGGGGAAGATGAAAGGGATGTGGATGTGTTTGACTCCATGGTTAGAGGTGGGAGAAGAGGACGGGCGCTCCGGTCTCAACGTCATACCTGGAAAAGGAGAAAAGAAAGTTTGGTGATTCTTGAGGAAAGTCATAAGTCACTGGGGTTTTTCATGTATGGAAGGATTTGAGGTACATTCCAAATAGGATGATAAGGCAAAAATCGAATGATGTTTTTCCCCTCATACTGATTCATCTTGTTTTTTCTTATTTATTTAACTTTTTCTTTTCAAAAACACATTTTTAAACTTTTAATCACTGCTGTTAAGCACAAAACATTTCCCAAAGTTTGAATTTGGCATCAAACCACTTCATACTGATCTTGATCAAAAATTCAATTAATTATCCATTACTTCTAAATTAAAAATAAAATGGTTAAACTAATTTCTTATCTATGCCAAAAGAGCTTTTACTTTTATTCCAAAATAACAGATTTATTTTGTGTGATTTTGAACTTTTCTGAAAGTTCAATTTCTAAGAATATTTTTTTCATTCAAGATGAATAAATAAAGGAGCCTGTGCAGATCAGATTGCCCTTTCACAAGCAAATAACATAGACAGCCTACATAAATAAATTACATTTTGTTCAGAATTGACAGAACTACTGAATGTTGAACTAATGTTTCTACACTCAGATATGTTTATCACACTTTTGGGTCTAATTAAACGTTTTATTAGCCCTGCTGTATTAACGTGGTGGTATTGTTAGTCCACAAGTTTAAAAACCTCTGGCTGAGAAAATGCAATGCACTCAATTCTCTCTCTTTCTCCCTCTCTCGCTCCTCCCTGTGAATTCTCACTAACTCTTTGTTCTTATCACCGTCCAAATTTGACTTCACTTGCGGCACACCTCTAAGCTTTTCTTTTTAGCAGTACAATCACATGCACTACACAGATCAGATTGGCTCTATATTTGAAAGCAGCACAATTGGCCGCTATCCAGTGAAGCCCTGAGGGAGCCAGACATGTGCTGGTGAGATGCTATAACTTCTATGTCCTGAGGAAAAACCACCAAAATAATAATTATACTTCTTATATTGTCCCAGGTGTCAGCACCAGGTGTCCCTGTGTCACCTGTCATATTTAACACTTCATATTGAATAGTTCTGTTCCTGAATTGGGTTTGTGCTATTTTTAAAGCCACTGGGTACATTTAGACATGAGCAGCCAGGGCACATGTCCCACTATTACAGTAATACACTGAGGCAGGCAATTAAATAAAGGAAATGTTCACTTAATGCAGCTGGTGCAAAAGCTACACACAGGAAAGGGCTATATTATGTTATATGAGACCACTTGGGGCGATGCACGGAAAATTAGACATCTACTCTTGTATAATATATAATAACAGCACTTGGGAATGTAGTAACAATTTTCTAAAGCAATAAGACAATCGAGAATAGTCTCATGTCCCTATAGTCCATGCCTTCTCAGGACAGGACCTCCCAAATAAGGTAAGATTACGGTACACTTTATTGACCCGCTGTTAGGGGGCATTTGACCCATTCTTCAACCCGTGCTGCCAAGGCCATCTGTCAGGAGCAGTGACCTACTGCCATACAGCGCTCTGTGACCCATCTCATGATGTTGAGCTAGTCTTGGTCAGGACTATCTTAGCTGGATGATTTTACCTGTAGTGTACATTTTGGATTGGTGAGGGAATGCAGAGTTAGGGCTATCTATCTATCTAGATCTCTCTCTCTAGATAGACAGAGAGATAGATAGATAGATAGAGACAGATAGATATATGCTATTGTGACTAAAATTTGATTTGTGATATGTTTTTTTAAAGAATAATTCTGTTCAGAGTGCATACTGTAAACAACCCCAGGAGCAATAACAGAGCAGACTGAAATCTCAAACTGATAAACTACAGTAATTCAAGAATTACATGAATTTCAGAACATTTGTAGAATTCTTACTACTTTTTTTTCCTATAAAAAAAAAAAAGAAAAGGAAATTTTGTTCTTTGCAGAGGACATTCTAGGATCAATTGCGATGCATTGTGCAAATGGGACTCCAAATAACCAATATCATATAAAATAAATCAAAGAAATGAAATGAGAGTAAATATGAGAACGGTGATCTCACTCCACAAAAAACTTAACGAACAACATAAAAGGACCATCACTGTTGCAAAGACTGTCTGGTATTTCTCTATTATTTTAATGGGAAGCTTCTCAGGAACAGTAGCAATAACATTTTATCTCGAACATAAATAAAACAAGCCGATACGCAACCCAAGAGCCTCTTCAGAACACTGTTTACATCCTCCTAGCAATCTACGCCTGTAATACTAACAATATTAAGCAATAATGTAATCCAAAGTCGAGTGGTCTTAAAACTACTGTAAAGAATTGAACCCATTGCAAACGATTATGAAAGAACTAAGAACTAATTCTGTACTCCTGTATCAAGCACCATGTCTTCCCTTTTTACTGCCAGTAATACCACAAGCTACTTCTAAGCCACAAGTATAATAAAATGAGAATTAAAGCCAGCAGTCATAGTGTTGTAGTGAGATAATCCGAAATATCTGCTTCATTTCCGCCCAATGTCTCCTCTAGGATGCTGGCTGCTGAGTGCATATTTCCCATGAGCCTCTAGTTGGTGTCTCTCTGAGGGGGAAACCGCAAAGACCAGAAAAAAACATGCACACAAACAAGAAAAGGGGCCATGGAACAAGAGAAGAGCACCAATGATGTAGCTTATAAATGTTACAAAGTGACAGTATAATGCAATAATCATGTTTCGTAATGCGATCGATTCTGTGAAGTTCAGATTTCACCATTTTATGCTGTAATTGGTCAATGTTCAAAATGAGTGGATCAGGAACAGAAAGAGGGTCCCTAAGATCCTGCTTATCAGAGGTGGGACCAAGTCGTCGTTTTGCAAGTCTCAAGTAAGTCTCAAGTCTTTGACCTCAAATCCGAGTCAAGTCCCAAGTCAAATACAGGCAAGTCCAAGTCTAGGCTCAAGTCACTGGCCCAAAAGTTAGGTCCAAGTCATCTGCTTTGAGCTTCAAGTCATTTCAAGTCTTTAAACCAAAATACCAAATATAGCTTTGAATTTTGCAATTTATATGCATTATATGTGCAAGTTAAATTGTACTTAAAATGTTAGATAAATAAATGTTATATACATAGAGTATTTATAGAGTGTATAAGAATAGTAGAAATGCAATTTTTTTCTTTAAATGTTTTGACAAGATCTTAGTGTGAATCATTACAGTCAGAACAGAAAGAATTCAGATTTAAAAGTGCTTCTCAAGTCTTCTCAAGTCACAGGCCTCAAATCCAAGTCAAGTCCCAAGTCACTGATCTTCAAGTCCAAGTCGATTCCCAAGTTTTAATCCACTTTATCAAGTAAATTTTCAAGTCCTAAAAACAGTGACTCAAGTCTGACTCAAGTCCAACTCACGACTTGCAAGTCCCCAACTCTGCTGCTTATAGTTCACAACTGTGTTTAAATAATTGTATGTTATGAATTATGTAATATTTTGTTGAAATTTGTGTGAAATAACTAAGGAAATATTTTAAATCGAGCACTTTTCTGTTGGGGGTCTGTCATCTGATTCCTGATTTGAGTTGTTAAAGCTTTGCTGGAAAAGTGACATTAAATGTACGTATTTCACATTTATTCAATTAGAAGTGGTTTTATTGCTTAAAAAAACGCAAGCAAGGTCACCTCTCAACTTGGCTTCGTGGTCACTATTTTGTCTCCATGGAGATAGATACCTTTAAATGCAATACTGTGGAGCATTCTCCACAGAGACGAGGATGTAACGGACCCTCTACCAGAAAAGTTAATATTGGAATTACGATTGTATATTTCTTACTCTGCCCAAAGTTATAGCAGCTCGACAATTTGCGTCTGAGATATTACAGATCAGACAACAAAGTGAGAAACTAAAGACAGCTCATCTCTCATGTTATGATGCCAAACTTTCAAACTTACTAAGGAAAAGTCTCAATAATCAATACCTATCAATACCACAATATGTTTTGACTAAAACTGAACAATTTAGGAAAATATCTAATTGCAATGTTTCTGACAAGCATTGTGATTGTAATTAAATGAAAGGATTCTGTTCAAAGTTCCCATTTTAAACACGTCCAGAAGAATTGGCAAATAGGCCTTGGAACTGACAAACAAGAAGCATGTGTGTTTCAGAACATGTTTGTAGAAATCTAAACTACAGGCTTAGCAGTTTTTGTGCAAAATAAGAAAAGACGTATTGTTGTTTAGGGAGGTAATTATAGAACTTCAAACATGACAGCCTTTGTGATTTGCTATTTATGTCCATTCAAATTGTGCATAAAATCCCTCAGTTGTCCAGGTAGAATCCATGACAAAGGAGAAATTCAGACAACTTGACAAAGATTTTTTTTTGATAGGTTTTTTTTTTTTTTTTTTGGTTGAATATGTTTTACAGCTCATCCAAGCTGCCTCTTTAGTTCTGGTCAAACGATGGTGGACACTGCCTAATATCTGCTTGAATGGAGACGCTAACTAAAATGAAACTACTCTGAAACTAACACCCTATTTGTTTACAGTTTCTGTTTTTTAGCCTGGTCTATTGAACTGCACTAAGTGTGGGGTCATATTAGCATAATCCTTCAGGGCCATGATGGGTGCTTTGACACCTTTGGACCTGACTTGGCTATCCCTATTGTTTTCTTTGTTTTGATTTAGGTCTGAGGATGGAGTGGCAAATGGGAGACAGATCTGAGCCCTCCATTTTTGTTCAAGGATGGATTGCCTTTCCTAACAAAAATAGCTTTTTAAACTCCTCTCTCAAACCGACGCTACGATCTATACCTCACTATCCTCAAAGGAGTGTTTAGTGGCTTTTAGGTGGAGATTGTACAGCAGACTGAGGTCCACTATTGCTCTGTCGTCTGTGTTGGTACATCCTCTTGTGAAGTGGCTGTATTGTTTCTCCATTGTAGCGTTCACTCCAGTCTTCATTACACTGAATGGAGTAGACCACATTGCTTTGTTTGTGGCTCGGTGCTTTGTTCTTTGGGTGGACCAGTTTCTGTCTTTAAGTGTTTGTGAGTTTGAAATAGACTGGGATTTCATGTTGTCTGAAAATCCTCTGTAGTTTTCAGAAACACCAGCCAGGTAAAAAATAGTTACACCCTTTCTCCTGGGTTCTGATTCTCCGTTGTCTTGTTTTTTCGCTCTCTTTGTTCTATTGAAAGCCCATTTTGGATATCCACATACAGAGAAGTCTTTCTGCACATGCTGTTCTTCTTTCTCCTTCCCCTCTGTGCTTGTAGGAACCACTTGGACTCTATGTTGTAATGTCCGAGTTTGTGCTGCTGTGGATGGTGTGAATCAAAAAGCAGGTATTGGTCAGTGTGTGTGTGGGGGCTTCCTGAAGACCTCTATCCGGAGTCACCGGTCTTCTCCTATCGTTACATCCACAATCTAAGAAAACCAATGTGTTCTCCTTGACATCTTCACGAGTCAATTTGATCCTAGTCTATTTCAAATCTAGTAACACCCTAAGACAGAAACTGGTCAAGAAAGCTCAAAATTAATTATATTTATGTAATTTCTTTAGCATAAATCCTCACTAAAGAGAGTATCGATGTAGTTTTGATTAGGGCACAGATACAGTACTGGTATCAGATATCGGCGCAGATATTGAACATTTTGATGGATTGGATATCTGTTCCAAGATATCGGTTCAGTCAATATCTCATTTTGGCTTGTACATTGGGGTAATAAGATCCAATCCAACTTTATTTGTATAGCACATTTTTACCAACACAATGCTGCACAGAGTAGGCACAATATTATCTAACACTTTAAATAAAATAAAGCTTAAAATAAATATGATGATGATTTACTGACCAGTGTTGGCCCAAAACATGTTGTATTATTGAACTTGTATTTTTCCTTTGTTTTTTTAATGATAAATAACAAAACTCACAGGCTCACTCAAAGAAAAATAAATAACATTTTCAGTCTCCTAGTGTTGGTTTATAGGGTATCAGATACTCAAAGCCAAAATATCGGCATCAGTATCGGAACAGAAAAAGCTACATCGGTGCATCCCTTTTTTTTGATGCCAGTTTTAGTGTCATACAATATCTCCATATAAATCAGGATACAAGAAATTTTGATCCAAGCCTCTTACGTAACAATAGCTCTGAGACAGTGTGTGGATACAAAACATGTCAACATAATCCAACCAGAACATTTAATTTGTCTGTCTTGTTATAGCGAAACTCTAACACACTGTACAATTGTTTCTAGGAACCAAATTGAAATGGGGTGGGGGTCCTTCTTGATCTAGCAGTGTTTGGTGTTGAAACCCATCAGGGCATATTGCAGCAGACCGGCCGTGCAATGGAAAAATGGTGTCAAAGGGGCAAGGGGAGAGGTGCGGTGGCTACACGCACACACACCCCCGCAAAAAAAATAAAAAAAAAAAGCTTCAATTCGTGACATACATTTTTCATTCCCTCTGCTTTCTCCGCTGTCTCTCCACCCCATTTTCCTGTTCGGCTGTTATTGATGGGCGAGTACGGAGCCCTGTGGTACACTTTCAGAACTGCCTTTGTGTCCTATGAAGACTTCCATATGGCAACACCTCAGTTTTCTCATGAGAAGAAACGTTAAAGTGTGTATAACATGTTTTCATTACTTGGTTTGGTGGATAGTACCTGGGGGGAATATTTATCTTACAATTTGTTGTGTACCATTTTGTATTATTCTTTTGCGTATTTATGGAGAATTGTCACCTGGGAGCAGGGATGACGTAGCTTGTGTGCTGAGCATTGGACAGAATCTTACAGCAAACCATAAGGAGAGTTTGAATAGGGCCCGGGAGAGATTGCTAAATTACCGAAACATGCATGGATGACATCTAAAACCTCTTCAGCCATATTTTTGATGAGGGAACTATGCTACGCTCAAAAAAAAAAAATTTTTGCAAAATTAAACATAAAGTTCATAATAAAAGTACAAAAGTAGCAGTGACTGGTAAACCAGAATACCTCTGTCTATACTGGTGTACTACACTGAAACTTCCACTAAAAATGCAGAGACAATTTATGCACAAGGAAGGCATACTGACATTTCCTTCATTTACCAAAATGAAAGTGGTGTAATTTATTTTTGTTAGTCAAATCATAACTATTGTGTAAATTAGACAAGTTTTGGCCCTTTTTAACATTATGATTGCTAGGTATGTCATATCTGCTGCCTGTGTCCAGCCAGGACGTATATATATATATATATATATATATATATATATATATATATATATATATATATATATATATATATATATATATATATATATAAAAATTATAAGCTTCAACATAATTGTTGTTATCTCATTGTAGAAAAAACTGTCATAACTTCAAAATTATTTTTATTTATTAAGACTTTTCACATTAAAGGGCCTGTATTATGCTAGTTTCTGATCTGTCTTACAATGTTGTTTAATAATGAGAAACATACCTGGAGTGTTTTGCTTCATTCACAAATGTGTAACACACAAATCCTACAAATCCTCAGGCTCTGTTCTTCTCTCAAAACTGAAGAACTCTGTTCCACCTTGTGATGTTATGTGGTAATAGAGGAAGTGCTCCACTGTGTTTTTAAACTCCATACATCTTTATTAGACAAGCTGTTAACTTGAAAACTACCACTACATGACATCACAAGGTGGAAAAGAGCATTTTAAGCTTGGGAGATGTAGACAGACTCAAACATTTGTGAATGAAATAAAACACAACTACAGGTATATTTGTGATGTGGTTTGTGATTTAACAACATTCTAAAGCCCACCACAGACTGAAGGATTTTTCGGTCTTAAACGATTTTTAAACATGTGACAAAAAGTACGTACCACAGACATGAAGAGAATCTTATGAGATTTTAAATCTCCAATTGCAAAGACTACAGTGGGATATGACTGTGGACCACAGGATAGTGTGAGGAAATTGTGAGAGCACCTCATGTCAGCTGTTTCCTGTCTACAGTAAAACCACTCGCTTTGAGACTCTTAAGTGGACACAAAATCAGAGCACTGCACTTCTAGTTTAGATACAAGACAAAACTGTGTATTATTATTTGTGAAATGTGGTGCAATATTTTAGATACATAAACAGATTTCTAATGCACAGAAGGTTGGTGATAAAGTACACAGGAAGTAGAGCCACTATCACTGATCTCCAGCTTCACCTCGCTGCGTAGATGTAAACAGATACATGTGAGGAAATACTCTCACCTTTTTACTTTTAAAGAACGCTTAAAACTATTCTTTGGATAATATGAATGAAAATACTGCAGTTTAACTTTACAGCTTTACAAGAGGTGAATAATTATTTTCGCTGTTCCCTGAGTTTATATCTTATTGGCTGTTGCTGTGGCGTTGCTAATGTTTAGTGGTTACGATCTGACAGAACAGCTCAGAGTCACACAGACACCACACATGAGGAGTGCAGCGGCTTCAAAATCGCACATGAAGACACAAAGTTGATTCACACCTCCCCGAACTTGAAAAGAAGCAAATCACAGCCTAAATCTGACAAATTCTCTTGCAGAGTGGCGGCCTTAACATAGGTTAAACTCCCAAGAATCCATTTTGTGTAATATAGGACCTTTAAAGGATTAACAAGGCAGGATTTGTAGTAGTGAAATCTTTAATATCATCATGTCAATTGCACTCCAACCTTTTTAAATGAAATCCACTTTAAATTCAAACTTTCAAGAAATCTGCCTAAATACATTCAGTGTGTGTGCGGTTTTGTGTCCAAGCTCTCTCTCTCTTTCTGACTTCAAAACGCCTTTCATGTTTTGTTGTTTTTGAGTGCACGCCCTCATCATGGCAGCAGCTAATCTCCCCAGACGCTTCACAGATACACAGCTAACGTGATCAATTGTAGACCATTGATCCATGAAATCAAAGCATCTATCCAGTTTACCCATAGCCAAAGCTTTTTATAGCTTGCTCAAGAGAACGGGAAAAATCTTCCAATGTCCATACAGCCGGGACACATAAAGGCTAAAATAATAACAAAAACAAAGGAGGTATTCAGCAGCAGCAAAGTGATACACAGCAAATCTTTATGAGTGGGTAGGTTGACTAATAAACTTGAATATAGTTTTGTATATGCCTAAAATACACTCAGGCTATTCTGAAATAAGATTACGCGTGGATTAATACAGCAATGGTTGTATAAGGATATTAACAGGAAGTAAACAAGGATGCAATGTTCAAGGCGTAGTAACGTACTTTATGTATCTGTATATAAAATATGGTTTAAACATGAATTGTTATTAAGGAATATTTGCCTTTGGGGTGGTGCAATGTGAAACTTATACAATGTGATTACTTAAAGGTCTTATATTAGGTATCATTCATGTTTTTAACTCATTTTGTATACCTTCGCTTTGTTCTTTAACTTCGTATCATGCACTGACTGTATTGTGGAACATTCCAGGCAAAGCATAACATCTCCATGGAGACAAGCAGGTAGAGGAGCCATAGTCTGGGAAATTCTGAACCCAATGACCCACTTTTGCAGTCAGTTGGCTTAAGATGGCATTTTTTTCCCAAAACGTAACCAAATTATTTGTTCCTAAACCTAACTCTAATGTTAACCTGATGTGAAATAATGTAATGTAAAATCTTTCCAGTGTTTCTATTGTGGAAGAAAAAGAGAAAAGGACCAGAATTAAGTCGTTTTAAAAGGCTTATATTACAATAGTTTCTAATCTATGTTATAATGTTGTGTCCTCATCAGAAACATACTTGGAGTTGTGTTCTGTTTCATTCACACATGTTTAACACTCAGAGTTCTTCTTACAAACGGAAAACACTCTCTTCCACCTTATGATGTCATACCTTTACATAGTGTTTTTAAATTCCTCACACCTTCACTAGAATCATTTTGCTCATTTCAGCCTTGGAGTTGCCAGTCTCTACTGAAATAAAGGTAAAAGTTAGCTGTAAACTTGAAAACTACCACTACATGACATCACAAGGTGGAATATAGTACAAATTAATACCAGGATTACTCAAATATAAATGAAACAGGTTTGTTTTTGAGGAAGTGACAACATAACTAAAAGCTCACAAGAATTCATTTTGTGTAATATAGGAGCTTTAAGTTAATGCAGGATCCAGTGCGTCAATATGAAATTAATAATTTAACTTTAATAATTATTTAACACAAGCTGAGTTAAAAAAAAAAATGTCTGTGAAAAAAGTCTTGTTAATGTATTGACAGTCTTGTTTACCAAATACTTTTACAGCCTCTAATAAAGTCAATAGAAAGTCACCGTGCCAAAAGCCACAACGAAATGCCAAAAAACTCCACTGCTGATCAGACGCGAGAATTATTCCCCAAAATCTATCACTACAGAAAGAGTAAACTATACAACCAGTTTAAATAATTAAAAACCAACTTCCAGTGAAAAGTTTGGACTCACCATGTCAACATGTCATACTTTTTTTTTCAATATGGTTATTTTTTTCTACATTTGATATACATACAGAAGATATCACATACAGTATATGAGATAAGATGTATGGAATTATGTGGCAAAGAAAAAAAGTTAAATAACTACTAATAAACATTTTTTCGACAAAGCCAAAGGTGGGTAATTTGAAGATTTGGTTAGAGTTACATTTTTTGTCCTTTGCTACATGATTCCATACATCTAACTTCTTATATCTGATGTCTTCTGAAACTTTTTTCTTTACTAAATAATTCCATATGTCTTGCTTAATATTTTTAATGTCTTCTGTATGTATCTAAAATATGGAAAGTAGTAAGAAAGAAGAAACAAAACAATGAATGAGTGTGTCAAAACTTTCGACTGGTAGTGTAGATAAGTGGCTCTAAAGACACTGCTAAACAATTCCACTTTCACTTTGATACAACAGTCTTAAACCTTTAAACCACACAACTCCCCACTGGCACAAGACAAAATACTTAATAAGAACGAAGGCCAAAACCCCCAGTGCTCTGCAGCTGTTGTTAGTAAAACACTGCCAACAACACAGTGAAAAACCAAGTCACACTCTTCTGTTTAGCGCGGTTGAGTAAGGACACAACTATTCTTGTGTCACGTATTATTACAAAACTTCTTCTGTTCCCCGCGTCCTCAGGGTTTGCATATGACTGTCTGGAGAATAGATAGAAGAGATCGCTTAGAGAGACCCACATAGACTTTTATAACATTTACATTTTTCAAAGTTAGACAAAAGAGTATAGGTTTTCAAAGAGTCTTCTCGCAAAGATCTTGGGGATTATCTTAAAACTACGTAGAGATATTTAATATAACAAAGATAGGCATTTTCTTATACCACCTCATTGTATTCATATAGAAACTTCTTGGTGATATTTTATAACAACTTCAACTTTGTATGTGTGGTAGGGTTGTCGAAAGTCTAGAAAATCCAAAACTAATCCATACTAAAAATAGTATTGGAACTAGATGCCAGAGGTGGACCAAGTCATTGTTTTGCAAGTCTCAAGTCTTTGACCTCAAGTCTGAGTCAAGACCCAAGTCACAGACAAGCAAATCCAAGTCGAGTCTCGAGTCACTGGCCCATAAATATAAGTCAAGTCCAAGTTGTCTGCTTTGAGCTTCAAGTTATTTCAAATCTTTAAACCAAATTTAAAGATTATCTTAGATTTTAGCAATTTATATGAATTTTAAACTAAATTGTACTTACTAAATGTAATGATATATCTATATATGAGTATAAGAGTTGTAGAAATGCTATTCTTTACTTTTTTTAATAGAAAGTCTTCTCAAGTCACATCAAGTCACAGGGCTCAAGTCCAAGTCAAGTCCCAAGTTACTGACCTTCAAGTCCAAGTCGAGTCCCAAGTCTTAGTCTGTTTTATCAAGTCAAGTCTCAAGTCCTAAAAACAGTGACTCAAGTCTGACTCGAGTTCAAGTCACATCTTGCAAGTCCCCACCTCTGCTAGATACTTATCATACCTGGACCACTGAGGTATTACAGATCTAAGACCACGGGGTAATATAAAAGAAAGTACCACGATTTAGTATTGAAAATGTGATTCTATTGTCTAAATAAAGGTTTGTGTTTTTTTGTTTTGTTCTTTTCATTCTAATCAAGTTTGAAATTTTAGTATCGTCATAACTCTGCCACTTTTGCCTTCATGGAGATATTATTGCCTTACTTTAACATTTAATAGGATGGCATTAAATATATGTCTTGCATTTATGAATCCAATTGCAATTATTTCCATTGCTTGATCCAAATCCAAATCCACTTCATTTCTATAGCACAACACAAAGCAGTTTCCAAAGTGCAGCACAGAGATCATAAAATTAAGACAAACAAAAAGATAAATTGCTCAAATTTGTTCATACCAGTCCTAAAACAATAAAACCAGTAAAATCAAAATAAAAGCAAAAACCATAAAAAGACATCCATTCTAACTGTGAATGGGATCACCTCTCCACAGATTTGACCTGTAACTTGCTCTGGTCACATCACCTGGAATATTCTACAGAAAGCCAAAACATCTGGTGGCAGAAAAGTTACAACGTGTACCTTTAATACAGCATGAACCAAAAAGTAATTCATAATAAACACATAAGAATGTGTATTTGTTCGTGCTTTATTAAAACTGTAGTTATTATTATAAGTGTTACCAACTTTTGAACTTTTAATTCCTGAGAGATTAGATAAGACTTCATTTAACTGTTTTTGTAACTTTTTCAGCCAAACAAAGAAAAGACCACCAGAGTCAGAAGTCTTGATTTTGTCACTGATGAGCCACACACACAAAGATGTTTTTAAGTGGATGACGTCTATGAAGAGACCACTTGTTGATGTAATTAAATAAATATGTCTGAAACACCAATGCAACTGATGGAAAGAGCCTTCTTCCACGGCCATCCCTTTTTCACAATTTCACTGTCCCATGACTAATCCGTGAACTGTCCGAGACTAGTACAGTAAAGTATTTGTGAGTGAACTGACTCCAGATTATGTCATAAAGACGCAATTTAAAAGGGGAGGAACCCAGTTGCAATATTGTGCTTTCTACTTTATTGTACTTTGAAAATAGGGATGTGTCAAAGTACTGAAATATTGATATAACGTTATACTACTGCAACTCCAGGAGCATTAACATTTGAAAAAAGACTGAAATACAAGAATCCCATGCATTTCAGATTAAACTACAGGTACGATAATTTAAATGAGGGATGCCATGATCCAGTAATGGTATCAAATAACGGCACTGATACTGAAAAACTGCTGGATTGGATATCAGCTATCAAATATCGGTTCAGTCAGTATCCTAGTTTGGCAAATAAATTGATATAGTAAAACTTTAATAAAATGTTCTGGTTGCAATTGGCCCAGAAAGTCTCATAATGTTTGAACTTTTATTTGTACAAAGTTGTTCTGTAGTTACTTGTGGGACAAATAAGAGCTACATCATGCACTTGGATCAGGATCTCATTTTATTTTTGTTTTAAGGAAATAAATGCTATTTTTGGTCTGAAATGGTATTGGTTGGTATCGAATACTGGCAGATACCGAAAACCATGGTATCGAAATCGGTATCAGAATCATAAAAGCTGGATCGGTGCATCTCTAATTTAAAAATTGCAGCCTGTGCAATTTGACATTGGATTCAAAATTGTGATTTCAATTTGATTGTAAAGTATTTTGCAGACTTATAATACTCTGCAAATGTTGTTGTCCAAAATGCAAGATATTTATTACATATCGCAAGTTTACCTCATATGGACTTTCCCATTTTGAAAAGCTGTAAAAGTCAGTACAAACTCCCCCACTGCCCCCCACTATTCAGCGTTATAATGCGTGCCAGGACTCTGTTGCATTGTTCCATGTAAGGTAATGGGATCGAATATCAACATTTTGCAATAACAGACCCACAGTATCTGGCAACAAATTTGAAAATGCCTTTGTGTTCTGTATTTTAGAAATCTTCCACCCCCCTTCGTCTCTTTGCTATCACATACATTGTGTTGGTCCGTGGCCCAGATCTGAGTGCAGAACAGGGAGGTGACCAGTGTCGGGGGGCCCAGCCATGACATCACATCTGGGGCAGAGCTTCCATCTGGTTCGGGGTGTGGGCTGGAGCTCTCCGGGCCTCTCCAGCAGTGACTCAGGGACTTAATGAAGACCAGACCAAAGTCTTTAGACTGAGGTCACTCAATGGGAATCTCTAGAGGTTGGTATGTGTGCAAAAGTATAGGAGGGACTGCAAGGGGTGGGGGGACGTGTATAGGCTGTGTACAATGGTTTCAAGGTTTGGGGTTTTTGTGGTTGTGGAGTGAAAAAGCTATGTCACGGTGAGAGAAAAAGGAGAGCTCACAACTCAACATGATCATAAAGGGAGTAGGAAAGATTGGGGGGCAGGTTATAGGCTGCAGCAATGAGGCATAAAACAGGAAAAATAAATCACCAAAGTGGTTCCACAAGGCCACACACTCGGATGTAAACAAACAGTTCGAGCCTGTATGCAAGTTCAAGAACTTTCAAATATTTCTATAGGTACAAGCAAATACTCAATTAAACGTGCTGTACCTGAACATGAACAAGAGCCGTGAGCTTTTCGCAACAGTGTGAGGTTTTGCCGCGATGGTACAGCTGACAACTACTAGCATTCTAACCAGCACTTCCTGATTATCGGCCGGTGAAACACTTTACAATTAGATGCCATTAAAGAAACAGGATCCACAGGCTGCCAGACCACTTTTAGACTGCATCAGTGACATAAAATCGTGGATGTAACGGAACTTTCTGCACCTCAACCAGGAAAAATCGGAAGTTATGGTTTGTGGCCCTAGCTCTCTAAATTCTTCTTTTCCTGTGGACCTGGGTTCACTAAATCATTTAGTGAAGCCAGCTGTTACAAACTTAGGTGTCAATATGAACCCTGATCTAAAATTTGATCGGCAAATTGGTGCTGTTGTAAAATGTAGTTTTTTTTCCAGCTAAGACAACTGGCCAAAATTAAGCCTTATTTTGTCAATGGAACACTTAAAAACTGTCATACATTCATTTGTGACGACTAGATTGGACTATTGTAATGCACTTTATGTTGGTGTCAGCCAAAATGCACTTCACAGTTTGCAATGGGTCCAAAACTCAGCGACTCGACTTTTAACTTGGAACATGGAAACACGAGTCTCGAGAGCATCTCACCTATTTTAGCCTCTCTATTGGCTCCTAGTGTCTTTTAGAGTTGATTTTAAAATTATTTTATTTACTTTTTAGTGTTTGCATGGCCTAGTGCCCTCCTACCTCACTGACCTGATCCACCCTTACGCCCCCTCTCGCACTCTCAGGTCAGCGGACCAGCTCCAACTTGATGTCTCAAAGATTAATGTCGACTGTGAAACCAGTTGCCATTAAAAATTAGACAGGCCGAGTCTGTACGTGTTTTTAAATCACTCCTAAAAATGCACCTTTTTTCATTTTCCTTTAACAAGTGACATGTACATTTCTTGTTGTGGATATTGTATTGTTTTCTATATTTTTAGTAGTTATATTGTGTTTGTATTGTGTATTGTGTTGTACTGCGATTGTCATTGTCTATCCTGTGTTTGTGTACAGCACTTTGGCCAGTTGTAAAGTTTTTAAAGCACTTTTATAAATAAACTTGGTATGGTAGGTGCAGACAGTACACAGACTTATCATGACTTACAAAAATGAAGTCTCTTTGGAAAATTCACTCAACTTTTCATTCTGATTATGTTGTTTATGTCTACTATTCACCCTAATTAGACTGCTTTGAGTAAACATAGACGAGCCCTCATTAAAACGTCTCCTTTGGGATAAATTAAGTTATTGATTGACTAGATTGCTTGTCTTGTAAGACTTGATAACAACATTGCGTTGATATACAGTATTTTCAAAACATTTTGGCCATCATCATCTTTTAAATTCAAAGTCCAAAATACCTAAAAGAGGAATTTTTAGATCTGCGTTAATCTGAGATGTTGCAGGAAGTTTCTGCTGTGGGCCTCTGCAGACAGCGCAGCTCAGACTCAGATTGAATGACAACGATCATGAGGCCCAGGACTGAACTCGTCTCCGCCCACTTTGGGAAATACCCCGTGGCCATTCGAGGTATCCGATCCTGCCCTCCCCGCTACCATGGCAACCTACCAGGCCCATTGCATTCTGGGGGATTATCTTCAGGAAGAGGTTTGTGTTTGCACAGATGTTAATCGGGCATAATAAACCCGTATGGATGAAATTTAAGGCGGTAGCTCTGTACATTGTGAGGATATAAGTAGCTTAAGGGACAGTTTCACAGACCATTTGTAACTGTGTGAATATCCGAGAGCTGTCACTGGGCTTAAAGGGTTACATTATATTATGTGAAGTACTATTAAAAACGTATCCATAGCCATAGTATTGTTTTATAGCCAACGTGAGCTACCATACGTGCTGTTAGGGCTCAGGGCTGTATGATTTGATCAAAACTATACTACCTGTCAAAAGTTTTAGAACACTTCTCTTTTTCCAGTTTTTTTTTTACTGGTTACTATTTACTGTTGGCCAAAAGATATTATAAACTTTTGATTCATGAAAGTGTCCACCCTTGGCAGATAAAACAGCTGAATACACTTGTGGCTCATTCTTTTCTACAAAAAATCTAATATTCTTCAGAAAGTTCCTCCCAAGTCTGTAGCAGAAGTTCCCATAAATGTGTGGCACTTGTAGGTTGCTTGGCTTTCACTCTTCTGTCCAGTTCATCTCAAAGCAGCTAGATGGGGTTTAAGTCTGGAGAGTGTGCTGGACACTCCATGTTTTCAAGCTTTACCATCTTGTTCTTTTTTCCTGAGGTTGTTTTGGACTTGAATCTTTTTTTTTTAATACCTCTGGCTGTTCAGTTCTTACCTTTGCACAATTTCAAGCTCTTCACTGGACTTGCACGACTTTTGAATTGCAATAAATAACTGGAAAAATTGGGGTGTTCTAAAACTTTTGACCGGTAGTGTATAATGGAAACTTAATAAAAGTTTTTGTTCATGAGATACAAAGGATTCATTTTAGTTTTGCAGTTCACATTTCAGTCTTCCCGCAGTGTTAAAGGTGCATTGTGTAACTTTTTGGAAGAAGGGCCGTCACCTTCTTGTTTCGATGGAAATGTCATTGCTCTGCCTGGAATGAGTATGACATTAAACAGATCTACTTTACATTTATTCAATTACAGGTGGATTTATTGCTCAAAAATACCCAAAAGAGCGAGGCTGCCACTAATTTGGCCTGGCTTTGTCTCCATGATGATAGAAAGGTTTAATGCCATACTGCGAAACAATCCAGACAAAGGATGGAGAAAAGCATTTGGCGGACCTTCCAGCAGAAAAATTACAAAATGCTGCTTTAATGCTTCTGATGCTCCCAGTCATTAGTTTGAATAAGTCGACAATGACATATTAGTTGACACAGAGACTACTCAAAACTCATTACGTAATTTATGTTGTACTTTTTTGCTTTAAAGTTAAACTAAACTGAAGCCTTCCTCTACCCCACTATAAAACATTTTTATTGTGCTGCCTGTTGATTTTGTACATTAATTTTAATAGGCATGATGCTAAGGGGCAGAACTATTTTTGATTAATGGCTGTACTTATTAAACCTCTTTCTATTGGCCTCAGGGGGTGACACTGAATGATTTAGTGGTTTGTATATTGTGTTTGACATAGAAAGCCCTTCTGGTCATTTTTCATAGCTCAGAGTGAGGCACAAAGCTGACCTTGTGCCCTCGAGCTTTGGCCCTCTGAGAATTGAACTCTGACAAGACAGACAAGACACTCACCGCTTCAGTAACAGAGGGACTTCGGGTGAGAAGTAGAGGGGAACTTGGTAAAAATATGATCTAACTGTTTGAATAACCTAATTTAAAGCATGAGATAACCACTTTCAACTACTGTTAAAGGTGCACCTTGCAACTGTTCTGGTAGAGGGTCCGACACCTGCTTGTCTCCATGGAGATGTTATTGCTTTTCCTGGAATGTTCCATGGTATGACTTTAAACATTGCCAGCTACTATTTATTCATTACAGGTGTTTCTATTGCTCAAAAAAAAAAAAAAAAAAAAAGTAAAAATAACACTAATAATACTACTACTAATAATTGTTTAGTATAGTTAATAATACTAATACTAATGCTACTACTACTACTAATACTAATACTACTACTACTACTAATAATAATAATAATAGTAAATAGTTCCTTCTGTGAATAGGCATGGCTCTCCACAGATCTAAAATGTAATGTAGTGTAATTCTGTTCTGTTTAGCTGTGCATACGACTGAAAGGTTTTCATTTTTCATTCCACACTCTTCTCTCTCATTTAATGTCTCTCTCTCTCTTTTTTTATTTTATGATGATTATTTATGTTTTGATTAGTTTGTATTGTGATTTTAATGTATTTCTTACTCTGCCTTGCCTTTTCTTGTAGCGCTGTAACCTGCTTATGTCCCTTGTGACAGGCAGGTTGAATCTATACTGTGGAACATTTTAGACAAAGCAATAACATTTCCACATTTCCACAATCACTTTGAGGACCATCTACCACCCAAGTTACCCAGTGGACCTTTAAGACATTACTTCCACAACTGTGAAGCTAAATTAAACTTGATGTTCTGAAAAGCAACATAAAATCTGTAAACAATTGTCAAAGCTGTGGTTGCCATTATGTTTAATTTTTAATGTGTTTACCATTCATTTCTCTAAAACCCTCATCCAGACTGTCTAAGGACCCAATTTGCTGTTCCAAAGTTATAGCTTCTGGCATTTGTTTATTTAGCACCAACGCAAAGAGCCTGCTTCAACCTGAATAAAACAATAGCAAACACAGACACTGAATTACCAATTTAAAATATAGTATGAGGCAGCACAACTTTCCACATTTCTCCAAGTGCCTTATAATAGTGTGGAGACATGCCATGGGCCTGTCACTTGGGTGTACTAATGGGGTATTTTGTCCTCTCTCCAACATTTAGCAGCTCAGTATTTGGGGTTTTATTGTGAACTTAGCTGTCACTGCTGCACACACCAGGTTCAGCAGGGGGTGCGCAAACAGATTCAACCTATGACAGAAAATAATACGTGTTGTGTGACTCAAAAAGAATGTCATATTTACGTTTACAGCTGCACTGTGTAAGTGGGTCTGCCACCTGCTTGTCTCCATGGATCTTGGTGCTTTGCCTGGAATGTTCTGTATAATGGCATTAAAATGTCTATGTTGTGTTCATTAAATTAAAGCGATTATAACCCAAAAATGCATTCTTAATCACCTCTACACAGATCTGAGAGATAATTTGACCTGGTGGCATCAACCAGCTTGACTCCATCGAGCTAGAAGAGAGAGAGAAGCCTGGAATACCTGAAGTAGTGCTTTGTTTCATTGACACAAGTTAAACACACAAACTCTGCCTATTTACACTGACCCCCCTCAACCTAACAAGCTGCACCTGATTGTGGGCTCTCTTCTCTCCTCTCCACCCTGCGACCACAACTTTGTCTGCTTCCTGTTTTTAATAAATATCTATTTTTGTACTATTTTTAAACATGTGTGGACTCCATCTTGTCTGAAGCCGGAGCCAGTTCGTGACACATGGGGACTTGCCCAAGATCAAAACCCACATTTTTGCTGAAGCTAAAGTTTTGTTTTGGCAAATGGGTGCTCGTGGTTGATCTTTGTCTGTATTCTTTGTCTGGTAGGTGATAAGGATCATCAGTTTAGCATACTTTGGTAAGTAGTGGAGTTAGCTTGTGCTAACTACTTATTATTTGGGAGTTCCACATGTTTATTTGGTGAAGCTTTAACTTTTTATTGCTCATTTTGTTTCCATTTACATTTGGTATGCTCAGTTAGGTCCAGTTTTATATGGAAGGTCTTTAGTTTGTCGTGACCATTTGTTTAGCCTTTTGTTTTGGAGTCTCCTCCCAGTAGGCTTATCCCACAGGTTCTGCATAGAGAGCCTGTGTGGTTTGGGTTTATGTGGCTGTCAGTGTGGCTGGAGCTATATGCTCGGGTTCACGTCCGTGGGGTCCTGAGGGTGGCTGAATAGCAAGAGCCTTTCAGTCCCACTGGTGCAGTGGTTCTCCACTGGTGATTAAAATTCTCCCACCAGTACAGCATGAAGACTAGGGTCCAGGTAGACGGTGGGTCTATTGGAGCTAGTGGGGGATGTGACTCAAGTGGTTTGGCTATTGTGTTGTGTTGTGGAAGTAATCCACTGTGTTTTTGAACTCCAAATAACTTCACTAGAATCATTTGGACAATTTCAGCTCTGGAATTGACTACTGCACAAAAAGTTAAAAGGTAGTGGTTAAGTTGAAAACTACTGCTTCATGACATTACAAGGTGGAAAAGAGCGTTTTCAACTTTGGAGAATAAGACAGACTAGACAGACTAATAATTACTCAATTACACATGTGATTGAAACAAAACACAACCCCAAGTATGTTTTTGACAAGGTAACCACATTATAATATGGCTTAAAGCTCACAAAAATCTATTTTGATAATATAGGACCTTTATTTTGTTTTAAAGATCACTTCAGTACACAATTTCCCCAAAAATCTCTCACTATACAAACAAGACATGATGAACTGCATGTTGTTTTACAGAATCCAAAGTCAAGGAGAATATAGATCTACAAAGCCATCCCTTAAATCCTAACATGCTTGGACTACAGAGGAGGACACTTTGGTGGTTGCTGTTTTATTCAGCGTGTGATTTCTGATGCTTTAGATGTGCATCCTGTCTCAGCTGTCTGCTCTCACCAAAGCCTGTCAGTGGAGGTACACACAGGTTGTTTTCATCTCTTTGTACAATTCGACAGAGAGCTACTCGCTGTGGAGAGTCCAGCTCAAAACATCGGGTAGATTTCAAGAAAAACAATCTGACCACGTCTCCGGACAAGAAAGGCACTGTGCGAAAACTAAATCGGACAAAAATGTGACTCCAAACCAGGAATGAACAGGAAATTCCTATAGGTCTTGTCTGTTATTTTGGTGGATGATGTAAACAGCTAAGATAGGAGTATGGTGGGGCAGTGGTTGTGAACTGGCTGACTGCGGTTTGATCCCATTTCATTGTGAGACATCTTTTACAAAGTTAGTTTTCAAAAAGATTTTTCAACAAATTAACAAGTTTAAATTAATTGTTTGGCTTTAACTAGGCTGAACAGTGACATTAATTGAATTTAATTTACACATAAAAAGCTGAGAATGTGTAGGATAGGAACTAGAGCACTACCACCTCAATCAAAACAGTTGATTAAAATGCATAGTATGGAGTTCTTTGTAAAAAAAAACAAAAAAAAAAAAAACACCTTAAGATATCAGTTAAAAATTATGTCAGCCTTAAAGGGGCACTATGTAAAGGGGGAGGGGGGGGGAATAGCCTGAAAAAGATTTTAGGCTCTCCACAGATTTGGCATGTAACTTTGCAACTATACTTATCCACGTGAAAATAGGTATGTTTAATGCCAAACAGTGGAACATTCCAGGTAAATAAATAACAGCTCCATGCAGACTAGCAACTACTGGAAAACTTTACACCTCTACCAACTGTGTGTGTAGAGTGAATGCAGTAAGAGGTAATCATGACAGAGATCAGTCCAAAGTCCAAACCAACAACTGACTCATCAGCGACCTTTCCTGAATATCTCCATGAGACAAAGGTTGTACTATTGACTATTGATTTAATTGGGTTTTATTGCTAAAAGTGACAAAAACCGCAACACGGTGTCGACAACTTCATAGATAACGGCACGTAATCAAAAATCAAAATGCATTCTTACCTGGCTCTCTAGCAGAGATGTCCTTTGACACATGTTTGGCCAGTGAAGATAGCTGTGTCTGGAGGCTCTGTATCGCCCTCTGCATTTCTGTTAGATCTGCTCCATGACTTCCATTATTCTTCACCATGTCTTTAAGCCCTAAAATAGTTTTCTCCAATCTCGCCTTCACATTTTGGATATTTTCCGAAAGCCCATCCAATCTTCCGCACATGTTTTCTAAGGCCGACACACGATTATTGACCGTTGAAAGATCATCTGTAACTTTTTGGTTGTTCCTCTCACATTGTTCGAGTCTAGATGTCACCTGACTAGTCAATGGATCTTGCCCAGTGACAGGAGTTGTGTCATAGTTTTGCCTTGTGATACTACTCTGACCCAAATGACAGCAGGTTGAATTCAATGCATGAATATCATGGTTATTTTTGTTAATTTTGTCACTCAAGCCAGTAACAACTCCAGCTAAACTCTTTACATTGTCTTGTAAGTTAAGCAGTCCCTTCTGGAAGTCCACCACCATCTTGTTGTGTCTTTCATTGCTAGATTGCTGCCTTCCGATTACCCCTTCTAGATCTTTGACTTGTTCCGTGTTGACATGTACCTTGCGACTTAGGTTGTCCAATTCATTTCTATAGCGCTGTAGATCCTTCATAAAGTGTGTGAAACCAGTAGGGGGCGCTGCCGAGGAGGAGGATTCACTTTCAGCATTGCCAGAACCCACACATCCCGAAACACAAATCTCCCCAATTGCATTGATCTTGTCATCCAAAGTTTGAATCAGTACCTTGTTGTTGTTGACTTGCGTGTTCATTTCGTCCATAGAATCTCCTATGAGTGATTTGTTGCTGATCTCCACTAGCATATTCGTGAACTCATTCTCCATATTGTTCACACGTTCGTCTATCAACTGTCGAATTGCGGTAGCTTCTTCCGTGATGGTTCGCGTCAACTTTTCCTCGATGTAAAAGCAATGCGTTTCGGCGTTTTGTTCTGTGATGTTGACCCGTGCCTCCAACTCCTCGATCAACGTGTAAACATCACTGCTTCCATCTTGGCTGGACAGGTGCGCCAGTTCGTTGTCAATACGTACATTCAGTATTCGGTGGGCCTCTGCTATACGATCGATCTCCCTCCACAAGGCTTTATGGTCTTTGTCCTCGTCTTTAGCTCCTTCAGTTTGCCTTTGTGTTCTTACGGGTCCATCGTTCGCGGCCAGCTCTAAACGCAGTGCTCGTATCTCCTTCCTCAGATCAGCCTCTTTAACTTCTACAAGCCTGCCTATAGTCGTAGCTTGATCGTCACAAGTCTTCTGCACTGTTTGGATCTTGTCGTAACATGAGACTTGAAGCTTCACCAACTGTTCTTCCATGTTTTGATTCAACTCTTTCTTGAGTTTGTCGAGTTTTCGGTCAATGTAAGTTTGGACCACATCTATTTCAGGTATAGATGGCGTTTGGGCTTGCGATGCGTCCATAAGAACACGTAGCTGCCCCTCATGGCTAGAAACGGTTCCTTTTAAATCTTCCAATGCATCGTCTTTGCTTTTTAAGGCGTTGTTCATATCATCCAACCTTGCAACTATCTTCTCTATCGCCTTATCCCCAACCAGTCCTCCTCTGTTGGTCTGGTGTCCATCCAAAACTGCAGGACTCTCCTCTTGCGTTGGCGTAGTGGAGTTTTCAGGTGGTCGCATGTTGTTGAATAATGTTACTAGCATTTTTTTGGTGTCGTCCTCCAGGTTAGTTTTCAGATTGTTGGTCAGTCCCGTCAGAGTGGACTGAAGATCCAGAACGGTTTGAGACAAACGCTGAACCTCATCCTCCAAATGACGAACCTTATCTGGACCACCATGTCTCGTCTCCTGCTGGCCTGTTTCCCTGCGCTCTGTCCCTGCAATAACACAAGAGGTTAGTGCTGAGACTTTTGAATGGAGACTAGTTATCACATACTATATTGTACTATGACTGATTTGGTATGAAAGGGCTCAGAACAATATTATTAGGACCAAATGGATTTTCTTGTCTTTTTTCTTTTAGATTTTACGAAGACTGGTTTCTACACGTATATACACAGCTGCAGGTGAAGACCATTTAGGCTGTCATCTGGGACTGTGTTGCCAGATAAAATTGTATCCATCAGTCCATTTATCATTTTGAGAAGTGCTCCCCTTTTACTTTAAGGAAAAACAAGCTTTTTTTGCTCCTAAATGCTGTGCTTTTAGGACTGTCCTATAAGAAACACATCAACTGAAATGAATTTGCACAGAATTGTTAAATAGTTTGGCAGGGTTTGCCTACATTTGGAACGAGATTAGGAAAGGACGGCAAGAAAAGTTGCAGACTATCAAAACATCTGTCTGTAAGCTGATAATTACAATTCAAGTCACGCAAGAAACCTTGTTATCCTAATTTCAATAGTATGCTCTTCCACTTGCGACGTGTTTTATCCAAGGAGTACAAAGAAGTGTTTTGGACATGCAGATTAACTGAAGACTATATAAATAAATACAATTGATTAAATGGTCTTACTCTGTGTATGCCTGGGGTATGCTGGGTTTTGTGGTATCAAAGCCTGGGTCCCTGGGTGAGTTGGTTGATTCATCACTGGCTTCATGTCTTTACAGTCTTGACCTGTGAAACCAGGGCAACATCTCCACTCCAGATCAGTCACTCTCTTGAAGGCAATCTTGTAAGTCGGTCGGAAACGTGTTACGTATCTGTAAATAATAAACAAAAAGAAACACATTTTTAAAGAAATATAGATAGATGGGGGCTATTGGCCTAGCTTTGGGCGTTGTCTTTTTTTGCTTCCATTGAATCTGCTTGGCTGTAAGTGAAATCTTTTCTTTCCAGAGATGAAAATCAACTTGTCAACTACAGTTTATATTTCACTTATTTATTTGCACTAGCAGAGAACTTCTTGTTTCTTTGTAACTGAGCTGAAGTGGGAGACCCATATAGTGATTGGTTGGATCCTTTCCTGATTTAACGAAATTGATCCTAATGTTTTTTTCTTTTTTTTGTGTGTGTGATTGTGTCAATTGTATCAAATATTGAAATTTTAGTATAGCAAAAACACTACCTTAGATTGCTGCTCCTTGTGACTGGATTGTAAAAATAAATATTGGAAAAAAAGTCTGAAAATCTATCTAGACAGCCACTTATTATTCAACATTTATATACTATAAAAGCAGACAGTTCACTTTTTTCTTGCATGTGGTTCGAGCTTGTCTTAAAATGCTCAAAGAAAGACACACGGTTTCTGGATCTATATGATGCAATAGATTTGTAAGCTTCTTTACTTTTCCCCGCAGCAAGAAAAACTTCACATCTTTCAGACCAAGGCACTCAGCTCCCACAGAAACAATAGATGACCTCACTTCCCTGTAGACCGCTGATGTCAAGAAAAACATCTGGAACCTGGAGGAATGAAACTACGCACATCTCAGTCTGATAGCACACAGCAATGGCTCAACAATCACAAAAAACGTCAAGCAGAACTGTGGGGAATTAATCAACAACTCGGATGTTCTATACACTATCACCAGCAATTTTCTGTAGAGTGTGACAAAAATGACGTGAACTTGTTAAATTTTCTTTGTAATGAAAATCAGAGAAAACGCCAGGGGAAAATCCGAACTAAACTTTGATATATTTGACACACCCATAAGATGAGTTATGAAAAATAAAATAATAATGAACCCGAACTAAAAAGACTGAGCACTAAGTAAGAATCAAAGAGTAGAGATGTGGGTCTGCCACCTGCTTTTCTCCATATATATATCATTATATTGCTATGAGAGGAATGTTCCACAGTATGGCATTTTAAACAAGTAATGCCACCAGCCAAGGTTAGCAGTCAGATCTGTGGAGAGGAGAGCCGGCTCGCAGAAAGAATGCATGTTTTAACAATAAAGACACCTATGATTAATGGCATGCTGTGGGACATTCTAGAAAAGAGCAGGTGATGGACCCTCCATTAGAATTGTTTATAGTCAGAACTGTTGCAAAAAGAGCTGATTAAAAAAAACAAATCAGCAACAACAAATCAGCTGACTAATGTAACAAAAACAAAATACTTGGGCCATATTATTAGAAATGACTCCTGTGATGATGATGATGTCATCCAGGGTCAGTGTTGCTAACTGTATTCACAGGTGAATATGCTGGAACGCAAATTCCACATGTGTACAACTGACATCAAAACTACTCTTTTTAGATCATACTGTACCCCACTGTATACAGCTCACCTATGATGTAATTACATCAAAGCAAAATATAAATACGATTAAGGTGGCATATAATGATGCTGCTAAAGACTCCAAGGTGGGAAAGTGCTAGTGCTTTGTTTGTGACTGTAAATATTCCCACGTTCGAGCTTCTAATGAGAAACCTCTTGTATAAATTTATGTGTAGGTTAACTGAATCAAGAAATGGAATTATAACGTGCTTGACTGATATTAAGGAATGTGACACCCAATATTATTCTGTCATCTGGATACGTCGGAAGAGCCAGCTATATGTATTTTAAGTCTATCGGACCTTACATCATTAGGTGTATGTGTGTGTGTGCTGCTGGGTTTATATATGAATGTAGTGTATTGTAGGTGTGTGTCCTTCTGTGTACACTTTGGACCCTGAGTCTGTAAATAAACTTATTTGTATATATATTGCTAACCACTAAATAAGTGATATTTTTGCACTTTTGTGAGTCATTTAATATTTACCTGATTGGATTCATTATTGGGATACTGCCAAAACATACTGAGTCATCTACCCCAAACTGGGCACAGTGGATAGGAGCAGAAGCCTCAGAGGTCTACACAGATACACATACACTCACACACAGACATACACGTACACACACACACTAGTCTGAATGTTCTTTAAAAATACTTTTGAACTGTACTGTAAATGTGAAAAGTGAAACTGTCTGGAGTCTTGATGCCAGTTTTACTTTGGTGCAGAAATCCTTGCTCCTCTGGTGACCCCGGACTTTCCAGGAATCACTCCCACAGCTCACCGACTGAATCCTTCACCACACATACCACACGCCATTCTCAAACGTGTGGTTCATCCAACTTAGAAATTATAACTGTATGCAACACAACAACTTACACGTACACTCTTCTGTTACTCACCAAATTACTACTGTACATACTAATTGCTTCTACCTCAGGACAAGCTCATCAAAATACTATGGATCTATTCGGATTTGAGCTAAAAATAAACATTAGTATGACAACTGATGATGTTTTAAAGTATATATGATTTAGTATATGCTTAGAAGACGGCTTTATTACAAAAACTAAACATTTCTTGCCAACTGCTACATTCTCGATAGTTGTTACTCATCAAATGCAGTCAGTTACCTCATGGCCAGCCGAGTCACAGATGCATTGTTTGGCAACTTCTTCTTACGTCATAAAAATAAATCATTATTCTTCCATGCAAGCGTGTGCGTCATTATAGACACCATAAAAGAATATTAGTAAAATTTTAAAAATCTTGTTCAGTAAATGCTAAGATGGATTTTGACATTCAACGGTTTTGTTTTCGGATTTGTTTATTTGTTGGCAAAATAAATAAGGTTTAACATTTTCAGAAAAAGGAAAAATGAGAAAATAAATAACCTTTTAGTTCCAAGCGCAGGAATTGTGTAAAATTGTGAGAATGAGCCAAAGACACTAAACCTGCTATTGTTTAAAAGGTCTCTGTGAATCAAGTAATTTTATAGTGTTTTTGGCTGATTTCACACACATATGAAAACTGAGGCAAACTTGGACTAAACCCGGATTGTAGCAGACCTAAACAGGGACTAGAAGAGGACAAAACCAAGTCTACAACTAGACTGAATAAAGATCATGGGAAATTGGAAGTTGAACATTACCTCGAAAATATATTTCAATTTAATTGTCCAACCCAAATTAGAAACTGCATGATTTACTTCACTAGACAAAAGAAATTCAATAAGAGACATGAACATCAGATTACACTACACTTCAAAGTTGTTACTAATCAAATCACTACAACAGACACTAATTAATTACAGTTACAGCACTGGAATAGTTTATGAGTATATGTTTTTGATTATAGACACTATTTAGTCTTGCATTGTACATAATGTCGTACAGCCAATAATATCTGGTTTATTTCACAATTAACCACAATAAATATTAAAATTAAAATGCCTTACAATCATCTAAATTATATAGAGAGCAGTGCTGTTCATTGGGACAAAGACAGAAGGGAGGCGAGCTTCTGGTTACGGCTTGAAATTCCTTTAGATTAGGTTTCCAAATTTCTTAACGGGCGGAGCATAGTTTATTATTCTTATGTGCAATAAGCAGTGAGGCAGTAAAAGTGAAAATGGTCATCAATTAAATGCAGTGCACGACCCATAAGCCGCATATCTGCAGTAAGTTATACTCAAATGAGACTTGTACAGGATTTATCATTTGGCTGGACTTGAACCAGATCCAAAGAAACTAAAGCCTGCATAGTAAAAAGAGAGAAATATGGGAACACTGTCTGATAATGTGTTTCTACTGTATAACCCAGGTTTTAAAATGGAGTTATCTTTACCTGACTAAAGGAGTGCTACATCAGGAGTTTACTGGTTCAAATAGAGGAGAAAAGTATTTGTATAGTCAAAAAAACGTATCAAAAACCAGGCATAACCATGTAATAAGCAAGTCGTCATAGTTATGCTTTACACTTGTGTTGTGTTTTGCTCTGTGGTGGTAAGTTCCTTCTGTAGCCATAGTTGCCCCTGGGTAGACCAAAGAAAGCTGGTCTGTCAGTTTGCAGCATCTGCTGCTCTGATCACTCGCTGCGGTTACATGCGCGCACAAAATCGGATTATGGAGTTATACGATTATTAAAATGACACGTAAACAGCAAAATCATCTGGTTTCTTTCTGATTATGGTCCCTCTGATTACACACATTAGATTTTCACATGTCATTTAAATCAACTTAAAGGTCCAGAAATCAGATAATAATCCTTTTATTGTGCATGTAACCACAGAAACTCACACACCACATTCATACTAACCAAAAAAGGTAAAGTATCTTGCCCAAGGACACAACAACAGTATGCTCTGATCTGAGTGGGGTATATGCCGCAAAACTACAGGCTGGTGGACACATGCTCTAACCACTTGAAAGATTGCTCCTCAAAACAAGACAAAATTACAAGCGCAAACTGTGACATCAAACTGGTTTTATTTCTATAATCAGCTCTGAAGACTAATCACCAAGGGCAGAACTACAAGAACTACATAGAGTTGATTCTATATCATGCATAAACATCAGACAAACGATGCCTCACCAGGACCAAAACAGGATTATATTGAACTATTATAAAATTCCAGCACCATAAGTACATACACCAGTTGAATTATTCCTTTATTCTGGACTTAAATGTTTAGCTTGAGTTGCCCTCATCCAGTCCAGTGCTGGCTTGGCTAAAACATGATTGGACATTGTTTACTGTGACCATGAACACACAGCTCCTCTCTCTCCAAATATCTTTCCTTTTTAGGACACGTGAATGAATAAGAAACCTTGAATATTAATTATATAAAGCATTAAATAATAGCTCGGTTTATTCAGCAGACAGGCTAAAATTGGTCGTACATTTTCCCAAGACGACAGACTGAATAATTTTATAAGAACTATGTCTTTTTTAATTGAATTTTGTAAAAAATCTTAAGATAACCTACCTAAAATAGAAGGTAGCCAACTTTTTATGTGTTCTGAAGTGAACACAAAATTCCAATGTAGGTGATTGCTTTTACTATTACTACTTCTATTACATATACTACCACTGCCCTTTCACTATACTACTGTTTGTACTGCAACTCCCACAACTACCACTTCTATTCACTCCCCAAATTTACAACACCCACATGACAATAAAGGTTAAACAAAACCACTGTATTTCCCCATTCACTTGTAATTTGCAGTAACTCATTTACTCGACCCTAAACCAGGACAATAGAAGTCCCTTATGTGGACCTAGCTTGTATTCAACATTGTAACTACAGCACTAAAATACAGATGGGTCGTCTTGTAGGGTGTGTTTTGGAAGTTGTAGGTTTTTGATGTGATATTGTGTCCTGCCAAGATATGTGTGCTCATTTGCTTAGAACTTGCCCAGAAAAATCAGTCACAACAGGTATTTTATTTTTGACTGGGGGTTGGGTTTCCAAAATGTAAGCCAAATAATGAAAAATAATGCATGTCAAGTATTTTTCATTCTTGGCATTCTGACTTTCGAATATTGGACTGGCCCCCTGGATAATTTGTTATAGAAAGTAGCCAACGTTTTTCTGCTTTTGGGGTTACTATAAGATGTGTTCTTTTGTTTAAGTTTGTGCAATAGAGTGATCTTTACACTAGATGCCCTGCCAAACAAGACCCAGTTCCGTTTATCCAAGCTTTGGGCTGAGATGAACACAAGTTGTAACTACTGGCCTAAAAATAGTTTATTACAGTAGATCAGGGGTCTCCAACTTGTAGCTCGGGAGCTACCAGTAGCTCTCCACCCCCCTCCAAGTAACTCTCCAAAGGATTTCTGAATTATACATACTGTGCTGAATGTCAAATTTGATGGACTACCATTGTCATTTTGATGCCATTTTGATGCCTTTGTGCACCAAAAAATGAATTAATATTTACGTTTTATATGTATCTAACTGCTCACCATCTAAAGCTTTCCTATGCTCAATTTCTTGTGATCGTTAAAATTAGTAGCTCTTTGGTATTTTCTTTTTGTAAAGATACTGAGATAAAAAAGTTTGGAGATCTCTGCTATAGATATTGTCAATGTGTGTAGTAGGGGTTCTAGTAGCTCTTTTTTTTCTAATGTTTGGGGTTTAATCTGTATTTCTTTACATTTCTGTCATCCCATCATCATATACAAGTATATGAGGAGTATTTGTGTCTGATAACAAGTAATTTAGGCCTTTCAATTGTTTTCACTGGCACACTCACTTTCCCATAAAAATGAAAAAAAAAATTGTTGATTTTGGAAACTTTGACTTTTCTCCTAACACATATACCATTCTCTTTTTGTTATTTTAGCTTCGACTGTCGGAGGAACACCGAATCTCTCCCATCCTTCCTCCTCCGATGCCCTCTTCACCTCTCCTCCGCCCTCTCCTCTCCCCGGGATACTCACGTGACTTGCGGCTGGCACTCGGGGCGGTAGTCTGGGCACCGGGGCATCGCGGGCTCTTGGTACGTCTCCACGCCACTTTGCACGGCGCAGCTCACGTTTTTCTGAACCACATAAGCGCACCAGTTTCTGAAGAACAGGATGTTTTAGGATTAGGAAGGAATTATAAAAGAAACTCAACGTACTTTTGCAATTTCTCAACTTTTGGGGGTCAGTGTTGTGGTTTTACGCAATCCGACAGTGCGTGTTTTCATCGCTAATTTGAGCTAACAACTGAAAATACGAGATTAGCTGATGTTAGATTTGACTAGTAATCACACATTCCTGTTTTTATCTGCAGCTAATCACCTCAAGGGGTTAAAATTAAACACTAGGCCGATAACGCAAACCGCTGCATGATAAAGAAACCAGAACAAAACTTTGGATTTGTTGATTTTAACGGGGCAGCAGCGCAACAATTACGCGCCACAGAGTGCAAAAGCTAAAATGCTAATTAATGCCAGATGACTAGCGGAAATGTAACGCTATATTCTTACCTGTTTCTGTGTCTGTGCACGGCTCCAGTGTATGCGCTTCCCTGGAAGAGGTCATAGGACGATGGCGAGCCGTAAGACAGCTCCAAGTTGAAAAGCAAAGTGAAAAGTGCCCAGCAACGCCACCCGTCCATCTCTCCATATCTGTAAGTCATGCTCCTAACAAATAACTTAAATATCTAACTATAAACACTAGCCTAGTTTGTTATTTTCGTGCGTACAGCGTTCACGTATACCCAGCACGCATCGCTCCACTCCACTGTGGGATACTTCAATAATAAGTTGAAGTTTGGGGAAGTCCACTCCACATCCAGAGTTAACTCCCTTAAAGAATGACGTCTGGGGCCAGCGCACTCCCTCCCTCCATCCCTCCCTCCTCCGCCTCCCACAAGAGTTAAAGGATCAGAAAAAGAGGGAACAAAAGCACCCCCTTTCTCCAAAACTTTAAACAGCCTGGGGGTCGCCTTGCCTTTCCCCATCAAGTTTAAAGGGACTCATTAATTACTATTATGAAGTGGTTTGGGATACAACACATTGATCTTTGTCTGTCTGCCAGCAGCCGATAACTCGCACCTCTCCCTCTAATGATGTTAACAAGCTAAAGCCTTGTCTTTGTAAGTGTTGATTCTTCAGAGGTAATTTGCATGGAGGCACAGATTGCTTTGTGTAGTCTGTTCTTGTCTTTAGGCCTTTGTGAATTCCTCAGCAATGAAGAAACTCTAGTTATAAGCCAAAACGTAAATGGAAGAAATAGTTAGCCTACAGTTAGTAATTGTACTTCTACTCATGCAATATTGACTGCGTATCGAACCACTGCCATAACAGCAAGGTGAGGTAAGCTATACTACTACCAACTTTTGCTCATGGAGAAATGTTTAGAAATCAGTTGAAAGAGGAAAAAAATAAGGTGGAACTTGGGACTACACCCAGAACTTCAGTAATGTTGTAGTTGTAGTGTGGAGTTAATTAAAAATGTATACTACCTATTGTATGACTCCTGAGTTAAGGGTGCACTATGTAACTTTCCTGGTAGAGGGTCCACCCACCTCCTCTTCTATTTTACAAAGCATAGCATTAAAGTTTAGCCAGGCTAGCGCCACCTAGTGCCTCCGCTCAATTTCATTTCTCTCTCTCAGGTCAGGAATTGGAATACACTAGATGGTTTGCAAGAACCCCGGAAGTGCGAGTACGGGCAGCAGCCAATCAGCGAAGAGCCAGACATTCTGTGTTGGCAACGATTCCCAAGATTTAAAGCCGGAACAAAGAGAATGTTTGGTGAGTTTTATCAAGAGGAAAGACAATATTGCCCTTCTTCCAACGGGATTTGGGAAAAGCTTAATATACCAGTTAGCCCCATTAGCGGCGCATTACATACGTCATGACCAAATAGCAGCGATTGGTTAAAAAAAAAAAAGTACCCACCTACCATCGAGTGAACGAATTCTAATGCTGCGAGGTCAGATGGTTTCTATGAAATGAAACCGGCAGATGAATCAGGCTAATTAAAGTTATCCATCTTAGACTTAGATTTAGACTTAGACAAACTTTATGATCCACAAGGGAAATTATCTGGACACAGTAGCTCACAATATAATATAATAATAAAGAGTAAAAATATAAATGGGAATAACAAATTCTTAATAAATAGCAAAAAAAATAGCAAGAGACAGGTGGCAAATAAGGCATAATTATGTAAATCTATATGTACAAGACAAAATAAAATAGAAAAATAAATAATAAAATATAAAATTTCAGCTTTATACATGAAGCTGAAGGAAGACAAGTCAGTGAACCTCCCATCAGAAAACTTCTACCCATCTCCACTACAACTGTTGCCACTAATACTACAACTAATTGTTCTGCTACTACCAGTACTACTACTACTGCAACTACTATTACTACTACTACTACTACTACTACTACTGCAACACACTTTGCCAAAAATGCACCTGTACAAAATGAATGAGTTGCTTTCCATTTCTTTTATCCTAATATCCCAGAGACAGAATCGAAGTTGCACTTTACTTGCACAACAATTTCAATTTGCAACACTTCAGGGAGGAATCCAATTATGTTGTGTGTGAAAGAAGGTGAGGGATGTCAAATAAAATGGTGAAAAATTAGTTAGCTAGCAAGTATTGTTCCTAAAAAAGTCACTTTCACAGGACAGAAATGAACCTTTCCTGAAGAACTTTAGAATGAACTTGAGCTGTAACAGAACAAGTATAAAACCAGACAGACTTAGACCTGGACCACTATGGAACCTAATTTACAACTGAAGGATTATAAGGCCACATAGTAATATAAAAGAAAGTAATATGATTTAATGATTTAATGCTCTGTTGTCTAAATAAAGAGTGCTTTTTAATTATCATTAAGGTAACAGAATCAATATTGAGTATCAAGTCTAGGGAAGTACAAAAATGTAAAAATATCGAAATGTCGTACCTGATATATCACCATGTTTTACTAAATTATTTTGTTAGAGTGCTACAGTTTTGTTGCTTGTTTATGCGACACATTTGACATTTTCACTGTTTTGATGATTAAAATGTGCGTCTTTCATACTAGCATTGCATAACATTGTGGTTTAACAAAGACTTTTAGTATCACAGCCATGACTTAGCCAATATTTTTATTGAACCGTATCAAATTGATTTGAAATATATTGAATCAAATTGAAAGTGTACTGTACTGAGATATGTATCGTATCCTGGCCCATGTACCAAGGTATGTATCGTATCGGCAACTTCTTAATAATACCCAGCACTAATCGAGTCTGTTCCATAGTATCAAAATCATGTTCAGAATTTTAGTTTCTTAACAAGTCTAGTTATATTAGATCACAACTGAGGTTTCAATGTAAAATTATGACCTCCGTATGTGAAAAATAGAGTAATACGTCTTCTTTAGAGAGTAGAAATACAAATACAGAAATCCCACTACTGGAAAATGACTCACTTGTGATGTATAAAGGTACTGCAGGGAGGGAGGGAAGGAGGGAGGGGTGTGAATGGATGCGCAGATAGCAACTCCCGCCTTCAGCTTAGACAGCCTTTTTCTAGAACAGCAGAGATAGCCCTGCCTAAAATAAGCCTTCTTGTTCTTCTCTTCTCCGGGTCGGACAGGCGGGCCTCAGGATCGCTTACGTAACAAGTGATGGATGTGCAATGGGAGGCTAAATACTTACATTTTATCACCATGAGTCAGTCAGGAAATCATCAGCACGCACCCAGTGACATGTCAGTAGTGATGTCCTTATTTTTTGTGTCTTTGCCATCTTCAGTTATGTACTTAAAGGTGCATTGTGTAACTTTTCTGGTGAAGGGTCTGTCAAATGCTTTTCTCCATGGAGATGTTATTGCTTTGTCTGGAATGTTTCACAGTATGATATTAAACCTTTCTATCTTCATGGAGACCAAACCAGACCAAGTTACAGATCAGGCAACCTCGCTCACCATCAGAATGCCTGTTTTTCTAAGTATTTTGAGCTTTAAAACCACATGTAATTGAATAAACATAAGGTAGAGCTGTTTAATGTCATACTATGGAACATGCCAGAGTGAGCAATGGCATATCCATAGAAACAAACAGGTGATGGACCCCCAACCAAAAAGCTACACAATGTACTTTTAAGTTATACTTGAGTCAGTGTTAGTAAATTAACAATTTTACTGCTGTATTTTTAGGTTGTCACCTATATATCCAGCGGTTCTACAATCTCTATATTAAAAAATAAATAAATAAATATACTTATTTATATAAAAACATCCCAAAAATAAACTTTGTTAAGCTTTAAATAGTTTCAACTTGATTATATGAGTTTGAAGATCGTTTGACACACAAATCTCACAGCCTTAATCTAGCATAATGTTGTTGTTGTTGTTGTTTTTAAACCAGATGCCTTTCCAGACCCATCCTGCATCTTCAGTAATTATTTCTTAGGACAATGCATTGGCTTGCTAACCTATTATAATGTAAAGTGTAGTTTTAGAGTTGATACACTGCCAGTAGGAGCATCTTTGAGGTGCTGTAAACTGTGAGAAACCTCTCCCCTTGGATTAATTTAGTTTATCTTATCTTAAATGTCTTCACTATCTTTTAACACACTCCCGATTTGAAGAAACAAGCAGGCATCCGCAGGGAGTAAAGCATAAATTGCATATTATAGGGCAAGTGAAAAACTCAGATGAAAAATGCACTTAAGAAACAAATTAAGTTTCGGCAAATAACTCACACCTTTACTGCTAGTACTATTTTTCATTCACTCATGTATAAGAAAGTAAGTCAAATACCAGAGGTGGGACCAAGTCTCAAGTAAGGCTCAAGTCATTGATCCCAAGTCCAAGTCAAGTCCCAAGTCAAAGACAGGCAAGTCCAAGTCGAGTCTCAAGTCACTGGCCCATAAAGCCAACTCAAGTTCAAGTTGCTGCTTTGAGCTTCAAGTCACTTCAAGTCTTTAAACCAAGCTTAGATTTTTGCAGTTTATATGAATTTTAAACAAAATTATACTTCAAAGTCATGGATATATTTATATGTGAGTATTTATATATGAGTTGTAGAAATGCAATTTTTCCTTTTTAACATCTTGAAGATCTTAGTGTGAATCATTATGGTCAGAATTCAGATTTAAAAGTGCTTAATATCGTGTGTCTGCGGTGAAATGGAAGAATCATATTCTATGTAGTTCCCTCTGCGTACATTTGAGGATACCAACTCAGTCTTCAGTTCCATCCAAAGTACCAAACAGAAGTGGGAGGGACATGTTCCAGTTTGTTCCTCTAAAATTCATTACTGCATTTATCAACTGTAAAGAGAAAAAAATATTTTCTAAAAACATATATGTTTTTAGGAGAAGCATCAAGTCATCTCAAGTCACAGGTCTCAAGTCCAAATCATGTCCCAAGTCATTGATCTTCAAGTCCAAGTCGAGTCCCAAGTCTTAGTCCTTTTATCAAGTCAAGTCTCAAGTCCTAAAAATAGTGACTCAAGTCTGACTCGGGTCCAAATCATGACTTGCAAGTCCCACATCTGTTGAATACTAGTATCAGGAATGTTAAAGCAGCAGTACTTGCAGTAACCCTTGTATGAAGGGACTGGTTAAGGGCTTCAAGATTGAATGGACGCAATTAGCAAAAGACTGCAATTTTTGAAGTAAACAGCAACATATCCTGTCTTATTCTGCATAAAAAAAATAAATAAAAAATAAAAAATAAAATAAACTGCTAACCCTGTATTTTAGAGCTGTACAAACATGATCTGATGATTCTTGTATTAGTTTGTCAGTTCATATTTGAGTCTTTTTGTAAATTCTAGCTGTAGACCTATGCAATATGTATTTTGAAGCTCACACTAGAATACACATGGTGGTTACATTTCACCCTCTGATCCTGCATCTTGAAAACACCCCCTTTTCGTACAATTTCTTTTCCATTTCTTTTTATATCAGTTTTTGTGTCCAGTAGAGGGCAGCACAGCAGCAGGAAAAAGCCAGTTTTCAATTGAAGTCATGTCAATCCCTTTCCACAGAGTTTGAAGTTGTTTATTTATTATGGAGACAGAAAGAGCAGCCAATTATCTTACCCCATCACCTTTAAAATATGATTTATCTATTTATGTCAATTATATTTATACACTTTTCCAAATCTGTCATATATCGTCATTGTACTATTTCGGTCATCTACGTCTATACATTTTTAAACCTGATGAATCATACGCTTTTACTATTTTGAGAAAGGCCTTCCAGTCTTATAAATATTTCCTCTGACAGTTTTCTATAACGTAAACAGTAAAGTTGGAAAATAAATACGTTGAGTTTTTTTTTTTTTTTTTTTTCACATGTCAGAATATAGTGGTGAAATTAGCGCTAGTTCCAGCTTCTATATCTGGTATATGAATACTTACAATTGACCTTTTGCACCGCAGTTTTAAATGAAGCAGAGGAGGGTAAAAGTTATAATTGAAGTAAGAAATCTATAGGAAATTACAAGTTTTGGAACTGTAGTACTCCTGATTCCACTACAGTATAGAAAGTTTAAAATAACTGTATTGTATTGAAGTATTTATCTCAGTAGAACAGGTTATGATCTGTATGATAATTAAGAATGTGTAATCAAAATATAGCAAAATAAAGCAACAGTACTTGAACTCGCATACAGACTTACGAATAAATGTTAATTAATTAGTTTGTAAATCTTTTTATCTTCAAGAGTTGAATTTTTGTTTCCTGGTAGCAGCATGTAGAGATCAAACTTTTTTTTCCCTCTTTCTTATTTTAATTATAATCTTAGGTTTTTTATGTTTAATGTTTTAATGTTGGTGTCAATAACCAAGTATTTGTTTTGACATGTACTTTTTACTATAATAAATTAGTGGCTATATGGTGTATAGCTATTAAAAGCACTGATTTCCATTGTTCGATTAAAACTATTCCAATAGACTGCAAATTATATAGGTGCCTACATGGTCTGTAGAAATATGATTGTGTGTTTATTAGGGGTGTAACAATATCCAAATCTCTCAGTACGATATTTTCACAATATATATTTCACGGTACAATATTCATTGCGATATTTTGTGGAGGCTAACAAAACTTTTAATATGCTATACTTTTTCCTCTTAAATTACCTTGACAAGACTAATCCAAAGAACTAAGACTTAAAAGTGCTTAGAACTGTTATTTCTATTATCTATTATAGTCTACACTGAAATGGAGCTTTTTTTCACTATTGCTGCACCATAACTATTCATTTACGCAAAGAGACTTGTAATTCGACATATTGTGATGGTCCACGATATTATTGTGAGAACTTTGACGATACAATATCATGATATTTCGATTATCGTTACATCCCTAGTGTTTATGATACTAAAGAATACTTGACTTGATACACAATACAGATTCTGATACCACAGTGATAATAAAACACTCTTTATTTAGACAATAGAATATCATTTTCAGCTTTAAATCGCAGTATTTTCTTTAATATGTGGGTTTATATCTGTGTAATCCCTCTGTAGCTTCCCTGGTAGTTTCCATATTGGTCAATGGGCTGTTCATTTTTTTTTTTTTTTTCAACTTAAGTTATTCAGGAAAGGTTAATTTCTGTCCTGTGAATGTGACTTTTTCACTATACCTGCTAAAATGAGAACCTAGTTTTGATACAACTTTAGTTTCGATTAGTATCTGATTTTGATACTTTTGACAACCCTAGTATGTATAAATATGCAGTTTCCCTTAAGTCCTCGGTGAGTTTTATAACTACAGACATTTGCCAACGTTTGTATTCCAGTCAGCTCTTATTGTAAACTGTTTATTTATCAATACGTAGTCTACTGTATCTTCAGGTAAAAATAGCCTTTAACTTGATATTGTACAGCCCTGACATTCACACTAAACAGACAGTGGGATGAGTCACCTCTGAGTCAGGAAAATACCAACAAATATCTGAAAGTTGGAAAATCCTGGTTATAAATCGAAGGGCATTTCCTCATTTCACCTCAACACACCCATGTCTTGTTTTTCACTGTTTGGTATTGGAAATCAAATGAGAATTGAATAGAGAAGGATCCTTTTGCCCTGTCTTTTTGCCCTGCATTCATCACAAGGATTTTGCAGAGTATTTCCATATCCGAGACTGCTAGTAAAATCTCTGATATTATGCGCCCCGTCCGTGCTCTGTTGTTTGCTATTTTCAATTGAATTAAAAGAAGGTTAATTTTGTTGCCACTAGCTACAAGGGAACAGTGAATAAACTAATCATATTTCTGTGTCATTCACTGTCCGTGCTGATTTTGTAATTTAAAGATGATTTTTTTGTGTGTGACTTTTCTAGTGCAGTATCCATCACCTGCTTGTTTTCATAGAGATAATGTTTTGCCAAATTTCCTCAGTATGGCATTTAATAGTTGTATCTTGTATTCAGATGGGTTTTTTTGTGCTGTAATTAAAAAATTGCTGTATTTGTATTGTGAACTGCTCTTCATGGAGATAGATACGTTTCATGACATACTGTGGAACATTTCAGGCTGATCAATAACCCCAATAACAGGTGATTTTGGTCAGGATTAACTGGAGTTTACTGTGCGTGTTTTGGGTTGATCTCCAATCCATTTCCTTATACGCAGGTGTGTCATTGCTGTACAGACAAGGACAACTATTGACAGAAAGTATATTTGTAGTAGCGATGTAACAATAACCAAAATATCATGATGTCGTATCCAGAGTTCTCACAGTAATACTGTGGACCATCACAATATATTGAATTACAAGTCTCTTTGCTTAAATGACTAGTTATGGTGCAGCAATAGTGAAAAAAAGACAGAGGGAACTACATAGACCATGATCCCTTGCTCCTTTTCAGTGCAGACTACAAGAAGAAATAACTTTTAAGTCTTAGTTCTTTGGATTAAGTCTTGTCAAGGCATTTTAAGAGGAAAAAGTATCATATTAACAGTTTTGTTTGTAAGCCTTCACAAAATATAGCAATAAATATCGTACCATGAGATGTATATCATGAAAATATCGTACAGAGAGATTTGGATATTGTTACATCCCTAAGCATGAGCCTCCCCACCATATCGTGAGCTTTCCCACAATATCGCAATAAATATCATACCGTGAAGTTCATACCGTGGCGATATCGTATCGTGAGACTTGGATATCGTTACACCCCTACTTTGTAGTATTCATGGATTTAGTTAGTTAGTTTTGTAGGTCTGGAGCAATATTTTTTGGGCTCAGTATTTATCATGTGTACAATTTCTTAACAAATTTGATAGATTTGGGGTATTTTTGTTGTAATACAATGAAATCCGAGCTGTAGCAAGTTGAATAAGTGACTTCTATGAATAATTATTAGTTCATTCTGCTATTTATTTGTTGCAGCTCAGGCCTTTTAATTGTACTGCCTATTTAAAAATGGTTTACAGACATTATCTTGCATTATTGTTATTGTATTAGTAATTTCAGTATTATCATTTATTGCAATATCTCCCTGGAGCAATATATCGAGCTTCAAAGTTTGTCACCATGACGGGCCTACTAGGACTTTTCACCACTTGAATGATATCATATTTTGTTAAAAGGGAGGTATGATACAAAATTGATTTTCTGAGCTTTCTTCTTCTGACTCATTCCACCATGTTTATATGATTTTGTGATCTCTCCATTACAGCTTACTCATTCGATAAGCCCACATTACCAGGAATCTCTCTGCAGTTCTCCCCATGCTCCCACCACATGGCCACCAACAGAGAGACAAACTTAAGCTTATTACTCTACTCTTTTATAATATATTTTTAGTAAATAGAAATATATAAATAGTAATATAAATATGTTGTGTTTTAGCAGTCAAAACCCCGTAGACAGCAACTGAATACATGTACCAAGAATACATATTTAGATTACTCATTTTGAGTTCCTGGTACAGTCACATTTTCATTTGGTTATAGCCAGAATACAGTTACTTTTCTCAAATTTAAGGAATATACTACAGCATTCGAATCCCAACTTAAAAATGTTTCCGTCTCCATTTAGTGATAGGAAATGCTTTAAAAGCAGTGAAAGAAATATAAAACTGTTATTAAAACTATGTTGCATTTTTACGCTATAATTTAAATGCAAAGTGATGTAAAAGTATTATATGTATTCAGAACACTGTACTCTGATTGGATCATGTATGGGAATACATTACAAAATATATCTTAACGTGGGGTATTCAGTATTCTGTAACTAAATGCATTTTAAAAGTATTCTTCTCATCACTACTCATAGAAATGTAATACTCCCATTTTAATTTCTGTAGTTTACCAGTACAATCTTAGAACATGCATTACTTTCTGATCATACCACACAGATGGCGTATGGATACATTTTCATACCTGGCCTTGTCTTGTTGCGTTTTAGCTCACTGCATACACAGATTTTGTTCAAAGTGGGGTCACAAAACCAACAGGGTGCGATGTTTTGAAAGGTAAACTGCAATTTCACTCATCTGTACCCTTCACCTCTCACTGTGACAGAAGACATGACAGTTTGATCACATTTTATTTCAGATATTCACCGAGGTATTTCTGAGACAGGCTTTAAGTTCAGCAAACTAAGTGTCAAGGTTTTAGACGAAGAGCACTCTACATTTAAATCCACACTACTTATGTGAAGATACAGCACTCATCGTGTGTTCAGACTCCTTGTGCTCTGAAAATCTTTAAAGTTTTTCAGTTTTTATATCTCTTATGGAAATGTCCTTAAAGTGGGACACAACAGAACCTTCAGTGCACAATTCAAATGCATTTCTGAGCTATTTCATTACAAGCACAGATAAACATGAAGTTGATGATATAAGTATTGCTCAAGGACACCATTCATGTTCCTTATACTGTAGGTTTTTAATGAAGCGGAAGTAGCTTTTCTTGCCTGGAATTCAGAACACACATTTCTCCAATACTTTGATGGATGTCTTGAAGATGTGAGCTTGGTTACCTATGCATTTCTCTGAGTTCAGATAGAATGACAAAAAATATGAAAGGAGACAAAAAAACATTGTGGATTTTTGCAGAATCATAAAACAAAGCACTGAAATCTATTCATGCGAGATGGGAGAAATTTGTCGTTCGTTCAAAATAATGGGCGGCCAGTGAGTAGCTTAGTTTCAAATGCGTCACTGGAATAATTTTCCCTCAGACTTTCTGCTGAATTATCCTGAGAAGTGCTTTTTATTGCTACTTTTACATCTTCTGTTATTATAATTTAAGTACGAAATAACTAATAACCATTTTGATGTGAGAGACATTAAGTTTCAGACACTGTGCAAGTTGTGGTAGCAGTTTTTTTATATTTTTTTTATTTCACGGTATTGACCACCGGCCTATAATCCTAAATGTGGTCTGTTTCAATATCTGGCCTTCCATGAAAAAAAGTTTGAGCATCCCTGTGTTACATGGAGCAATTGTTTTTGGGAGTCAATTTTTATCGTGGGGGCTTTTTCATAATACTCGTAGGGAACTTTTTCAATAAGATTTGAGCTGTGGTGGGTTGAATAAATAATTTCTGACCCTTTATAGTTGCAGACTAAATTTAAATGTTTCAATCTGATGTTCATTTATTTGTGTTATCCATTTAAAATAGTTTTTGAGGATAATTCTACTTTTATTTGTCTCAATGGCATAAATGAGTTTCAGTATTATTGTCCATAATTACTTGAGCAATATATCGTACTTCAAAATTGTGTCTAAATATGTCTAGTGCATACTGTTGTTGTTTTCTTGAGCAAGACACTTCACCCTTCTCCCTGGTGGTGGATGAATTCGTGTTTGTGTGACCGACAAGGATGGAAATTGGCCCACGGCAACAATCTAGCATGTTCAACATGTAGTAATAACAAGCACCGTTCCAACAAAATAAACCAAAAATTACAAAAATAAAAGTCACTCTGTCCCAAGAAGCTGCAGTTACATAATTATAACTACAGTTTACTGAGCAGTCAAAGAATAATAAACCAAACTGTGAGAAAAAAAGTACTATCTTGTATATTACTGATGTATTATTAATTATTTATCCAGTATTACTGACAAACTTTTCTGGAGGGGATCTGCTACTTGTTTTGTCTCCATAGAGATGTTAAGGCTTTGATTTAAATTGTCTTGCATTTATTCAACCACAGGAATTATTTATTGCTCAAAAATATCTTAAAAATCATCCATTCTTACTGTGAGAGGGGTTGCCTCTCCACAAAACGTACCTGTAATTTGGCTCACAAGTGTCCATGGAGATTTATGCATTTATGGCCACACTGTGGAACATTCTAAGTAAATCTCCATGGAGACAAGCAGGTGACCGGACAAGCTACACTGATATTAACTCATATTAAGGGCTTTAAGGACATGCTGTACTTTCACGAGTACTTACAACACCAATAGAAAAAGACTTTTGTGTGCCTATAAAACTAATATAAAACTTCTCCTCAATCTTTTACAAATATCAAGTAGCACACTCCAAGCTCATCCAACTATGAAATCCAATAATGGGTCGATTTTTTTCATTTTATTTTTCTAAGACCAACAAACATTTATACTTCCTAAGAAGCTAAGATTAATAAGAGAAAGTTCAAACAGAGTCATGGCCACAGATTGCGACTTGGACACAAAGGCTGTATACTATCTGTTGGAAAAGCTGAACCACAAATAACCATCCGCCCACACTCTTTCACTCCTCCTCCCTCTCTCCTCTCCTTCTCATCCCTCTCTCCTCTCCTCTGCTGCTTCACTTACAAAGGCTGAGGCAGGTTTGCCACACATGGAAGATTAGAAAAGCTGATTTATTGGTTGTAAAATGTTAATATAGCTATAAGCCATGCTCATGCATTGTTAATTAAACCTGGTGACAGACCCGTCAAGCTAAAATGTTAATGAGATTAGATTGCATTGGGGCTGGAGAGGTCTCTAAGTGTGAGCGAGCAAGCAAATACAAGAGATGAGACCAAGACCTCGGCGTTGCTATAATGGGCTTCACTGTAGGCATCTGACACAGGCACGGACCAATCAAGCATATAGAAAGCTTGTAATGACTTTAGTTAAAGAGGAGGACTAATCGAATCAATTGTAAGAGATACGACATTAGATAGAAAGAGATTTGTTAAATATAAATTAGGGTCAGATTACCAAGGATGGCTAGTCAGGAAAGAAAGTTTATAATTCTGAGATGATCCACGAGTCTATATTATGCTTTTTTCTGATCTATGTTACAATGTTGTTTTCTCATCACAAATATACCTGGAGTTGTGTTTTGTTTCATTCACAGATGTTTAACACACACATCTGGCATATCTAGACCGAGTTCTTGAGTTCTCCTCTTAAACGGGAAACACTGGTATGCTCTGTTTTGTTTTTTTTAAGTCCATATACCTTCATTAGAATCATTTGGATCATTTCAGCTCTGGAATTTCCAATCTCTACTGAGGTAAAGGTAAAAGGTAAAGGTAGATTTTAACTTGAAAATTATCGCTTCATGATATCACAAAGTGAAACAGATAACTGTGATCTTTGGAGGTGTAGACAGACTTCTCAAATATGTGTGAAGGAAGAACAAAACGCACCTCTGGGTATGTTTTTGATGAGGTATCAACATTTTAACATGGCTTAAAGCTCTCAAGAGTCAATTTTGTGTATTATAGGGTCTTTAATTAATTTATCATGATAGGGCTTATATATTAATAGCCCCAAGAGGTCAGTAAAGGAACAAATGATCAAATTAATTTTAAAGGCACCGTGAGATTAGTAACAAATTAGTCATGTTTAGTTTATGCTTGGAGATGGGTTTAAGCTTGATAGGTTTGAATGGCTTTTTACAACATAGACTGTACGTTCAATGTATACACTATTACACTATGACTTGAAAATTATGGTTGAGGTACCATTATGTGATTATGTGTGCTTTATCTATAGTATCTTAGTGGAGGTCTAATATTAAAGTACAATGTAATAAATAATAAACGCTGGATGTGGTAGGGAACATGTTATAATTGGTAAATGTTCAATGTAAATTTAATTGTAAGGGCTCTGAAAAAAAAATAAAAATTAAAAAATTACAGTATTATATACCATCTGTAGCTCAGTTGGTAGAGAGTTGTGTGTGTGAATGGGCGAGTGGTTCCTTGATGTAAAGCGCTTTGAGTGCCTTAAAGGTGGAAAGGCGTTATATAAAACCATAACCATTTGGCATTTACCATAAAACCATTTATTTGTCCCACTGCAAAGAAATGGTGGTGCTGTAAAGGTAAAATACAAGAAACCATAAAATAATAAGGAGAACTAGTTGCAGAAAGATTAAAATGTATTAAATGAACTAATTATTTCAACATTTATTCGATTACAGATGGTTTTATACCTAACAAAAACATGCATTCTGACTGAGAGCCTCTCCACAAATCTGACCTGTAACTTGGTCTGGTTTGGTCTTCATGAAGATAGAAAGTCTTAATACTACACTGTGAAACATTCCAGACAAAGTAATAGCATCTCCATGGAGAAAAACTCCACCATAAAAGTTACAGAGTGCACCTTTAATCCTACAAAATTAGATAAGGGCTGATTTTCTCTCTGTTTTCCGTTTGATATGATTCATGGGTTTCATAAAAATGGCCGTCCATTTCTACTATGAAGATATGATTTTTATTTCAACAAATAAACACTTATTCAGGCCAGATGGTGGTGTCGACAGCAGTGCACCAGAGGGTTTGTAACTCTAGAGGCAAAGAAAAAAACAATTGAATGTACAATTAGATAATAACAGATGAAGCCTATGAAAAGTAATACACTGGAGGTGGAGAAGTGGACTGAGACAGCTTATGTTGTTCACAGGATATTGAATTGCTTCATAGGAATTAGCGGAGATAAAATGTTGCGGATTACTGCACGGTTGTAAATCAATATCACATTTAGCCTGCGTAGAAGAATGAGGTAGTAACATAATTGAATATACAAAACTGCAGATATAATAAAATACACTTATGACTTAGGCATTGTGCTACATACAATTAGTCTCAGGCCATAGCAATAAATCAGATCTCATTTGAAAGTATTATGAAGCTGGCTGTGGTTTGTTAATTCTGTGGGACTTCCTTGCTGTCTGTATGGAAATGCAAGACATATCTTTGAATGACCAGCCAGTTCTTTCTACAGTCTGAAAATCCTCTGTCCAAACTTGAGACGATCCAAACAAAGCTGCTCATTTTTATCATGTGCCTCTCAAATGCGGAAGACGTCTCCTCTGGAAAATTCATGTAACATTCTGAACAAAATATGTAACTTCTTTTACCTAAGATAAATAATAGTATGGTGTAGGGGTGTAACCATATCCAAGTCTCACATTGCGATATTATCACGGTATGATCCTCACGGTACGATATTTGTTGCGATATCGTTGAAAACTCACGATATGGTGGGGAGGTTCATGATTTGGGATGTATCAGTATCCAAATCTCTCATTGCGATATTTTCACGATATACATCTCACGGTATGATATTTATTGCGATATTTGTGGAGGTTAACAAAATTGTGAATATGCTACTTTTTCTTCTTAAAATGCCTTGACAAGACTTAATCCAAGACTAAGACTTAATCCAAAGAACTAAGATTTAAAAGTGCTTAGAACTGTTATTTCTTCATGTAGTCTACACTGAAATGGAGCAAAGGATCATGGTCTATGTAGTTCCCTCTGTCTTTTGCTGCGCCATAACTCTTAATTTAAGCAAAGAGACTTGTAATTCAATATATTGTGATGGTCCATGGTATTATTGTGAGAACTTTGACGATACATTATCACGACATTTTGGTTATTGTTACATCCCTCGCATGGTGCATTTGATTGTTGATTCTGCAAAAAATCTATGCATTATCTCATTTGTTTTTGACACGAATCGAACATGCATCTCTCTGATTGGTTAATCCGCCTGTCAGTCACGCCCTCTGAAATTGGGGAGGCAGAATACAGCTCTAGATCCACTCGTCTTTGTAAAGTTTTGTGAAAGCGTGTGGTTCTAAGTCTAATTCTAAGTTCTGGTAGGTCATGTAAGACATATCTGCAATACAAAGTCAGTTGTTCTTAATTTCATTGGATTTAATAGCACTTTTCAAGACATTCAAGCACTTTTGTAGGATTATTCATTCAGTCAAATAGCAGACCTTCGGGTTGGTGGTTGAACACTCCTCTAACCACTGAGCCACAATCACATATATTAATAATTATGAGAAATCTTAATACGGTTTTCTACTTCAGGTGAACATTTTGTATAAAGAAATGTCTAATGTAATGTAATCTTTCTGGTGGAAGGTACACCAGCTGCTTGTCTCCATGGAGATCTTATTTCTTTATGAATCATGGCTTTACAGTAAGCTTTTTTATCTTTTTTTACATTGCATCTTCTTACTTTTTTGCTTGCTTTGAATTACTGACTTTGAGGTCAGGGTTTTAAGTTGGTTTTTTTTTTCTCTTTTATGTTATTGTTCTTGGTTATGTCATTTAGTGACGCACAGTATATATTTTATTTGGTTGAAATTTGACAGGAGTTTGCTTTTCGAGCCTTTTCATATAGCCTTTTTGCACAGTCCTAGTAAAAAAACACAACTTTACCTCAAACATACAGGCCAGTGGCAAAGCGGGCGTTGAGTGCTTAGGCAAGACACTTCACCCACATTGCCTAGTATGAGTGTGGTGTGTGTGTGAGTGTTGGTTGTTGTCAGAGTGACCAGTGGCACAGATTGGCAGACACGCTGCCATCAGTCTACCCCAGGGCTGTGTACACTGTGTAACTTTCTGGTGGAGGGTTTATCACCTGCTTGTCTAAATGGAAATATTATTACTTTGTCTAGAATGTCCCACAGTATGGCATTAAACTCATCTATATCCATGGAGACATGCCCACAATGCCACCAGGCCAAGTTACAGGTCAGATCTGTGGAGAGGTGAGCTCACTGTCTGTAGGAATACATGTTTTTTGTAGTATTTTTGAGCAGTAAAAACTCCAGTAACTGAATAAATGCAACATGGATGAGTTTAATGATGTTTAATGCCATACTGAGAAACCTTTCAGGCAAATCAATAATATTTCCATGGAAACAAGTTTGGGGCAGACCCTCTACCTGAAAAGTTACACAGTGTACCTTAACACCACGGAGTGTGGAGTGAATGAATAATGCATACTGAAATTGTGAAGCGACTTTGAGCATCTGGAAAAGAGCTGTATAAAACTAATGCATTATTATTATTATACAGTCAGAGTATTACTGTCTATATATATTTATATACATGACATTTCCTGTAATTTCTCTTATTGAACTGATTTTTATGTAAAACCCATATGACATTGCCATCGCCACACTAACTCACTGTTCATATCCAGTGCGAGAATATTTCAACTCAATTCATTTCTTTCAATTTATAGAAAATACAGCACGCTTCGTACCATATTTGGTGAGCTCTTGTTCACTTATTGATGTGATTAGAGAAATATCATGTTTTCATTTGAGGCTGATCAAACCTACATGTTGTGTGATTTAGCCCTTCCACTCTGTCTGTAGGCATAAAGAGTAGCAATGCTCAAGTCTATTCATGCTGGTTACTTTTTTATAATTAATCAGGAGTGTCAAAAGCTAAAGTAAAGTTTTCTTTTTAATCTTGTATTTGCATCATATTGACAAGAAAAATATGTCTTTCGTCTCTTACTCCTGTGAAAAACAAAGCTCTATTTTTCTATTCATGCAATTTCTCCTTGAATAGTTTTGATCCCAGAACTGAAAATTGTCAAATGATAATTTAAAGGATATTGCTTTTGTACAGTTTGCAACAATTTGTAGACTGAATTTACTGACTCAGATGACACTTATTAGGTTAGAATGTACACTGACCTTATCTTGCAATGGTGAAGATTTAGTTCCCATACCTGGTCTCGATGAAGGCATTGGTATGATATTAAAAAGATCTACATTACATTTATCACATTTAATAGTTTTATAGCTCAAAAATACCTAGAAAAACAGGCATTCTAATTCTGGTTGACCTGTAACTTGGTCTGGTTTGGCATCCATGAAGATTGAAAAGTTTAATGCCATACTGTCAAACATTCCAGACAAAGCAATAACATTTCCATGGAGAAAAGCATTTGACAGACCCTCCACCAGAAAAGTTACACAATGCACCTTTAAGTTCATCTTTATTCATTGAGTGTTTGCCACTATCATCCCATTATGTACCAAATATGGATATGACAAAAAATTAATCACTTTATTTCCCTCATATTGATCTCAATACTGATTTTCTTTTTATTTCATCTTATTAAAAACATAAAAATGGCTTGCAAAATTAATTTTCTGAACATGCCATTTAACACAAAAAAAACTTGCCAACTATGTCTCCCTTCCAAGTCTTAACTTTGCCTAAAACGTCATACTTTTTGTCAATCCAAGTTTGTTAATCCAAGCTGAGTACTGATGATCTGAAATGAATGAATCTTAAAAATTATATTTTTTAAAAAGTTTTATCCTGCTTTATTGTGTCAGTAGTTTCATTATTATAGTTTATTGTAATGTTCCTCTGTAAGTCTAGTGATCTGAAAATCTGAGTATTGACTGAACTAAACGTGTTAAAACAGCAGTTCATATACTTTGATGTAAACAATTAAACTCACTTGTGAGCTGTTAGTCATGATGGACTCTTGTTACCCCCTCAAAAACATACCTGAAGTTCTGTTTTGTTTCATTCACACATGTATGAGTAATCCTTTATTATTAATCTGTCTACATCTCCAAAGCTCAAAATGCTCTGTGCCAACTTGTGATGTCATGTAGTGGCAGTTTTCAAGTTAACAGCTACCCTTTAGCTTTAGTTCAGTAGACATTGGCACTTCCAGGGCTGAAATGATCCAAATGATTGTAGTATGTCTATGGTGTTTAAAAACACAGTGAAGCACTTCATGTTTTACCACTAATTTGATAAAAGAACTTGTCTTAAATATGCAGGGTTCATGTGTTAAACATGTGTAAATGAAACAAAACACAACTCCAGGTATGTTTCTGATGAGGAAACTGCATTATAACATAGACCAGAAAATAGAGTAATACAGGCCCTTTAAGCCAGAATTGCATTGAAAAATACACAAAATATACATACAAAAAACTTTATTTGGAGACTTTTATTTGAAGATTGAAAAATACCTTTTTTCTACCTACAGTATATGGATTAAGTTTATAGAAATGTTGATTAAGATTACCGTTAAATGACTGCATTATCTAGTCTTCACATTTTCACCTTCCACGTACTTTTCTGAATATTCCTTTGATTAGTTTCTATTCACGATTTTTCAGTTCGGCGCGTCGGTTGCCAGCACGACATAGTCAAGGTCCTCTTGAGTGAATCACAAGCTCTGATGTAAGGTCCCTTTGTTTTTAAGAGAACAAACATGTCTTTGGCTGTGATTGGTGTAAAAAAGTGTGAAGTAAAAACTAACCCTGACTTTGAATGCTGCACTGTTTGCTCGCCAAAAATCTGACTCACCAATTTCACACAAGTGGTACCTCAAAGTTTGGTTCAAAAAGTGCTTCTGAATTGTCCAGGAAAATCAAGAAAAGACGATGGTGATTTTAAAGTAGATAAAAAATGTATTACTACTACTACTACTACTACTACTGATGCTATGTCTACTAGTACTAAGTCTACTACCACAGCTACTACTACTACTTATGTAGAGGAATTATATATCACAGAAAGATAAGAATATTTTCAGTCATACATTTATATCACACTAATACTACCACCACCAACACCACTACTACTACTACTACTACTACCACTACCGCAACTACTATACTACAATCTGCTTTCTTATCTTAGTTGGAATGGACAGTGCATTGTATGAATGTTGTCTAACATGAAAGACCATATAATTTAATCTAAATAGGGGAAATAGGTTGGATTTTTATGGGTGTCATTGTTTGTCTTGTAATTTAATCTTCTACGTAATCAACTTTGAATTGTAGTTATGCCTCTGATGCAATAACAGTTTCGAAGTGTTTGTTATTGTAGGAGAGGATGATTTTACTGTTGTCTTAATGCTTCTGCCAAACTATGAACATTGTAAAGTTCATCCCAGACATCGTAATTACAGATATGTTTTGTTGACTGAGCTTGTTTGGAGCCAGCAGGAACTGAAAGGCATAAACAAGAGCTAAAATCCTAGGTGTTAAAATCGGAAGTGGTGGAAAGGAAAGCGGAGTAAGCATGAGTAAGTACTAGTGAAAAAGCACTTCATACTATAAAGCTGAGCAGGTTGTTGTACCATTAATAAATAATTGATTATGCAGCTGTAAGTCTGATCAATGTGACAAATAATTTAACAGGACACATGACATGTTTCCATAAGCCTTGCCATAACTATTAACTCCTTATTATACACTATTAAAGGGCCCTTATTACGCTATTTTCTGATCCATGTTATAATGTTGTTTCCTCATCACAAACATACCTGGAGTTAAGTTTTGTTTCATTCACACTCAGAGTTATTCTCTCAAACAGAAACACTCCACCTTGTGATATGCTCCACTTGTGTTTTTAAACTCCATAAACCTTCACTAGAATCATTTAGATGGTTTCTGCCCTGGAATTGCCCATCTTTACTGAACTAAAGGTAAAAGGTAGCTGTTAACTAAGCATTTAGAGCTTTGGAGATGTAGACAGACTTTAGGATTTCTCAAACGTGTGTGAATAAAACAAAACACAGCTCCAAGTATGGTAACAACATTATAACATGACTTAACATGAGTCATTATAACATGACTTATGAGAGTCCAATGTGTAATATAGAACTAATCTAATACTTTGATAAGACCGTAATATAGTTTATATTCTGGTAATTCATAGTCATAGACGTAAACACAATTGCTTTTTAGATCGTCACAACATGCCCTTTGCCAGTGTCTCTTAAATACAAGATAAGTTGCTCATCCATCTCACTGTTGCAATGTTAAACTGATGTAAGGTGTTAGTAAATCGATACTACAAACAGTGATCAGTGCACGGACGAGAAATGACCTCAGCGCAGTATTGACCGCTGATTTTGGCCGCTGTATGACTCAGGTCCGGTAATGTGTTTCATATTTTATGTCCTGTGAGTGCTCCGTCCCGTCTGTGTGGGCTGACGGGGCGGGATTTGGCCAGATGATGTCATGGTAATGTCATCACCAATTACCACCGCTCCAAAAAAATGTCAAATGAACAGGTTGGGTTCCCTTGACGTTGTAACATTCAAGACTGTTCATATTGAGGTAGAAGACAGGTTAGAATTCCATGGTAGAATATGACATTTAAAGGTGTACTATGCAACTGTGGCAGTGGGCATCCGCCATATTTTTATCTGTCTCTCTATTACTGTGTGTGGGCTTGCCTCTCCACAGATCTGAACTGTATAATTTTCAGTTTGATTATTTCTTTAAAGAGGCAGTATTATTCAAAATCTTTTTTTTTTTTTTCAATAAATATATGGGGATGTAACAATAACCGAAATATTGTGATATCGTATCGTCAAAAGTCTCACAATAATATCATGGACTGTCACAATATAAAATAAGATAAGATAATGCTTTATTGTCGCCCATGGGAGAAATTTGTCTTGGGACAGGGGATAACATACTTTATCAAAAAACAGGACAACACAACACAAAGCACCACATAAACACCACCAAAAGGCAAAATAAATACGGGACCAACTATGACCACGAGTAATGCACCAACCGGACCTTTAAAACATTCTTCACGGGCAAGCCCTTGCATTCTTGTATTCTATTAATAACTGCACATATATCAAATTACAAGTTCCTTTGCTTAAATGCATGGTTTTATAGAAGCAACAGCTTATAAACATCGGAAACTACACATCCCATGATTAATTTCAGCGCAGACAACATGAAGAAATATGTTTTTTACTTGAATTCTTGGGATTATGATGGAAATAATTCACACCACTATCTTGTCAAGGTATTTTAAAACCAAAAAAAAAAAAAAGTTTTCCATCTACAAATATATTAGCTTCTTCAAAATATTGCAATAAATCTTGTATCATGAGATGCATATTTTGATAATATCGTACCATGAGAGAAGGATATTGTTACATCCCTATAAATATACCAAGGCAGGATACAAAATAATACACTACAACTCCAAAAACCCGATTCGATGTGCAGTAGTTTCATTATTGGTTTACACACTGATTGTGTTGTGATAGAGCTCTGAGGGGGGTGTGACTGTGCCAGGAGCAAAGGGAGGGGAGACTCAGAGTCAAACTTGAATGTGAAGTTTACTAAACACTTAAATACAGTATGTTGTTTTTGGATATAGCATTTTCAAAACCATAAAAGGTAACATGGTGATCTAAACTTTATGTTATGTGTTAGATGTCTGAACTCAACTTGTATCTTATTATGCTAAAAATCTTTATCATACAATTTTTTTTTCTATTTTATTTGTTATTGAACATAGGTTATTCATGACTTGTATTAATCCATTAGTTCTTAATACACATCTTACATATTCCAGCTACGTCACATAAACTCATGAATTATTTTCAGCTCTGACATTCGTGATTTAATTTGACCCATTTCAGTGTATATGTCCTTTTTCACTCCTCCTGCGCTGTACCCATGCACCCAGCCAAGCTTTTCAAAGTGTTTCAAAGTGACTGTGAGACATGGTGAGGAGAGAGGGGGAGCGGTCACAAAACACATGCAGATCACCAGCAGTTTCAGATCTATACTGGTGTAGACGTAATTGAATTCCTGCTGTGTGGAATCTGTCGTTCTCAATCACAGAACAAATGCGCCTGGAGGAGTTGAAAGGGTTCAAAAGTCTGGCTCGTATTTCTTTATACTGTTTCTGTATCTGTTTTATCGTTGTCAAACAGTCCGACGATGCTTTTATCCCAGCTACAAGCCTTCATTATAGGCTTCTATGTGTGGAGACCTATGGACATTATACAAGGCGATATGGTATTGCACATAGGCTGGGAATGAAATGGGCTTGTTTGTAGAAAATATATAAAGCTAAAAGCAGAATCAAGACAAATGTATAGGAGCTGTGTTCAGTTTAAAGATAACATGTACAATTTAGAAACCTTACCACAGTAACAACCAGAGTTAGGTAGAGTAGCCAAAAACTGTACTCAAGTAAGAGTAACATCACTCAAGTAGAAGTCAGTCGAAAAATATTTGGGAAAAGTACTATTAAAGCGTAACTGCCAGGATGTAATTTGGAAGGACAAAATACAAAATCTGCTATATTCAAAGGATAGAAAAAGGAAGAAAGAAAAACTAAATCATACCTGAACGAGCAGGGCGAGAAACTTGTAGACAAACTTGTAAACTTACTCACTGTAGGGAGAGCAACCGACACTTTTACTCAAATAACAGCAATAAACATATTACTTAAGTAGGAGTGAAAAGTATGCATTTACAATAGTTCTCTGAAATGGACAATTTCTTTAAAATACTCAAGTGAAAATAACCACGTCTGGTAGCAACCTAAAAGTTAGTAGATGTACATTCTTAACAGTAAAAAAACTAACAAAAACCCGCTAGCTACCAAGATTCTTAGAATCTGTGGGATCTGCACATTTCTGGAAGTAGGTGTGTAATGTTCGAACACTTTTTGTGCTGAGAAATTTGGAATTCATTAGTTTCATATTTTTGCAAAACATCCTAAAATAATGTTCTTAATTTTCTAAAGTTGAAACCCAGTACTGACAAGAACTGTGTGTATTCTTTGTTTATTCTGAATACGTTTTGTGGAGATACAGGCCCAGTAAGAGCACAAGTTTATCAGTGCAATAAAAACCTCCAAAATGAAAAATAAAAATAACTAAAACATGCTTTTATTTTTGTGTATTTTGGCTTAAAAAGTTACACAGTGGGGCTTTAATATCAAACAGGTCTTATTGCTTCATTTTTCCTAGTACAAGAAATCTCAGATTCCATAGATTTTACAGCCTGCTGAATTGTCTAAGTTCATGTTTTTGTCTTTTATAAACTCATTTGTAATTCTGATCTGTGTTATAATGGTGTTTCCTCATCAAAGTGTATTTTAGTTTCATTCACACATGTTTAACACTCTCTTCCACCTTGTGATGTCATGTGGTAATACAGGAAATGCTCCACTGTGTTCTTAAACTCCATACATCTTCACTAATCTTTGGTATAATTTCAGCCCTGGAATTGCCAATATCTGTTGAAAAAAGGTCAAAGGTAGATGTTGAAAACTACCACTTAATGACATCACAAGGTGGGGCAGAGCATTTTGAGCTTTGGAGATGTCGAGTCTAGACTGTCTAAAAATGCAAGTTTACTCAAATGTGTGTGACTGAAACAAAACACTCCTGGTATGTTTTTAAGGTGATAACAACATTATAATTTCAATTTTGTGCAGTATAGGACTTTTAAATCCGATGCCCTAAAAGTTTCAGGTTGTTTTTGTATTATTCTAAGTTGTTGATTGACTGACTGATACTTCTGTGTGACAATTGCAAACCCCAGCTCTCCATGCAGTAAAGCCCATATGCTATCAAAGAGTGAAGGCGGTGATTATAGCCACTGGATCAATAATACATGTTGAGGGATGGATAATGTACCTCAGGGAATGACACCAGCCCTCCATCTGAGAGTCTCAGAGCCAGACACAACAGAGAACACGATGCAACCTGGGAAATAAAGGGAAGGTTAGATAAACACAGCTACAAACAATAAAAAACTAACAGGTCAAAATAAGAGGCTAATGAAAATTCAACTATAGGTTTATCTAGAATTTCTCATAATCTCAAATGGTGGGCAAGGGACAGATCTTTTTGAAGGCTAACCAAAATAAAAATCCCAAACATTGAACTTTATTATTTGTTAGAGATTCAGTCCACAAGCTCACCATATTAATCTCCTTTCAACTGACAGCAATGACGCGTTTAGAGTTGAATAATGGCATCACTTTCTAAGGCTATTAATATTTCATTTTTTATTGATGAGAGGATCTTGAACTTTGTACCAGTTTTTGTTTCGTGTGGATAGGCTGAGTAATTACAGAGATATTAACCATAAATCAGGTCAACAAATCAAGCAGTCAAGCAGTCTGACAGTAAAACAGCAAATTCCACCACAGAGATCTGACTTGTGTGAGCTTTTAGCTGTGACATACCCAGAGTTGTGTTTTGTCTTGAGTAACCATGGATTATTAGGTTGTCTGCCTCCCCAAAGGCTCAGTTTCACCTTGTGATGTCATTTAGTGGTCTTTTTAATGATGTTTTTATTCATTACTTGTATATATTTTTTTTATATTTTAGTTTTAGCTTTTTTACATTTTCAGTAAAAAGTCTCTAGTTCCTAGCTAGGCTGGCACCACCTAGTGTTTTCGCTCAATTTCATTTCTCTCTAGGTCAGGAATCGGAGTACACTAGACGGTTTGCAAGAGCCCCTTAAGTTGTAGACCGTGCACCGGCCAATCAACGAAGAGCTGTGAAGCCATGACCTCAAACTCAAGCACCTGTCTGGGTCCCTTTTGTAGTACAGCACAACAGTAAACAAAGCGGTCGAGATGGATGTAGACGAAGCCATACATTCTATGTTGGCAACAATTCCCGAGATCGAGGATTTAAAGCTGGAACAAGTTTGGTGAATTTTATCAAGGGGAAAGACATTATTGCCCTTCTTCCTACAGAATTCGGGAATTAGCCCCGTTAGTGGCACATTACATACATCACGACCAAATAGCAGTCATTGGTTAAATAAAAAGTACCCGCCTACTGTTGAGCGAACGAATCCTTATGCTGCAAGGTCAGATGGTTTCCACAAAGTGAAACTGACTGATAAATCAGGCTACCTATTATCACTGATGAGTGAAGCAGTTTCAGTGACGCTAAAACAATCAATCATTCTCGTAAACGGGTATGGAGAGTAAAAACATAATGGAGAATTTGCTCTGTTACTACTTAATGACATCACAAAGAGGAACAGAGTGTTTTCAGTTGGAGAAAAGATCATCTACAGCCTAAATCTGCAGGATTTGTGTGTTAAACATGTGAATGAAAAAAGAAAACACAGCTCCTTGTACATTTGTGATGAGGAAACATCCTTATAACATAGAGCAAAAATAGTGCAATATAAGCGCTTTAATCTTTAGGGATTGTAGAAAATTGTGAAGTCATGTGAAACCAACCTATTAAATCAATGGACAGACAAATAATGGCGGCGCATCACTGGAGTTTCTTTATTGTCCAGAAGAAGTGAACAGCAAACAGCGATGGACAAACAATCAGCTTATTAGATGTGTGTGGCAGGCGGTGGAAAGGGATTCATACAACAGCACTCCAACTCGAATCAATAGAGGCCTGTGTGAAACCGCAGCCAGAGAAGAGTGTGGACGGAATAAGATTGGCAGGAGAACAAAAGCATGTTACTGGACTGGTCTCAGGGGAACGAGGAGCAGCGGAGATTGGGGTTAATGTCTTGCGCGCATTAGCAGACAGCCTGACAGTCAGCTGACCTCCCAGGCAGAATACAAGAGGATACAAGCAACACCGATGATCTCATTAATGACTTATTGCAAATGGGGCTTCCTGTGTGAATGCCACCAACTTCCACATCACATTATGGCCTCACAAGCTTTGACCATTCAGATGTTATGTGTCTGGCTTCAATGGGAAAAAATAATTAAACAAAAAGAAAATGTTCACTTTAAAGGTGCACTCTGTAACTTTTCTTTGCCTGGAAAGTTCCACATGCTTTATGCCATGCTGTGGAACATTCTAGGCAAATTTAAGTTATTAGGTTCTTTTTTCAGACCAAGAGTTTGTTTTCGTACCTGACAGTTTTGACTGCTCACTAGTGGTCTCCGTCAGAGTGGTCACATGCTGTTGCTGCGATGTGTCAGGTTTTGGCTGTCGTCCTTCCTACAGTGTTTCAGATGTGTGGCTCTCCATGTCTTGGTTTAAAGTCTTTTAGACACATTTTATATATTTCATTTGTCTCATTAATCCAGCAACGATGTTTGTCCTCTGTTTGATCCGTCTCAGAGCAAACATCATTGTGCCAAAACCTGTGTAAAGTAGCTCTTTTGGTAGAGCGTTTGTCGACTGATCTGAAGGTTGGCAGTTTGAATCCCACTTTCAACATAAACATCAGTGGTTGAGGGTCAGGTCCACTGACCCACAGGTTGGCTGGGATGATTCCAGCTCCCACAGATGAATGCTGTTGTTGTGTCCTTGGGCAAGACACTTAACCCACACAACACACCTCTGTGTACATTGGTGTATAAGTGTGTGTGAATGGGTGGGTGGTTCCTTGTTGTATAGAGCTTTAAGTGACTTAAAAGTGGAAATAGCTATAGAAAAATGTGACCATTTACCATGAATCAGCTGACTGGACACGTCACAGCAACATCACGTGACCACTCTGAGGAAGACCGCAAGTGAACCTGGTTGGACTGTTGTAGGCAAATAACATCTCCATGGAGACAAGTAAAATAGCAGATCCTCCAATAGAGTGTTTTTAAATAAATGTGTTATCCACTGGTGTTTTGCAGTACAAACCTCCATTTTGACACACAAGGAAATAGTTGATACTTGGTAATGATTTTGACACAATAAAAAAAAGTAATTTTCAACAAAAAAGGCTATTACTTTCATGAATATTACAAGGTGGTATTATAATTGTTTTGATATGAAGAATCAGAGCATTCTTAAATTATTGAGAAAAGGGTGTATGTGTACTGTATATTTTTTTTCTGCAGTCACTCTAAAGAAGCAGACTTGGCTGACCAAGCTACATGTCAGATCTGTGGAGGAGCAACCCTACTCACAGTAAGAATGCCAGCCAGGCTTTTTAGCAATAGGTTTAATGCCATGCTGTGGAACATTCCAGGCAAAACAATTACATCTCCATGGAAACAAGTGGGTGTCAAAATCCCCAGTGCCAGAAAATGTACTTAGTGCCCCTTTAGTAAAATCTTTGTTATTAGTATCAGAGGTTGACAGAAGAGATTTAAGTGCATTTCCATACTCCGTGTCAGATAGTGTTATTGTGAATGAGAGCGCTGTTGTCAAAAGCTGTGACTAAACCTCTTTCCCACAGACTCTGTATTGATTGGTGCAGAGATGGGTCGATGTTTGGCTGTGCGTCAAACGGACTATTTCTCACATGTAGTGCTCCTCTCTTTAGCAGCGCTCTGTGACAGAGCCCTGTTTAACCCTGACCCTGAGGAGCAGTGGCTTCTGAGTAAAACCACTGAAAACATGCCACTTTATCATGTTCCTGGGCAGTGCGATGTGGTCTGGTTTGGTCAGGACTACAATGACTTTCACTTTACTTGTTTTCTGTTTCCATATGCTATAAAACCACAGTCATGTAGACCGCTATTATACATAATAGTGCTGTAGAAAAGAAAAGAAAAATGACATGTTCTATACATTTCTGTTTTGTTTTTGATGCTGAATGTGAAGTCCCTCCTCATTCAGAGCACTATAACATTACAAGGTTCCAGGTTCGATCCCCGGGTCGCCTGGGCCTTTCTGTGTGGAGTTTGCATGTTTCTCCCCGTGTCTGGATGGGTTTCCTCCGGGCACTCCGGTTTCACCCATCAACCCAAAACATGCTACATACAGTAGGTCTCCAGGAAGAACAGTTGATAGCCTGTCCAGGCTCATTGGAAATTAGCACTGGTGCTGCAACCTAGCACAATGATTTCTCCTGTTAAGGTTAATGCAAAAATTGTGTGCTGTCCCTGTCTCAAATAAATAAATAAATAAATAACAATCAGCATGCATCCCACTAATGAAATTGTTACTACTAAGTACTACTACTGCACATAGTTTTTTTGTTAATGCTTTCATTTTATATATTTATTGAGAATATGGGAGCATATATGATGTATTCCTGTGGGCTGAGCATTGGACAGAATCTTACAGCTAACCATAAATTACTGAAACATGCATGGATGACATACAGATCTTTTTCAGGCATCTTTTGATGAGAGAACAACATTATAACATGGAAGCTTTAAAAAATTGATTTTGTATTATACCCATTTAATTCCGCCCTGTTTTTGAATTTAGCAAAACTGAAATTTCCTCATTGTAGAACAAAAAAGGTTATCTTATCTTAATGATCAGTTCAAACTAAGAAAATAGTCATTTGAATAGGTGCATATATACTGTTGGCTCCACATTTCCACTGAGATGTGCATAGGTGCCCTGAACCTCAGTTTAGGAATCACAGCAGCTGCTCCACCATGACCTTTACACTGGGATGAGAGGAGCTCTTTAAAATGCAAAATAAAGCTCTCTATCTTTATTTCACCTGGCAGTGTCAAAGCTTTTTTATTTATTTTTAAAATTCAATAATGATTCATGCAAGTTCAGCAAGGTTGTTGAGTGTAGTTTCATTGTATGGGTGAAATTATAATTTTTGGGCAGCACTTTTGGCATGGCATTCTTCAGCCTTGCAGCAACAATTTTCTTGGCTCGAGCTCTGGATTGGGCTTTCTATACGCAGTGTGCGTGTTCATGGTTCAATAAAAGCAAACAAAAGGTTAAATCAAAAGTTTTACTGCCAAATTATTTCATTATTATATTAAATTATCCCAATGTTGTCAAATTAGAGTGAGGAGGCTAGTTTTTGGCATGATCTTAAAAGCGCACTATGTAACTTTGCTGGAGGGTCAGTTACTGCTTGTCTCCTTGGAGATTGTCTGGATAAACGCATCTTTCTGACACTACCAGATTACAGGCCAGATCTGTGGAGAAGTGACCACACTCACAATATTCACGATAATAACAATGATTTACTGAAGTATATTTGTTTTATGCCTTATTGTGCAGCACTCCAGGAAAAATAAAAACATCTCCACGGAGACAAGAAGTTGAAGCATTATGTAACCAGAAAGGTTACATACACTCCTTTAATTAAAACAACTGTGGATAGATGTAGCTGCTTCAGTCTTCATCTGTATGGCATCAATTTCACAATATCCATGAAGACAGTCAGGTAATGTTAACAACGAAAGTGTCATGTCACATCTTTGGAAAATCCAACACACTCTCAATAAGAATACATATTTTTCAGATATTTTTGGGCAATAAATGTAATTTGATTTAGTGAGTGGTGGAAGAAGAACTTGATTTTGTTTCTGTACTTTTACAGTATGTGTAAAAGAACAGATTCAACAACAAAAACATAATCAAGTAAAAGTATCATATGAAAAATCTACTTAAGTAATAGTATTGAAGTACCTGTTTAAAATGTACTTAAAAAGTAAAATGTAAAAGCATTTTGCTGATTTTGAGGTCTAATAAAGCAACAGAAACAGTTGAATAGAGTAGATTTTTTCCTATCTTTTTTTATTTGGATATTTTTGTTTGGTCAGACTATGAACATGTTAAAAATAAACCCTCAGTGTTCAGCAGGTCTCAAACTATCACAAAAAAGTGCTTTTACTTTTCAGTCCAGTTAAAAAATGTAGTGGAGTAGAAAAAAAAAAACTACTTAAATATATACTTTAGTACAGTTTGTTGCTTACTTTGTTACATTTCACTACTGAACTTCATGCAATAAAATATATTGTTTTTTTGTCATATTTGCAGCATTTCAATCAAAGCAAAAACTTATCCATGGAGTCCATTCAGAAAGTTACATATTGCACCTTTAATGTAGCTGCTCCTCTATGGGCCTTGACAGACAGGATGCCCTACACCTCTGGTCCTCTTCCTCCTCCTTCCTCTTCCTCCTCGTCCTCCAAACCAGGTTAAACTGTGAAGAGAGCAGCTTATATCTTGAGCCCTGACATTTTCATTTGACGTACAGCCGACATCGCCGTAATGAGGAGCTATCAAAAAGCAATCTCCTAAAATAGAATGGGATCTCAATTCGAATCTATATTGATATGCAAAATATGTTTAAGAAATCTCTCAGCTGGATAGAGTCTTTGTGGGGCTGGAGTGGTGTGCGTGCGCCAGAATCAAATCAGATTAATGGGAATGGAGTGACGAAGGGAATTCTGAAAACGGATCAAAAATATTAACCCTGAATTTCCATTATCACATAAAGCTTATCGTATTGTGTCAGAGATAAAGAGGTTTTCTGATCTGATCTGATTCTGACTGAATGAAGGATAAATGTTGTTTTGAATGTAATACAATTTAGCAGTCAAATGTATTGCTTTTTATTAAAGGGCCCATACTACAGATTATAATTATTTAATTACATGTTATGTTGTTTCTTCATCAAAAACATATGTGGAGTAGTGTTTTATTTATATTTATTTAAGCTTAGAAAACTCTCTATTCAGCCTTGGGATGTCATGTGGTAATACAGAAGTGTACTGTGTTTTAAAACTCCATTCATGTTCACTAGAATCATTTCGATTATTTCAGCCCTGGAGTTGCAAATTTCTATTAAAATAAAGGTGAAAGGTAGCCGTTAACATGAAAACTACTACTACATGACATCACAAGGTGCAACAGAGCATTTTGAGCTTTAGAGGTGTAGATAGACTCATAATAACAGTTACTCAGACATATGTGAATGAAACAAAACACAACTCTGGGTGGTGTTTTGACATTGCTTAAAGCTGACAAGAGAGAATTTTGCGTAAAATAAAACGGGCTGTTAATGGCAAACATTATTTTATTTTATATAGTTCCAAAGTCATTGTATTCCCTCATTTGCCCAGGCATGGTTCAAAACAGAATCAACTATTTGGATTGGGATATAGTTCTTTTTTTCTGGTACCTGAAGAAGATATGCATGTTACCTTTGATGTAAAACTTACCATTTAGAGTCCTGAAGTTCTATGGCAGAATCACTGTAACAACTTTATCCAGTTTGACTATTTTATATATTAAACATTTTAAACACTTTCAGGCTCTATATTATGCAAAATTGACTCTTGAGAGCTTTTAGCCATGTTAGCAAGTTGTTGCTTCATCAAAAACAAACCTGGAATTTTATTATTACTGTGTCTACATCTCAAAAGCTCAAAATGCTCTGTTCCACCTTGTGATGTCATGTAGTGGTTGTTTTCATGTTACCAGCTACTTTTTATATATTATTCAGTAGATATTGGCAATTCCAGGGCTGGAATGATCAAAATGATTATAGTAATAGTAGAACAGAGTGTTTTTTGTTTGGGAGAAGAACTCAGTCTAAAAATGCAGGGTTTGTGTGTTAAACATGTGTGAATGAAACAAAACACAACTCTGCACATGTTTTGATCAAGAAACAACATTATAACATAGATCAGAAAATAGAGTAATATGGGTCCTTTAAAAATGATCCCTAATAATCTTTCTGGAGTACCACAATTGCAAAGACATTGCAACTAAGATAACTAAGATAAGATAACTTAAAGTGCCTATGACAGGTTAGACTACTCATTTCAGTAAAACTGTTAAGATCATTATATGTAAAATTTTACCAGTTAGTTTTCAGAGTTTACTTCCTGATTGTGACATTACAATTGGGAATTACCTAGCAACCATATAGTGCACTGGAACACAGAAATTATTATTTGACAAATAAAATGATAAGACAACACCAATGTTTAAATTGTTGGGAATTATTTTTTTCTTTCGTGTAAATTTTGTCGAACTTCCTAGTGTGATGCCATCAATATGGAACCCTCTTAAAGGTGCATTATGCAACATTTCTGGTGGAGGGCCCGTCAAATGCTTTTCTCCGTGGAGATGTTGCTTCATCTCGAATTTTTCACAGTGCGGTATTCATGAAGACCAAACTAGACCAAGCTCCAGGCCAGATCTGCGGAGAGGCAACCACCATAAAGCAGAGCACTTTAATGTCATACTGTGGAACATTCCAGGCTGAGCAGTGACATATCCAGAGAAACAGGTAGGTGAGAGTTATATAGTGTACCTTTAACATATCTTTCTACCTTTCTTCACAATTTTCTTTTTGATAGGTGTAAAAAAAAAAAAAAAAAAAAAAATCATTTATATTTACAGCGGGTACTATTTCACCAAATAAAGTCAAAATGAGAGAATCATAAAAACCTGCCATACGCACTTTAAATGTAATATACAGTATTTGTGAATCAAAATCTCAGATATTTACTATTCAGTTTCACAATGACACATGAGTAATGTGCCTGTCAATGCGCAGGATTGATTTCAGCTTTTTCAATTTGATCTCCGTGCAGCTGCCGTTTGACATCTGCTGCTCATCTCCATCTCGTATCCAATAATATCTGCGCTATAGTAAGTAACAGGTTGTAGTATAGTGCAAAACATAAACCAGAATATTGTCATTTGTTACGTAGCGTGAAGCCAGCAATCACTTAGAGATAAAACAAGATGCAAGGGTAATTTCAGTTTAATTTGGCTCCGTGGGTGAGTGCCGATGAAAACATTACATGCTCGACTGTCATGGCGGCGGTTTCATTTTGTGCAGAGCTTGGGTGAAATCTACGTTATTGCCACAGCCTCCTCCTCCACTGTGGCCTGGTAATGAGAGAATATTTCCCCAGAGTAAGAAAGCAGATCTGAGCTGTACTTTTCGAAACTTTATTAGACCAAGCTAACCAATTACTTTTGTGTTTGCCTTCCTGTGTGATGAGTGACAAAGCATTCAATAAGAGCCTTAAATGTTAATGTAAAATGACTTGTTGGCTAGTTGTACGGCTTGTTCCATCAGACTATTTGGCCGATCTTTGTCTCTTTGGGTGCAGGCCATAAAAGCAGTTCTATTTTATATTTATATTTTAGTGGCAGATCACCTTTTATGAACTTTTAATGTTACAGATTTTACCTACTCCCTATTTCTGCTCACTTCTCTGTATGTACTTGCGACTATTGTTTTTTTAAAGTAAATACACAATATTCAGCTGTTTTAATATTGTGGTTTATAGTGAACAAAGTGAATCTTCAAAGCTCAAAATGCTCTCTTCCACCTTGTGATGTCATGAAGTGGTAGTTTTCAAGTTAACAGCAGTGAGATAGAAGAAGAATCTGTGTATCATTCATTCGTTTTTCAAAATGAAACTAAAAATAAGAAAAAAATAAAAAAACAACTATTTTCTTCATTATTTGTCTCCAAAACCAAAATGAGAAAACAGATAACGATTCGTTTTTTCAGTTTTTGATTTTGTGTTTAAATGAATAATGGAAAACACAGATAATGGCCGTTTGCCGTTTCCGTGACTTAAACTGCGATGCCAGACTTTTGCACCGCATACGGACTGAACCAGGACTAAACTAGCACTAAAACCTTTCCTGGTCTCAGTCCTGATCTAGTCCTGGTCTCTGTCCCTGTCTCAGTCCTGGTCTGGCCTGGTCTGGTCCTGGTCTCAGTCCCGGTCTACGTCCTGGTCTCAATCCCTGTCTCAGTCCTGGTCTGGTCCTGGTCTGGTCCCAGTCTGGTCCCCTTTTCAGTCCTGATCATCCGACAGTCTATGCAACTCCGGACCCATCTCTACACTCCTGGTTCAGTCCTGGTTCAGTCCAGGTTCAGTCCAGGTTCAGTCCATATGCGGTGCAAAAGTCTGGCATCGCAGTTTAGGTCACGGAAACGGGAAAAGGCCGTTGTCCATTTTTTCCCGTTATTCATTTAAACACAAAATCGATCGTTTCATTCAGCTTTTTCATTTTGGTTTTGGAGACAAATAATGAAAAAAAAAGGTTTGTTCTTTTCCTATTTTTGGTTTTATTTTGAAAAACAAATAGACGAATGATACACGGATTAGGAAGGTATATGAAGTTCGAAAACACAGTGGAGCACTTCCTCAGTTACAACATGACATCACAAGGTGGAACAGAGTATTTTCTGTTTGAGAGAAGAACTCTGCCTCAACTTTATCAGACTGTGCCTGGATTTTTGTCTTTTTGTATTCACACCAACATATTTGTGTGAAACATGTGATACAGATGCCAGACTCCCATCTTGACCTGTTGCGTTGTACCATCCGAATCATTTTACTCTTATCTTTTACGCCGTTTAGTCTCAGAGGGATTACATTTTAATACAAAAAGCTCGGCAAGTCTCCACCTGGCAATGCAGCAGCTGGAGCAGCGTCTTTTATCACAAAGCACAGAGCGGCCATGATCAAACGCCTGGGTGGGGACTTCATCGATTTATCTTTGACACAGGAAAAGGTTTTAGAAATGAGGATCTGCCGTGTTGGAGGTGATAGATGTCTCGTCACCGGCTGTTAGCAACGACTGAGCAGATGTGAGGGATTCCTGCACAGGTTTATTAGTCAGATAGAGGACAGAGTAGGTAGAGGGAGAGACAGGTTAAGGTTCCTAAAATATACATGATTCTGTTGAGTTGTGTTCAAAAAGACCTCAGTAAGACAAAGGATTCTGATGGGAGTTGAGTGGTCCCATTGTGTTGTCTTGTTGTGTTATAGGCTTGAAACTGTGAGATCATTTTTGTTTGTTTTGTTGTTAAGTGTTTTTATGTTTCTGTTACCATTACATACACCTATCGTCATGCTTACTCACGTAATTCTCTTAGTTTTGCTTGATTTACTCCATCTTCTCTGCTCCAACTGACTCTCTCCTCTGCCTCCTTTGTTCTCTTTTCTCCTCTGCGAGAAGTTTTTATTTCACTACACATAATTTTTTACTCTTGTCTAGCATTGTATTAGTTGGCTTTCAAACATGAAATTTAAAACACTGGTTTCTTAAAAAAAAAAAAAAGCTTTTTGAATAAGTGATTTTATTTGTTGCTTGGGAACACTTCTGTGACTATAAAAACCTCTCAGTCACCCAGCATTGCATAACAAGGACCGTCTCCAATAAATACCAAAGCGAACGACTTAATGTCAAAAGCAGATTTAGCGTTTTCCAACTAAAAAGATTTTCCAAATACATTTCAGTGTATGTTTTTTTTTAAAGTCAGCTGCTTTTGTTTTGTCATAGGGGTCAAAGTTCAGAGGTCACCAGGGTTTGTCCACACCTGGTGACCTCACAAGTTGACCGGTCTGAAGCCAGCTGGACTCACAGCTTTTATGTCCTGGCCCTCAGACGCCCATCGGATTAAATGTGGAAAATTATCCTTGTGTTTAAGTAACAGTAACTTCTTGTCCGTTTAGTGATTCAAGATGCAGATGTAAAACTTCTCTTATCTTCTCTTAATCAACACCTGTACAGAAACAAATGATAACTTAAAAATATATTATTATTATTTTGTGCTAAAAATTACATTCTATTGACTTGAAGTTTTCTTTTTCATCATTGTGGTGTCAAAATTGGTATCTAGTATCAAGGCTTTTCCTTAATATCAAAATCGAGTTTGAAATTTTAGTATGGTGACAACACTTATAATCCCTGGTAAGACTTCTCAACTGACTTTTTTTCCTCAGAGTGGTCACATGATGTTGCTGTGACGCTGTCTATGAAATGTAGGACAAGAGCGCCATCTGCAGTCCAGCTTCTTCAGAACAGTAGTCCAGATGTGTGAGAGTAAATAGGCCCCCCTGATCCCGGTTTATTACCCTTGGGGCTATAAACCAGGGTGAGGAACACAAACTCAGGCCTGAAAATGACTCATAAATACTAGATGGAACTGTAAAGGATGATTTTACTGGTTTTATTTACATTTTACAACAGAGAAAGGCTTGTACTTTTTGTATTGGATTTGACTCTGATTTTGTTTCATTATAATAGTCATTCACTTTCAGTGATTATTTTTATGTTATTACCATATATTTCAGACTATAAGTCGCACCAGCCAAAAAATGCGCAATGAAGAAGAAAAAACATATATAAGTTGCACTTTTTGGGGGAAATTTATTTTATAAAATCAGAGACTAGGAACTGACAACAGGCTGAATAGGCGTTAATATATTAATGCAACATATGAACAGTTATTCAGATAACTATAGCATAAACAACAGAATATAAGTTTACCAAACTCTCGATCTCACTCCAAATCACTAAGCCATTGAATCCTTCATCCTCTGTGTCACTTCTGAGCAACTCTGCAACCTCTGGAGGTAGTCAGTATTATTCCAGTCTTTCTGTATCCCGGCTTTGTCGATCAATCTAATGACTTCCAGGAAAGTTGCATGGCGCACCCACCCTGTTCCCGTGAAGCTATGTTCTCCATCTCCGCTTTCCACCCGTCCCTCACAAGTTTCTCACTCACTTCAAACTTTCTTTCTGCTGCTTGATTACCGTTTTTGGCTGAATATTTCACTGCTTGCAGCAGGACAGAGGCTTTTTCTGCAGGAGACATGCGCAGTAGGGTGAAGTGACAGTGGTTCAGGAGTAATAGGAGTAGCAAATACTGACACACAAGCCAAGAGCCTCTCGCGGTCAGAAAGATATAGTAGAGTCTTTTTTCAGACCAAGAGTTTGCTTTCATACCTGCGGTCTTTGTCAGCGCTAAAACATCAGCAGTTTTTAAATCAGCTAACCAGACATGTCAGCAGTCGAAACTGTCAGGCATGAAAACAGACTCTTGGTCTGGAAAAAGAACCTAATATCATAAATTACCAGAAGACCAAATGAACCTCATTAGACTAATGATTATTTAGCTCTTTTCATTTCAGTGCAAGTGCAGTTTGGCAAATAACCATCTCATATTCCCAAATAAATGTATTAATGATTATAGACTGCTTTTTCCTCTTATTATAATTTTATCATGTTCTTTTCCTAAATTAAATCAGTTCTAGAGTTTGTCCCATTTGCATTGAAGGATGAGTCAAATAAGAAAATTGTATATCCTACCCGAATAGATTATCGAGTACACCCAAGTGGTTGCCAAGATTGAGTTAAATGTCCTATATTATACAAAATGCATCCTTGTGAGATTTAAACCACATTAAAATGCTTTTACATCATCAAAAACATGCAGGTTTTGTGTGTAGAAGAGAAACACACAAATCCTTTTTTCAGTGAGGAAACAACATTATAACATAGACATAGATCAGAAAATAGATAATATAGGAACTTTAACTTCCTCAGACACTTGAAACCAGCAGTTGTAGATTTTACTATTGCACCCCAAAGAGTAAACATAGACTTTGTTTTGTCCTTGCTCCATGACTCTGCCTCTTGTTTGGACAAAGGGTGACAGCCAATAGAGAGACACATCCCATCACCCTTAAAGCCTCATCCATCAAGCTGTCAGACAGATGGAGCCACGGAGAATACCCAAAAACACATTAGAATGGAGCATCAAGAGGGGAGAAGGGAGACACATCGCTTTAATAATGGATTTCAGTTTCCCGTTTATTGGTGACATTTTGAGGACTTTACTCCATTCAAAAGATAGAATGTTTTGTTTTGAAGAGTTAATTGCTTTGGCAGCGGGTACTAATTTGTTACTGCATTGAAACCCATACTAGAATATTAAAATCTGTCATAATAGTTGTAATTTATGGTCTATAGTCATTAGACTTTTTCATATTATTTGGAATGTTATAATCATGGTTAAAAACAAACCAATATATGGATGGAAAGTTGCCACAATACTGAAATTTCAAACTTAATTTTTGATTCTAAGTAGGGATTTAACAATAACTGAAATATTGTGATATCGTACCTTTAAAAGACTGTCACAATATACCAAATTGCGAGTTCCTTGGCTTGAATGTGTTGTTTTATAGTAGCAACAGCTGATAAACAAAGTAACTACATATCCCATGATCCATTTCAACCAGACAACATGAAGAAATATGTTTTTTATTTGAATTTGTGGGATTATAACAGGAATGATTCGCATCAAAGTCTTGTCAAGTTTTTTAAAAGCAGTAAGTATCCTATCTACAGTTCTATTAGGTTCTCCAAAATATCGCAATAAATATCGTACCGTGAGATGCATATCGTAATAATATCATACCGTGAGAGCTGGATATAGTTACAGCCCTAATGATAAGGAATAGTCTCGATATTCAACACTGATTCCAATACCACAATGATAATAACAAAAACTCTTTATTTAGACAGTAGATTGTATTTCTCAGCATTGAACAATAGTACTTTCTATTCTTAATAATTCTTTTTATATTACCATATGGTGTTATATCTGTATAATCCCTCCAAGTGTATGAGGTCTTGTTCTTGTTCTGATACAAAGCTAGTACATGACCACAATACAAGGAAAACAATAGTGATTTTATTGTTGTTATATTCAGACAGTATGCTAATAGTTGTGAGCGCACCCATTAGGGGCCTGAACAATTATAAAAAATATGACACAGGCGCAGTTCACACTTATTGTAGTTCAATAGACCTAGTTAACAAAAAACAAGAAAATATATATTAAAAAAAGTAGGTGTTTTAGTTTTAGTGTGTTTAACTCCTCCCTTCAGACAGATATAAGGCAGTGTCCACCAGCGTCTGACCAGAACTGACGAAGCCATTTGGATGAGAAATGTCTTCACTCTTCACGTTTGTTTTTTGCTATTGTTCTGCTCTTTTGCTACAGTTCAAGATCATTGTAAAGCTATTCAGGAAAGATTCATTTCTGTCCAGTTTGTGTGACTTTTTTAGTACCGATACTTTAAATGAGTATTTAGTTTTGATACTAGTTTTAGTATTAGTATCTTAATTTTGATACTTATAATCACCACTGTAGAAATAAAGATTAACTGTAAACAATTCCAGTGCTGTTTTGGCTGTGTATTATAAAAAGTAGTAAACTAAGTAGTAAACTAAGTAGTAAACTCACTAACTACAAATGTCTATATTTTAAGCAAGTAGTCCCTGTAGTCCTACTTCATAGACAATTACATTTTATTAAGTGCAGCTTTATTGCTCTTCTTAAGCTTTATTTGAAAACATTAAATAATTCATTATTTTCTGCTTATTCCCACAGGTGGTTGGAGTCTGACTGACTGTGGGCTTTTGGTGATTCCTAGACCATGGCAGGTTCGTTCCAATTAAGCTCTACCATTTCATTCACATAATTATTCGCTACACAGGGTAAATGAATCAATAAACACATATATCTCTATGGATTTGGATAATGCATTAATTATCCACCCCAGTTTATAGTTTCTAGTCCAACATATGTTTACTCTGTCTGTTGTGAGTTACAGGTCTTTAAAGCTCCAATATTACACAAAATTGACTTTTGTGAGCTTTAAATCATGTTAGAATGTTTGAGTAATCCTACATTATTAGTCTGTCTACATCTCCAAAGCTCAAAATGCTCTGTTCCACCTTGTGATGTCATGTAGTGGTAAGAGTAACCAGCTCCTTTTAGCTTTAGTTCAGTAGAGATTGGCAGTTGCAGGACTGAAATTATCCAAATGATTTTAGTGAAGGTGCACAGAGTTTAAAAACACAGTGGAGCACTTCCTGTATTACCACATGACATCACAAGGTGGAACAGAGTGTTTTCTGTTTGAGAGAAGAGCTCAGCGTAAATATGCAAGGTTTGAGTGTTTAACAATGTGTGAATGAAACAAACGCAACACAATTTCCTGTACGTTTCTCATGAGGAAACAAAATTATAACAGATCAGAAAATGGTGAAATATGGGCTCTTTAAAGATGCACTGTGTAACTTTTCTGGTAGAGAGTCCTCCACCTGCTTGTCTCCATAGAGATGTTATTGCTTTACCGTATCTATGAAAACAAAGAGGTCCAATCTTCTGAATGAAGAGGCGAGCCTAGTATTTTATTTAATTTTTTGCAATAAACACCTGTAATTGAATAAATGCAAGACATAAAATATATGTTTAATGCCATATTTTGGAATATTTCAAGCAAAGCAACAAAATTTCCATGGAAACAATTATATGATGAACCGTCCCTCCAGAAAAGTTACACAGTGCGGCTTTAAAAGTTCAGCATTCAAACTAAGGACCCCTCAAGTCAGTATCTCATTAAGCCACTGTAAGAATCCATCTGCACTATCAAACGCACACTGTCATGGTTTAAATATTCATTGGGTTGGACTGAAAATAAGTGTAGTCATTATTTGTCAGGCTGATTAAGTATGTATTATTTAGTGTGCTGTGAATTTTAAGGGCTATTAAGTGACCATAGCGCTCCAAGTCGCCAATGGTGCCACTGTTCTGCCTAATTGGACGGGCACATTCACAATTTACGAGGCTGTAATTCAGATCGCCAGGGAAGGACCAGCCAGTGAAAGCTAATGCCAGTACAATCAACAGACAGGTTAAATATATATATCGAAAGGATGGTGCGATATTGGCCTCATATACAGTATGGACATATTAACAGCATGGAAGTCACAGTATACCACATATAGGAAAACATTTAGTTATACACACAGGGTTTCAATGACAACTGTTGCACGGAGGGGAAAACTCAATTTGCACCTCCACCACCTCCCAGCGGAACAACCAGCTGTTTCCACGGCAACGGGCTCCGAGCGAAGAGTCACAAATCAAACAATATGAGTCCTTGAAGCGGATCACATGACCAGCGGCGAGAAAGTTCAGGAATGTGAGGTAAGTACTGTTTTATAACCAGGGGTTGTATAAATCTTTATTGTATTTAAATTGAAAAGTTTATGATAGATTTAAAAAGAATGTAATAACCAGCAACCCTCAGATTCAGCGGAGGTCTTTAAGTGCAATTTTTCTTTCAGTTTGGTCACAAAAGATTAGTCCTTGAGGAGGATAACTTTGCCAGCTCAGAGACATAATTTTAATATCATACAGATGAGTATGCCATTGGATAAACACCCTCGTAAAAGTTTGTACTCTGTGTTTAAAGCTGCAATGGGTCACTTTTCTGGTGAAGGGTCTGCATCTGATTGTCTTCAAAGTTCCACAGTATAGCATTAAATTTATCAATCTCCATGGAGACAGTTAGGTGACGCTGCCAGGTCCAGAGTCCTGCACCGGGTACCCGACGGTTACGGACAAATAGTTGCTGAAACGGGCGGGTTTTAAAGTTCTGTAATTTTAACTGCAGGTATGCGGGCAGGTAGTAATTACACATAGGCGGGTCAGAACTAAATCAGGACTACACCAGGACAAACTTGGACTTAAGACAGAGAGAGAACCCAGCTTACCTCTGTACGGCACAGAGCTCTATGCCAGTCCTTTCGCCCCCGGTTAACCGACGGTCTACACGGGCGCACCTCCGAGCCCGTCCCAACAGTGAGTCCTGGTTCAGTTCTGGTTCAGTTCTGGTTTAATCCTGGTTCAGTCCGTGGTGTGTGCGGCGCAAAAGTCCGGCATCTAATGTTTCTTCTGCTAATGTCTGTGAACTGATGACGGTAAAGTCGCGCCTGTGAATTCAGATTCGTACTGAAGAATGCGTAACCGTTTCATTTTATTTCGTGATTGTAATTCTTGATGTCATAAGATTTCAATTCGTATTCTGATGGATGCTTCTGTTAGAATGCTTTTAATCTGTGTGTGATTTATCACAGGCATGGGCGGGTAACAGGTGGAATGTTAACGGGACCGGATGGGTGCGGGTTTAACTTTGATATAATCACGGGTTAATGTGTGGGTGCGGTGTGGTGTGGATCTCCAAAATTGGACTCGTGCAGGACTCTACGCCAGGCCATGTTATGGGTGAGATCTGTGGAGAATGGATCCTGTTAATGTTTTTTACAGGTATTTCCGAGCAATGAAATACCAGTAATGGAATAAATGCATGATAGATAAGCTAAATGCCACACTGTATAACATTCTAAAATATAAAAAAATAAATATATGGGTAGAAAGTAGTCGCTGTACTAAAATTTAAAACTCTTTTAGGTCCTCAGTATTTTTTAACTCCACCAGATTAAAATTTGACCAAGTTTTTCTTTCAAAAAATCCATCTTCATGTTTCTCTTCCTTCTTCTTCCCTCAGATTTTTCACAGGTTTGGTCTTGTGCTGTGCTTTCGTCAAATAGGGTGCTGTGCTGGTGCTTAGGTGACACAGGAGGATGGGGTCCCTCTGCTTCTTAATGATGAGACAGATGTATGACAGTCCCTCACAGCACAGTGTCAGCTTATTTGTCTCCCTGTCTGCGCACAGAGATGGATGACCCTTCTACTCTCCTCCACAGGAAATATTCTGTAGTGAGGTGTCAGGGGCCAATCAGCACAGCCCGGCACCCTGTCACTCACACTCCAGAGTTGTTTAAAGCGAGGATTTCAGAGATTAAGAATTTAAGATACGCTTGGGTGAATGCCAGTCACAGATACATACTTTATTTGTGCCTTTTTATTCACCTGCAACTTTTTTCATAAGTTTTATTAAAAAAAAACAATATATAAACTCACTCTAGAGCTGAGTGTTGTGTTATAAACCAAACAGCACTTTGGGATTAAAGGGTCGATATTACTGTATTTTTGATTTGTAGTATAGATATGTTTGTTTCATTCACACATGTTTAACACACAAACCCTGCAGATTTAGCCTCAGTTCCACCTGAAGTGCTCCATTGTATTTTTAAACTCCACCTTCACTAGAATAATTTGGATAATTTCCGACCTGGAATTGCCAATCTCTACTGAACTAAAGGTGAAAGGTAGTCGTTAACTTGAAAAACTACCACCTGGTGACATCACAAGGAAAAGAGCATTTTGAGCTTTGGAGATGCAGTTGAACTAATGATCCAGGATTACTCAATCGTGTGTGAATGAAACAAAACACCACTCCAGGCATGTTTTTGATGAAGTAACAACATTCTAACATGGCTTAAAGCTCATATCAGTCAATTTTGTGTTATATAGGACCTTTAATAAAACTAGAAAAGTAACTAAATACAATCTATGTATTCAGAAAACTAATTTTGAGTATCTGTATTCTGGCCCAGGTACTCTTTCATTTAGTGGTGAACAATGCAGTAGGGCTGTAGTCGACTAAAGACTACATCTGTATGGTAGTTCATGCAAAAACAACCATTTATGCAGAAAAAAATACTACGAAACAACATATTTATATAAAGACAGATTTATTTTATGAATTGTGAGATTAATCTGCATTTTTACATATAAATACCAAAAAATACCAAATCTTCAGCTAACTAACTCACTAACTTCTTGTTTCTGCTGTTGTCCCATATAAATTTTATAATCTAAATACAATTAGTCGACTAAAACACATTGTTGGTTGACTAAAACTAAGAACTATCATGCATTTTAGGCTCCTAACTATTATTATTGAGAGAAAAGGATAACACAGCTCTTGTGGTGAATGTATGTGTGATTTTCTCTTCTCTCTTCAGTGATGAATAAATGCAGAACAAATGGTGCAACAAATATAAAGCTGTTTTAATCTTATGTTGAATTTATTACACTCTAATTTGTCACAGCTCAGTGTAAAAATATTCAGAACATAAGACTCTGATTGGATTTCATTTTATAGAAAGTATTAAAATGGTATTATGTTATATTCTGTAACTAAATACATTTTCCATCACTGACTGAGTTGCAAGCATTTCTTTCAGTATTTAATCTAATGTCTATTATCATATTTCCTGTTCTTCAGATCTTGCCCTTATTGCTATATATCTGCCTTTATTACTACAACCACATAATATCTAAACTTAAATGTGCACTATATGTACCTTTTTTGGGTAGAGTCCACCACCTGCTCGTCTGTTATTGCTTTTGCTTTATATGGAATGTTCCACAGTATGTACACTCCGTAACCTTAGTGGATCTTGAGTTTAGTTAGTGAGAAATCCTCTAATAATACAATTGACTAGCTAGTTAACATGGTCACTGTAAGCGTGACCCTGCATTTTTTGATTAAAATGAAGTATTGTATGTTGAATAATTGATTATTTTTTAATTAAATAGTAATACAAGTGTCAAGTAGTGATGCATTTCCTTTGGCTGGTGTTAATTATAATGTGCAGAGGAGTACAGAGGACCACAGTGTCTCTGGGGACAGGGCTGACAGACAGGAGTTGACAGAAGCAGGGGGAGCAGTGGAACAATGAACCAAATAATAATTACCTTCTTTACATTTCAGGTAAGGGGGAGCGTCAGTGTTTTTATGTATTTCTACTCATTAGACAAAATAAGGTTTAAAGACCCTGCGCTTCTCCAACAACCATGGTTTGATAAAACATTTACATGAATACAGAAAGATGACAGAACAAAAATAATGTTCTTCAAGTAGATTTGGAAAATGTTGGCAAAGGAAGTTGATGGAGTCAGAGCTTCTCCAAGCATCTAACTGTAGAAGGTAGAGTCAACTTTAAAGGGCCCATATTACACTCTTCTCTGATGTATGTTATAATGTTTCCTCATCAAAAACACTCCTGGATGTGTGTTTTGTTTCATTTAAACTTTTTTAACATACAAACCCTGCAGTTCTTCTCTCAAGCAGAAAACACTATATTCCACCTTGTGATGACATACTAATAATTCAGGATTATCCAAACGTGTGTGAATGAAGCAAAGCAAAACTCCAGGTTATATTTTTGATGAGGTAACAACATTATAACATGGCTAACAGCTTACAAGAGTTAGTTTAGTCGAATATAGGACCTTTAAAACCAAACAGAACAGAAACTTGCTGAGTAAATCTGTAGTAAACAAGGGTATAAAAACATTTAATGAGATTCTTATACCTGAGGCACATTTCTGACAGACTGTCATGATATCTTCTTCATATCAGTCAGTCATTTATTTCAAGATTAATTGTTCAGTTCATTTTCACACTTTGCTGTCAATTTAACATTACAATATTTAACAACAAAAATAATGGCAACAAAAATGGGAATAAAAAATTATGAGAATCCTTAAAAATACCTACATATTTACTTTGTGTCAGTATCATCCACTCTAATCACCAAACTGTAGTGGCCATTGCTTCTTAGTTAAGAAGTGGCTCACACATCACAATATAATATAATACACATAATTTTGATTTTGTGTCGCATTTTGATTGGACTAATTAACCTGGATTACTCCTAGGCTGGGAGCCAGGTCCACTTCTCAGGATGTTTTTTGCTACTTTGGTCTTAGACTGAAGCAAGTCCTGATCAAACATGACAGTATTGTGAAGTATTGAAAATCTGATACTAATCCACAAACTGGTACTGAAGCTAGATTATCAGGTACAAAAATAAGAATATTAATTGTTGAACTAAAAATATTGGCATGGAAAGCACATTTTTCAAATAAGGAAGTCGTATTAAAATTTCACAAAAATGTCAAACTCGATTTCAATACTCAATACCATTTTCAATACCACGATGATAGTAAAAAAAAATCACTCTTTCTTTAGAGGGGGCTAAGAATAGATCCCACTCACTCGAAGGGTCGATGGAGCCACATTCCCCATCAGTGGCACTTCCGAGCGGCTCCCGATTCCTCCGCTCCTTTCCGCTCGGCTGCTCGGTGTAATCAGCAGGTGCGTATAAATCTCATTATCCAGGGTCCTGATCCCGGAGTCCACCACAGAATAGCAACTAAGGTCCACGGCTGTATTAAAACACTGACCTCTGCATTAATTGGGTATGACTTAGTGGGTGCCTGCTTTGGGATTGGCTCAGGGGATTTTTCCGCTGCAAAGGATTGTGGGTAGCTCGGCAGCTGGTGGGCAGTCTGTGCAGGAGGGCTGAGGGCTCACAGGGCAAGAGTTCACCGAGCAGAGCACGCATCAAATGAGATAATACAATATTATTTGGAGTCTGGTTTTGTTAACATGCACAATTAAACAATGAAGCAGGCCGCGGTGTTGTTAATTTGGGGGTGAATTAAGAATCTCTTTGTGGATGTTGCTGATTAAATGCGATGAGACACATAATGGAAGTCATGTAATTATAAACTTGTTATTGTGTAAGAGGTCAGAGGCTGCAGATAGGGAGGTGCTTGGAGTCTCTCGCCAACATCAATTGGTGAAATCATAACCTGTACCTATAAATGGAAGCAGCTTACATGCTAGCCGCCGCATTTCCAATAGGAAGTTCTCCCGTCATCCGTTGTAAATACATTTCATTGCAACAGGTAGAGAAAATATGGATACCTGAGAAAGTTTTACTGCATATTGTACTCGGGACTCGGAAAAACTGACCTCTACCTCGAGAAAGGACAATGAAATGGCCAGTCAAACCAACACAAACGCAAACCGAATCGGATGAATTTCTGAACATTTCATAGTTAAACTGCCATAATTGATTTGCTAAAACACTAACAGATGAAATAAACATTAAACTTTCCCTCAATCTTGCACCGAACTGGAGTTTGTGGTTCGGAACCTTGATTTGACTGACCGTTCCATTGCACTTTCTTAAGGTGGAGGTTGGTTTCCCCAAGTCTGGAGCTCAGTAGAACGCATCATGACCGTGGACGCGAAGTGGTGCTTTTGGAGCTCTGGTTGAGATTAACTTCTTTTGAATAATCTTCACCCCTCTCTCTGTAACTGCTGCTCCAAGGCTATTCATTTTCTTCTTAAAAGCTTTGTTTTAACCCACTTTACATAATCCAACATCTTTTATTTCACAGTTTTGTCCCTAAATTAAGATATGAACAATAATAACCAACAAATCTGTTAGCAACAGGTAAATTAACAGCCTTGCTGCTAAGTGCCCTCCAAACCAGCTGTGCCGGGAAGGGGCATGTACCTTCAACAGCCTCCCTCCTAAGTGGTTTTGCGCTCAGATTTTCCAAATATGGTCCCTGGTTGCAGATTAGTTGCTATAGCTACAAGCCATTATGAGTTTCATTTGGTTGCAATCGAACACTATAATCATTTTCACCATAATCTGGATAAAATTGTAAAAAATTCAGAAGATATGATGTAAATAACTGCTCGACAAGTTGCTGAGTTGTACGTTAAAGGTCTCATGTAGTTAGTGGTTTTCAGGTTCTAGTATGTGATGATGATAAGGGGCAATAGTCAGTTTTTCCTGTTGATTACTTTGTACTGTAACATAAACATGAATGAAATCTTTTAACACACAACCCATGTTGGATGGATCATGGGGAGGTGTAGGTTTAATCCACAGTGGCTCTTAGATTCTAGATATATTAGTTGGTTCATTATAGAATTGGATGCGATGTTGGTCTTACTTTTCATTTAAGTGGTCTTAAAAAGTCTTAAATTTGGGGTAGTCAAACTTGGGGATACCCTGCAACAGAGTTTACATAAAATGGTGGGAGGAGGTGAATGCCAGTTGTACCAAAATAACAAAAACAGAGCATAACACAACAGGGCCTAACTCAAACCTGGGCTAAGAAAGGAAAGCCTTATCTAACAATCAGGGATCTTCAACCAGGTCCCACCCACAGCACCTTCACACAGGACAGAGGAGACAACAGTACACAAAATGGAAGAGGCTTTATTCACGCTTACGTCACAAAACCGTTTGGAAAACAGGCGGATGTCGACTTCCTTTTGGGCTCTGTTGGCGATAGCAACTTTAACTAAATCTGGGAAAACTAAGAAAATGGCCTGGTTTTCTTCATCTAGGTTGTAATTGTCATTGTATTCTTTCTTTTTTACTTTTATAAATTGTCTATTGATTTGTGTATTATAATTTGTCTAATTTAATAATAATTTAAAACAAAGATGCCATTGTAGTTTTCCATTATGTTCTGCAGATCAACAGTTACGACCAGCTGTCTGTAAGCGACAAGGAAGACGCGATTAGAGTCCCGTCCCCCATGGTTGTGAAAACCACTGCTGCCTAATCCAGGATTTTATCACATGCCCAGTGGCGGTAAATACACTGGAAGTCATCATCCGCATGTTTCCAAAGTCTTCTGGTAAGCGTGAATAGAGCCTGTAGTGCTTGCATGTAACAATATCCAAAACCTGATAATTTTCTATTGATTAAATCCAAGAACTCACTTGTATTTCAACAAAAATCAGAATTTGAACATTATGAATTTTAACTGCTCCCATCTGTATTAAGTATTATTGACTATAGAATATTGTGCTGGTGTCTAAAACCATCTAATATCAATGTATGTGAGGCTTGGACTTCCAGAAACTAAACCCAACTACTCTTCTATGCACTGACATTTTAATAACTTTAGCCTGCTCTGAAAATGTGTTGCCCATACATCTGACAAGACACATTTTATATGAATTCAATTAGTATTCTTTGTATATATGCAAATCGCTTATTCATTTGAGTATTCATTAGCAACTTTACAGATAGCAACAACACCTTCATGTTTTAATCTCTGAGACAGTTTTGAATTGTTAAAATGTAAGTAAGTGAAAGTGCAGTTGAAAGTTTGGATGTACTTTTTCATTTAGGTTTCATCTTTATTTCCATCTTTAATTACCTTATAGTACTACCCACCTCTGTCTTACAATATAAAGTTTGAACACCTTGACACCTATTATTGACACCTATTATTAACTTTTGTAGTACCACCACTGTAGCCTGAATATGTCTGAGAGAAGGTTGTAGAGTGCAGATTGAGATACTGTATTGTACAAACTACGTGTAAAATGTCAAAAATTAAAATCGATGATTAAAGAGTAGTGCATAAAGACACATATTTGGTTAATAATTGGGCGGGAGTTGCTCAGTTGGTAAGTCCACTGATCCGAAGGTTGGCAGTTTGAATCCAGCTCTCGACAATAACATTGTTTGAGCGGTCAGATCCACTGACCCACAGTTGGCGATGTGATTCCAGCTCCCAGAGATGAACGCTGTCGTTGTGTCCTTGGGCAAGACACTTAACCCCCCTTGCCCTTAGTGTCTGCATACACTGGTATATGAGTGTGTGTGAATGGGTGAGTGATTCCTTGTTGTAAAGTGCTTTGAGAACCTTGAAGGTGGAAAAGCACTATATAAAAATGTAACACTTTACCATAACAGTAGTAACAGCGTTAGTAGCATTAGCAGTAGTAGGAGTAGTAAATGGGGGCACTTTTATATATTCTATACTTCACCTTCAAGGCACTTTACATCAAGGAACCACTCAATCATTCACACAAACATTCATACACCAGTGTACACAGACACTTGTGGGTCAGTGGATCTGACCGTTCTAACAACGAGGTTTATGTCAAGATGCCACCAACCTTCGGATCAGTAGACCCACTCTACCGACTGAGCTACTGTCATCCAGTAGTGGGAGTAATAGTAATAGTAGTAGTAGTACCAAGTAGCTGTAGTACTAGCGTGTAGCAGTAATAGTAGACCAAATTGCAGGAAAAGTATATAGTTTATAAATGTGTGTGTGTAAATGTGTGTAAATGTAAAGTGCCTTGAAGGTAGAAAAGAGTACTAAACCAACCCATATATCTTGTAACTTTTGAATTGTGAGGTACTGTGTGATTTCAAATTGCGGTGTTGTTGTTGTGAATGACCAGTAAATCTCATTAAGTCTGTGCTTGTGTGTGTAGAGTGTGTGTAGAGTATGTGTACTGTTAAACCAGAGGAGCAGACTCGCGTAGCCCCTGAGATTTGAGTGCAATAAAAGAGGATGAACGTGTCCGGAAAATCCAAGCTATATGTGCACCACACTGCTGTCTTACACTGGAAATCAATGGGCCCCTGTGAGCTGGGTTTAAGTGGGAGTGATGGCACAAGGCAGAGGCAAAGAAAACAAAGTGATGAGAAAGAGGGGAAAGGAAAGAATGTGTGTTTGCTTGGCTTATGGCTTCATATGGAGTTTTGATTCCTGACTCCCACACATTTGCCGAATGTCTCCCTCAAATCTTTAACCCACTTTACAGCTTACATCTATAGCTTGTCAAATGGTAGAATGAGAAATATATTTCATATATATTTGTGATTTTTCTGTAAAGTATTAGGATTAGATTTGTGTTTTATATTTTAATTATTCAGCTCAAAGTTCATATTTTGTGCTGAATAGACAAAAAGACTGAAATATGAACTGACAAGCTAACACAAGAATCACATTTCTGTATAGATCTACAGTGTTGGGTATGGTACTTCAAAAATCACAGCCTTTGTGATTTGGTAATTGTGATTTCCATTTGATTGCGATTAATCCTCTTTTCTTTCTTTCTTTTTTTTTTGATTGATCTACTGTCTTAGCATCTTATTTATGGTTTGAAGTTAATAAAATTGTAAGGACAAAACTAATACAAAAAATCTGGCATTTTAAAAGGATAGACAAAAAATTAGAAAAGAATATATACTATATACTATATACATTACTGTATATCTGGAAGAGTGATGGAAGAAACAAAAATGTTCAAATAATTCATTATTGTCAGCATAAAGCTTTTGTCACTTGTAGAGTAACTCACAGTGGGAAGTGGAAGCAAAAAAAAAAAAACAATAAAAAATGTTAGTCAAGCTGCTTTAAAAGTTACAGTACTACTATCACTACTATCATTAACTTTTGTAGTACCACCACTATAGCCTGAATATGCCTGAGAGAAGTTAGTAGAGTGCAGATTGAGCAGATAGACGTTCACAGAGGCAGTGCTTGTGTTTGTTTTGTCCTCTCATTGGCTGATGCTGGGCTCCATTGACCGCTCAGGCCCAAACTCGATATGACTGTGAGTTTAATAGCACACATACGCTGAGGTGAGCCACTCTCTCTGCAGGAGGCAAATAGATGAATGACAAAGGTTTAGTTTTCACAGCCTTATTTGGTCTTTTTCAAACTTTTCCAGCTCTCTCTTTAGGGTCAGCTAAGGTAAAGGTCAACAGCAGTATCGTGCCAAATAGTAACAACAACAGATTAGTGAGTGAAAAGTGGAGTATTGCTTTAGTTTATTCACTGTCCTTTGAAAATAATACAGTTTCTCTTTCCTGTGTAGCAAGCCCTTTATAGTGCAAGTCTACTACAGGTCAGATTTTCAACTTTTTCCAACGTTTCCAACAAGATAAAGATAAATGGTGATGACATTTGAACCAAGAATGCTCTTGTTAAGTGTTAAAGGGCGCTGGAAGAGTAGTGACATTAATAAAATCAAGTAAGAGCACTTTTAGTTTGCACAAATATTACTCAAATAGATATTTGTGAAAATAGTACACAGTAATATTTTTCTGTTTGTTTTTTAAAGTTGGGAAAGTTGTTAAAAATGACTCATGGAAGTGTAATGTTCTTACAAAATATTGACTTTGAACTAAGTAAAAATGTATAGTACGATGTAATAAAAGTACAATTAAGCCCAATTTCACCCAAAAATACTTGTGTATAGTATTTGACGTGTCCTTCAGTGCCTCTGGGGCAACCTGTCAGGAGCAGTGGTCACCTCAGTACCCTGCCTGGGATCCTAGATCTTGAGCTAATCTTGGACAGGGTTTTACTTTTTTACTTTAGCTGGGAGATTTTACCTTGGGCGTGTTTTTTGGGTTGATGGCAAAATCAGAGTGCCTGGAGGAAACCCACCTAGACATGGGGAGAACATGCAACGTCCATACTGAAAGGTTGGCAAGCACTCTGGCTGAGTAGCTATACTGACTTCCTTTCAGAAATCTAATGTGATGAACGAGAAGAATATAAATATAAGTATAATTTAGTATGCTGTGATGTTTGGTATTAACCTTCTTAATTACACACACAACCAAAACCTTATGAATCTTTTTTTTTTTTTTAACTTTTTCTAATTACAAGTTACAACAACCACACTAACCTGCACAGTAACAACACAGTGGATTTCTTGTACTAACAGTGTGACTCTACAGAACACTTTGCTCTCACTCTTTAACCAAAACAAACCCATTGTTCCCTCAAATGTGTCAGAGGTGTCAAATGTCTTCAGCAAATGACAAAACGGATCTTCCTCTTCCTCTCACACTGTCTACGCACACACACAAGTGAGAACACACTGAAAAGGATGTAAGTGCTCATCTCCCAAAAGCTACAATACTCTGCGGAGGTGGTGTCCTTATACCACTGGTTTGTTTAGACTTTCAGAGAGAGCAAAGTGAAGGATATAGATGACGCGAGCTGTGTAGACGTATTAATGAGCGGAACACTGAATAATAATGTATAGTCTCAAGGACAGCCGTCTGCATCACTTCCTATGTATATAAGTGACTATAGCACACTTTAATTAGGCTCTTTATGCTTGGTGGTAATGGGATTTTAATATGAGTTTGAATCTGCGTCTAAATATGCGTTTGTATATTTAATCCTTTAAAGGGTCCATATTATGCTATTTTCTGATCTGTTATAATGTAATTTCTTCATCACAAACAAACCTGGAGTTGTGTTTTGTTTCATTCACACATGTTTAACACACAAACCCTGGGTATTTAGGCTGAGTTTTTCTCTCAAAACTCAAAGTTCCGCCTTGTGTTGCCATGTGGTAATACAGGAAGCTCTCCACTGTGTTTTTAACACCTTCACCGGAATCATTTTGATGATTTCAGCCAAAGAATTGGCAATCTCTATTGAACTAATAAAGATAAAATGTAGCTGTTAACTCGCTTCATGACATCACAAGGTGAAATAGAGCATTGTGAACTTTTTAAAGGTAGACAGACTAATAATAAAGGTTTGCGTGAAGGAAACGAAACACAACTCTAGGTATGTTTATGGGGAATTTACAACATTTTAACATGGCTACAGCTCACAAGAGTAAACACTGCATAATACAGGACCTTTCATTATGTACCTCACTGTTTTTTTTTTGTTTTCTTGTATAGTTATTTACAGTAAAGGTGCACTGCGTAACTTTTCAGGTGCCACCAGGCAAAACTACACATCAGGTCTGTGGAGAGGTCAGATTTCATGTTTCACTATTGTTTTTTTCATCTTCTATTATTATTATTAGACAAGCATTTTAAAGTTTTTTACTAATGATATCACTACAAATAATACATTCAAATAAAAAATTACAAATTATTTATTTTTGTAGGTACTTATTCTCCCACTTCCACTTCCACATTACATTCACTACATATTTTTAATGTTTATTAAAATGTTGTTGTTTTTTTAAACACAATAGTAATGGCTCTGTTATGATGATTCACAGGATTGTATAAATGAGGTTTTAATTGTTTTGTCAAGTAAATACCAGATGATCCTACTGACTAATAGACTTTGTTGTTAATACCGGGAGATGGGGCAAAACAATAAGTGATTTCTGTATTTGCTGCTTTTTAATTAAATTCTTCCTGACTGTTTTTCCACAGAGACGCTCCCCAATGCACGATAAAACACTACTTCTTCTTCATTATGAGAAATCATATTCATGGCATCAACAACATAAACAATATTTAACTACTCACCAGGGAATTTGAAATCGCCTGAAGTTGTATTTCCCAAAAGCTAAACAAAACTAAACTAAAAACTCTCGTTCCAATAAGTTCAGTTCTTTAATAAACGTGTCAAGTTGCAATAGTAAGGGCCTCTGCTTACAAAAGTGAGCAGGGTAAGCTTTTGTTGTGTCCTTGGGTAAGACACTTAACCAGCCTTACCCTTACTGTCTGCGAGAGAGTCATTCCCAAATGTAAAGTGCGGCCATTGGAAGTTGAAAAGTTGAAAATTACAGTTAGCACAAAGAAGTTCAATTAATAAATAAAATATGACTAAATAAATGTATATGTGTAGATGTGAAATCATGGAAAACACTTTCCTAAATGGGGCACCTGGAGTTCCTGGGGGACTGTGAGCACTTCTCAGTGGGTATTTGGAACAATTTCAGATTTTAAAGAAAGGTGACATTGAATAGCATCTGAATGTGAAATGTTCTTTATAGTACATTTTACATGTTTAATGTTTCTGCAGGAGGATTTTGGTGTAAATATTATTAAAACTAGGGATACACTGATCCATTTTTTTTTCTTTTGTTTCAATATCGATACTGATATGTTAGTTTTAGGTATCTGCCAATCTCCAATATCAACCGATACTAGGGCAGAGGCTGAAATTATGATTTGTTTCCTTTAAACACAAGCAACATATGGTAAAAATGATCCAAATGTGTTTTGTAACTATTATTTATCACTTAAAGTAACTACAAAACAGCTTTTAAAAATACAAGTTTAATATTATGAGAAGCTTTGGGCCTGTAAATCATCTTATTTCAACGATTTATAGACCAAAATGAAATATCGCTGAACTGATATCTTGGAAACTGATGTTTTCAATTACATACCGATATCCGGTATTCCAGTATCATATCGGTGCATCATTAATGAAAACAAGAAAATATAACAGTTAGAATTGGCTATATACCAGTAAATACTAAAATAAATTTATAATGACCAAAGTCCAAGTCAATAAGTCAATAATGACAACAGTAAAATTTATAGATGGTAGATTAATGAGGGGGTATTTTACATCTGTGGAGTATTAACTGCTAATCACTTCCCCTTCAGAGCACTATTACGACACAATCAGCGTACACTACTAGACATCATATCAGGTTTGTTAAGTTGTTGTACAGTTTTGTATCATGTTTTTGTATATTTATAGAGAATTGTTGTGTGGGAGAATAAATGATGTAGGCTTGTGGGCTGAGCATTGAAAAGAATCTTACTGCAAGCGTAAAGAGGGTTTGAATGGGCCCAGGAGAGATCACTAAATTACTCAAACATGCATGGATGACATCTAAAATGTCTTCAGGCCTGTTTTTGATTGACCATCATCATATAAGGTAAAAAAAAAAAAAAACAACACAATTTTGCATAATACTCCCTCCTTAAAGTCTTCCAACCACAAGAGCTTCAGGTTCGATCTCTTACTGGTGCTTTGCCTGTTGCATGCGTCAGTATTCTGCAGTAAACTCTCCTTCCAGACACTAAGTGGAATTATCGATGTGGGCAAATACAGCTAAGTGAATGCATGTTGGGGCTAGCGCTGAGTTAGCCGCGAACGTTGTGTGAGCGCTAAAGTGATGGAGGCTCCTCACATGCACCATACTGGGGTTTATTCACACTCCAAGCTGTCGGTGTCATTTGGCCGGGGCCCGGGCGAGCTGCTGGAATAAAACTGGGCTCCGGCTCCATCTGAAAAAGAAGACCGCATGTTGTCAAGTCAATACTGCGCTATTGAAAAGACAGACAAAGAGTTCGCTGTAAGGAAAGAGAGACTGACCTTCAGCAATTCTGTCTCTTTTAGCGTTCTGTAAAGAGCTGTTTCTGTCTACTTCACTTCCAGTGAATCGGCTGTAGTCAAGGTCTTAACCAACACATGCATAGAATAGTATGTGCATGTTTAGCTATATTATATTCTACATGCTTATTTTAGCCTGGTCACTCACGTCAAAAACATGCCACTCCATGACATGTTTCTGACATTTTGATGAAAAGACCAATTTTAGTGTTGCCAGGTCATTTTTCTTATATTCTTCAAAGGCGTTTCTGTACTTCTGTATCCACCTTATTCCTCCCCATCCACTTTCGTCTCTAAACTCTCCAAAACTGAGCTTTTTTGTGGTGGGAATTCCATGGGCACTTCCCATTCATGTCAATGGAGTATTTGGGAAATGTTTTGCATCTTAAACACGCCTAATGTTAAATTTTCATGTGCACCAACAAGTCATACTGCACTGATTTTTTGGGGGGTTCTACAATGGCTTTGTAGTCTGTATTGAACTTATTTGCTGTCAAAGTCTAGCCAGGCTGGCGCCTCAATTTCATTTCTCTCCAGCAACTAGGTCAGGACTCGGAATACACTACGCTGTTTGCAAGAACCCTGGGAGTGCGAGTTCGGGCACCAATCAATCAGCGAAGAGCCATATATTCTGTGTTGGCAACGATTCCCGAGATCAAGGATTTAAAGCTGGAATAAAGAGAATGTTTGGTGAATTTTATCAAGGGGAAAGACATTATTGCCCTTCTTCCTATGGGATTTGGGAAAAGCTTAATATATCAGTTAGCGGCGCATTACATATGTAATGACCAAATAACAGTGATTGGATAAATTTAAAAAGTACCTGCCTACCATTGAGCAAACGAATTCTAATGCTGTGAGGTCAGATGGTTTCCACGAATTAAACCGACAGATGAATCAGGCTAGTCAAGATCAGCAGTCCCATACAAAATTATACAACCCAAATGATGATGGCAGCACCCACTGCAACTTTCAGAATAAGGTGCATACTCTTATCTTCAGGAGTTGCTACTGGTGTGACTGGCAGGTGGGAAAGTGCATGGTTTGCATATATGAAACCAACATGGCAACTTACAAGGAAAAAGGATGATTATATGGTTTGGAGGTTTGGCATTTTGTGCAGGTTTTAGGCTGATTTTGACTTGTTTGAAAGTGGGCAGTGTCACGTGATACAATTAGATGTATGAGATGTTGTTTATTTTAAGATTTACTTTTATTTTTGTAATGGCTAGTACAGCTGTAGTGTGAAACTGGAAGAGGGAAGAGATTGTGAAAAGAATCAAAAATCAAGTATTAAAGGTACTTAAACTAGTTTCAAAATAGATACTAATTTGAAATATTGATATGTTTTAAAAAAGTCATATTCAGGATAGAAATGAAGCTTTTTTGAATAGCTTTAGAATGATCTTGAACTGTATCAGAACAGGTATAAGAGCACATAGACTAGTATACACCCATGGACCACTATGGGACCTACTTGGATAACTGAATGATTACACAGATATAATTTATAATATCATTTAATGTTTTGGAGTTTGAAATTTTAGTATTGTGACCACATTAGCATCAGATTTTAAGAGAAGAATAGTAAAAGCTAAAAATAATATCGTATGCAATCAATCTATTCGCAAATCTACAAAATATTTCCAGCCAGTCAAGACAAGACCTGGAAAAAGAAGAAACATGTCAGACTTTGTATTTAAGAACAAACTCCATCAGATCAAAAATGGTGCGTGTTGTGTTTTGTTTACTGCTGCACGCAATCAGAACCCCTCACTGTCATTACAATCACATAATCCCATTTACCCACCTCAACACCAGGCTGTGATTCACCGCATGTCAGTATATGGAGATGCACGTCAAATAGAAAGAGTTTTGTTTAAGTTGAATGTATACTTTACTGTTTAACCAGAAATACAGTAACTGAGGAGGAAGTGTACCATATTGATAAAGCATATGTTGATATTTGCCATATTTCTGTCAGTCAGCTCCAGGGCAGCTGGATTTATTGTACTAGTATATTGTAGGGCTGGATATCATTAAGAAGTTGCCGATACAATACATACCTCGATACATAGACCACGATACAATACGTGTCTCGATACAGTGCACTTTCAATTCAATATGATATATTACAATTGCAATTCGTTACAGTTCAATAAAAAAATAAAGTCTAAATCGAGGCTGTGATATTAAAAGTTAAACCACTTCTTATGCAAAGTTAATATGAAAAATGCCCTTTTTCATTCTCAAAACAGTGGAAAAAGTCAAATATGTTGCATAAATGAGTTTTCTTCCTCTGAACAAACAACAAAACTGTAGTGAGGCAACAAAATAATTTAGTAAAATATACCAAAAAATCCTCTTGGCGATATATCGATACAGCAGCCCACGATATCGATATTGTATCATCACATAAAACAATACGATATATCGATATTTTTGCACACCCCTATATATACTAGTATTGTCACAATACTACAACACTAACAACAATACTAAATCTCGAGAAAGCTCAGTACTATTTTAAATTCTACAATTTAGAAGTGCTTCTTAACAATATAATAATGCATTTCATCACTAAATATTTGTAGTTTCTTAAACCATGTGGTCTTACAGTGTGATTTAGGTCAAAAGAGACAGCTCCGCTCACAAGAATACAGGTTTTTAAAGGTCATTTTGAGAAATAAAAACACATGTTACTCAGTCTTCTTCGCTGAGTGTGGGGCAGGGCTGGGCTAACCTCAAATGTTTAAATGCAATAGTTAGTTTTATCTTATTCAAAAAAGATTTTCCCAATGATCACTGAATACAATGTTTTCAGTTTTGACAATTGTTTGTAATTTACAGTAGAGGGGGAAAATCATTGAAAATTGATTTTTTTGAGAAAAGAAATCATCTATTTTATTTTGACTCAAAATCTCCCAGACATGGTGTGGGAAGTAAATCAAGATGTACAATGTAAGGCTGTAAGCGATTTGAATAAGATTGCAACACTAAAATAATCTAAGACATTACTATGATTACTAGTGTGAGAATGTAGTATCTCTGTCTCCCCATGCCTGCTGTATGTTGTTTGTCAGTGCTTATCCCGGTGTTTTCCATGCAGAGGAGAGAGAAGCTAGCTTTAGGCACACAGGCATTAGCTGGAGGCGAGATCTCAGGATGCACCCGGGGCAGACCTGACGTGAGCCGCAGTAAAGAAGGCACTCCTCTCATCAATCACAGCTCCTCCCGGGCACAGGCGCCACGCAGCACTTCACAGGTGGTTGTCATGGAGACCTTTCACTTCGGAGGTATCATTCATTCAGGGAGATTACGCTGCGTTCATGTGGCTACTGGGAAAACAGGAGAAAGAGAGCCCAGTTTGAGAAATACATGACTCCCTGCTGACAAAATGGTTTGGAGCATGTTTTTAAAGATACACACAGTATTAGGCCTGGGTGGTGAAATTATAAAAATAAAAAATTTAAATGACTGAATGTCAGTATTAGTCATGGCTCCATTTGTTTCACAATCATAACTTCTAATTTACCTTGAAGGCTTTTTAATTGTCAAAAAAAATTACAAATCAAAAAATCAGATACAAATCGATGCTAAAACTGGTATTGATAGCCATTTAACCAAGTATCGATAAAATGACCTTTCCTGAGCAGTTTCCTCTTGAGTTTTATCGGATCTAGTTTAAGGTCACATGGTTAAATGAACAAATCAAAAATTATATTATTTTGGGCTGAAATTATTTAGCCTGATTCATCAGCTGGTTTCACTTCTTGGAAACCATCTGACTTCGCAGCGTTAAAATTTGTTTGCTCGACGGTAGGTGGGTACTTTTTTAAATTTTAACCTATTGCTGCTATTTGGTCGTGACATATGTAATGCGCCGCTAACGGGGCTAACTCGTATATTAAGCTTTTCCCAAATCCCATAGGAAGAAAGGCAATAACTTATTTCCCCTTGATAAAATTCACTTAACATTCTCTTTGTTCCAGCTTTAAATCCTCAATCTTGGGAATTGTTGCCAACACAGAATGTATGGCTCTTCATTGATTGGCTGGTGCCCAGACTCACACTTCCAGGATTCTTGCAAACTGTCTAGTGTATTCCAATTACTGACCTGGTCACTGGAGAGAAATGAAATTGAGCGGAGGCCAAAAAAAGAGCTTTCAAAATGATCATTTGGGCATCAAAATCTGTATTGAGTATCGAGTCTATTCTTTAGTATAGAAATCGAGATTCAAACACATGAAGCACTTGATTTATTGAGACTAAATATATCTCACCCTTTTTCTAGGGATGCATCGATCCAACTTTTTCTGTTCTGATACCGATATCAATACTTTGGCATTAAGTATATACGCAGTATCAACCAATACCAGTGTAGGGACAGAAAATGGCATCTATTTCCTTAAAAACAGTTAATTTATTACACAAGAAATTCAATTGTGTTATGTAACTGTTATTTATCCTTCACATCACTACAGAACAGCTTCATATGAATAAAAGTTCAAATTTTATGAGTAGCGATGTAACGATATCCAGGTCTCACGAAACAATATCATCACGGTATGAACCTCACGGTACGATATGTATTGTGGGAAAGCTCATGATATGGTGGGGAGGCTCATGATTAGGAATGTAACAATATACAAATCTTTTTCAATATTTACACAATATTTTCACAATATACATCTCACAGTACAGTATTTATTGTGATATTTTGCGGAGGCTAACAAAACTGTTAATGTGCTTTTTCCTCTTAAAATGCCTTAAAATTCTAGACTTAATCCAAAGAACTAAGACTTAAAATGCTTAGAACTGTTATTTCTTCATGCTGTCTACAATGAAATGGAGCAAAGCATCATGGTCTATGTAGTTCCCGCTGTATTTTTTTAGCTATTGCTGCACCATAACTCTTAATTTAAGCAAAGAAACTTGTAATTTTATTGTCCATGATATTACTGTGAGAACTTTGACGATACAATATCACGATATCACGGTATTTCGGTTATTGTTACATCCCTATTTATAAACCATTTAGGCCAAAATCAGCCTGCATATAGCCTTATCACATCCAGTTAGAGGCCCAACCACAATATCGGCTTAACCAATATTATGGAACTGATATCCGCACCAGTATTCAATGTCAGTATCAATATTGGCCTATCCCTACTTTCTTCTTTGAGGTGTATGAACGCAAAGGGTCAAAACTCCAAACTCTAAACTTTTGAATGATTCATGCTTACCTCAGGGAGTTGTCTTTTGCTGCTACAATTTATGAGAATATGAACGACATTGCAAAAACCTTGGACGCCCCTGGTTTAAACGTCCTGTTTGTTAAATTAAGGCAGAGATAGTGGGTCCATGTTTTGGTCCTACAGCTCCACTCAAACAGTGAGAGATACAGGAGATACTCATACAAAACTCCATACAACCATTTATATCAACCATTTATATTTTTTTACTCTTTGTTATTATAATATATTGTGATGTGTGAGCTACTGTGTCCTAATAATTTCCCTTGTGGATCAATAAAGTTTTTCTAAGTCTAAGTCTAAGTCTAACTCTAAGTGAAAGCCCAAACTGCAAACTGGACCCAAGTGTGTGATAGTGTTTTTACTGGTGCTGCTTTGGCTCTGCACATGACACCCTGACATGGCTTCCTCACTTGTGGGTGAAAGAGACGCACAAATGAGCTCATTTAGGTGGAGCTTGTAGCTGTGGCCAGGCTAAATGTCACACAGCAGACAGGGGCAGGCAGGGGCAGACGGGGACAGACAGGGGCAGGTGTCAGGTGCTGCTCCCATCCGCAGGCAGGGCATGGCTACAAAGGCACTTTCTACCCAACTGAGAACAGACCAAGTGCTGTAAGAGTGCTAATGAGACCGGTGCAATGGGTAGGGATAGCAAAGAAATAGTGAAGTAGTGATTCATTTTACACTTGTGCGTTGTGGTTGTGGTGTGATGTTGGTTAATGTTTTTGTCTTTTTTGACCAAGAGCTGCTTCATTGTTCGGTTTTCTGCTGGTTAAATAAACTATTTTATGAAGCAGAGGGTGGATGATGACAAAAATGTGCCTGTAAGTGATTTTTTTTTTCTTCAGATCATGATTTCAGTTTGATCACAATTCATGTACACTTAAGTAGTAGTAGTAACTAGAGTCATCTGCTTTTTCTAGGAGTACTTAGCTCACTGTAATTGGTATATCTGTCACTCGCTCAGTCTAAGAGGGGCTGACCAATAGGAAGAGCGGGTGGGAATATCAAACGTGTCTGTGTTTGAGTCTCTATTTACTAGTATGTATCTATCTCTGTATTACTCATGTGAAGCCCTGCAAGGCAACTGCTGTTGTGAAAACTAAACTGAACAGGCTGTTTTTGCCTCGTTTGCTTCTGATCTTTGAGAGTTCACAAACTGATAATCCATCTTGAGCAGCTCACTGCTGTGCTTGAACTCAAACCCAACAGGGATCAGACCAATTCCACCAATCACAGTGCTGCATAGTGGTTTGGGCAGAAAACAAAGGCGAACCATAAAAACAAGACAGCACTAACGGGTGAGCATAGGGCTGTTTGAGCTGAAATATAGTCTGTTTTGGGTTTGAAGTGGAGCAGAGGGGACAATATTTTACTTTTGTGAATGGAGAAGGTGTCTGTGTTTTTCTCTCAACTAGATTTATCAAAATGTGACTTGTCAGTTTGCTCCACCAAAGTGAAGTTGAAAGTCTCATTTTCTGCCTTAGGCTCTGATCTGATAAACAGCAGATTGACCATTGTCATGTCAAAGCTAAAACACACCTCACTAAAAAGTAGATTTAGGGCCTTGTAATTAGGCAAAAAAGTGAAGGTGAAATTTATATAAAAGTCCTTCTACATTTTTGTAAATTTTTGGGTTATTTTTGGGATTTGGAGTATAAACTGGTCCAGATTCTTCTCAGAATAGCTGATTAGACTGAAAATAAAAGGATTACATATTTCCATGAATGTTTTACTTGTCCATGCAATTCAGAGTTCCCTTTTATCAGACGGTGGACAAACTAATTAATTAAGAAAAAGTACAAGGGCACCAGCATGGTTTCCCGGAATGGTAAGGGTTTTTAATTCAAGGCATCACCATGGAGACAAGCAGAAAAAGTTCCATAGTGCATCTTAATTGATACGTGTAGAACTCGACACAGCTCATAAAGTCGGGTGAATGGATTTGGGTGACACATGGAGCCAACAAAACTAACATTTGAGGACATTTGAGTCTTTCTTCTGAGGCTGGAGACTGGAGGCAGAGGTCAGGGACAGAAGAAGAAGAAGTGTGTTTGTGTAACTGTGGAAATGTCTGACACTAGAGACACATGTTCAAAAGGAGGAGCAGTGAGTCACAAGTCACAGAGACAACACTGCACTGGAGATAGAAAGAATAAAGATATCAATAACATCTGAGCGACTTGGACAGTCCAAACCATGAAAGTAAAGCAAAAAAATAGGGTTACAGAAAACAGCTACTTTTCAAATAAAACACAACATAGCAAAAACACATGAAGAAAGGAAATATGTTTTTAATGTATTTAATTTGTAAGAAATAGCTTTAGGAATGAGATATTAGCTATACAGTTGTTTCAGTAAATGGACAAGTTGTTTAAAGGGACAGTTCGGCATTTTGGAACATCGGACCTCTTTTCCTAGTGAGCCAGAGTGTTGGAGATGTGTGGAGACACTGTTTCAAATATTCCATCCAGTCCCTGTATTTGCAGAGGTTGCTGGTGCTAGGCTAGTGTATGTTAATGGCCATAGTTAGTCTGCCAGTAAAAACAGGCTTACCCACTTCACAAAGCACCTAAAGCAAAACAATTATATTACCAGGCTGTTGATGTGAATGTGTGTGTCAACAGAATAATTTTAGAAGTAAAACCAACCTTGGATTTGAAGGATTTATGTCTGAGCAGGAGCAGTGAGTTGTACTTCCTGATAGAAAGCTTGGCAACGGCGGACTGATATATGAGTAAATAGTCCCTCAACTTGTGACTATTCATGCAATGCAACTTTATTACATTTATAACATTATTCTATTGACACAGACATTCACATCGATAATACTAGATTTGCTTTGGGTGTTTTGTGGAGTGGGTAAGACAGTTTTTAGTGGCAGGCTAACTATGGCCATTAACATACACTAGCCTAGCACCAGCAACCTCTGCAAATACAAGGACTGGATGGATTATTTTATAAAGTATCTCCACACATCTCCAACACTCTGACTAACTAGGAAATGAGGCCCTGTGTCCAAAATTCCAAACTGTCCCTTTAAAGGTGCATTGTTTCTGCTTGAAGGTCCATCAAATCCTTTTCTCCATGGAGATGTTATTGCTTTGTCTGGAATGTTTTACAGTACAGTATTAAACCTTTCTATCTTCATGGGGACCAAACCAGACCAAGCTACAGGTCAGATCTGTGGAGAGGCAACTCTGTTCACATTGTTTTTCTAGGTATATTTGAGCTGTAAAACTACCTGTAATTGAATAAATGTAAGGTAGAGCTGTGAACTGTGGAACATTAGAAGCGGAGCTATGATATTCATAGAAACAAGCAGATGACAGACCCCAACCAATGAGACACAGTGCACCTTTGAAGTCACAGTATGTAACTTTTAACCCAAAAATAATACAAGCATAATTTTTTGCATTTTTGTTGTATGTCTTTACTGTGAACGGGCTTGCATCTCCACAAATCTGACTCTTATTTTGCCTGTCCTGCTTGTTTCCATGGTAACGTTGCTCCTTTGGCTATAGTCTTCCCCAGGTGGCATATTCAACATATCTGACTCAGGGGAGAATGTTCCGAAGTATGGCTTTAACTTTCTATTTCTGTGGAATCATGCAGGTGACACGCAGATTTGAAGTATTTCTGTAGTCACAAAGTTTAAAAGAAAACATCAGCAATTCAAAAACAGAGTGAAAAAGCGTACAGTTAATTAGGAGGTTCATCTTAGTTAGAAAATATTTTTGAAACCTTTATTTATGGAGGGCAGGGCACATTAAAATGCCCAGACATGTTTGTGACAAAGAGAGGTGAGAACCAATTTAAGTTCTCAGACTGGAGGTATGAAAGCTTTTAAAATACTTTCTAACCAATTGAATGGCTCATATCTTTCTTTTTCTCTTAAAAATATCAGCAATTTGTCCAAAAAAAAAAAAAAATACAACAACATGAATTTATCCTTGGCAACAAAAGATGTACAACAAAAGATGGCATGCTTTATTTTTCATGTTGCTACTGTTGACAAAAAAGATTTGTGCAACCATTCATTCTTACAACCTCTAAATACTCAAGAAACTTTACAACAATATGTCAGCTTTTGCAACCATTTGAATTCATGCTTGGCTGCCTGCTTTTCAGGAGATTTACCTGAAGAACAAGCTCTCCTGATTATCAAAGGTCCATTCTTCTGCATATCCGGAGCCAGGTCCAGACTTCCTTCAACTCAGACATTTCCTCCAGCTCCTCTCGGGAGACCCCAGGCCAGCAGAGATTTATAGTCCCTTCAACGTGTCCTGGGTATTCTCTGGGGCCTCCTTTTGGTGGGACATGCCCGGAACACCTCCCAGAGAGGCATCCAGGAGATATATGTGGAATAGATGCCCGAGCCACCTCAGCTGGCTCCTCTCAATGTGAAGGAGCAGCAACGCTACTCCAAGCTCCTCCCCTTGTGGCTGACCTCCTCACCCTATGTCTCAGGGAGCGCCCAGCCACTCTGTGGATTAAACTCATTCCGGTCGCTTGTATCTACAGTCTTGTCTGTTTGATCATTACCCAAAGCTCATGACCATAGCGAGGCTACCAATCTGTGCCATCAGCCTGTCCGATCACCACCACCACTCACACACACTCCACTTTCACACTAGACAATGTGAATGTTTTGCTTAAAAAACCCATGAGCATATACAGTATATTGTGGCTTATGTGAAAAAAGCACTCAGCACTGATCAGTTGCTAATAAAAAACAAAAACTTTTATTTCTGTAAAAGTTTGAATTCTTGCTTGGCGACCTGTTCTTCAGATGATTTAGATGAAGAACAAGCTCCCCTGATTATCAGAGGTAATCTAGGTAAATCTCCATAGACCAATATAGTGAGAAGACATTGTTAATACTCAATACAAACAATATGGCCGCTCTGTCACTCTATCAATTCAACAGGGAGCCGTTTACCTTCCCTTTGCTATGCCTGTCTGCATCCGAAAACACACACCAGAGCCACACAGACAAACCTTGCAAAGCTAATTACCGCTACGAAAGCTAACAAAGTCCTCCCATCTACTCATCTACACTTGGCATTTAAATTAATTTGTTTATCTATATATTTTATTCCCTGTTGTGTCGCCCCTTTTCATGTTTCAAACACCTAATTCCTCACGGAGTCCATTGCGAGATAGGGTGACAAGCTGTATCCAATTAAAAGCCTCTCATGACATGCTTGAGAAGACAATAATAAACAATGGTGATTGCAATGAACAGGCTTGCAAAATTATACCGAGCATATTTCTTCTCATCACACATCAAAACTGTTTAGAAATATTTGCGTGCCATTCACTGCTTCCCTGCATTAATTAGACGCTCATACAAAAAAAAAAAAGAGAAAAGTTTCAGCCAAATCATGAAAATCTGCCACGGAGCGAGAGATGGAAGGAGAAGAGGAGATAGCGAAGATTTCTAGACTTTTTAGTATGTGTGAAAGATAGAAAAAAGTGCGTTTGGTTTGTGTGTGTCTGTGGGTCCCCTGCTGACAGCGCGTGGGTGAGGAATGGCATTTGTGCGTACCGGCTGTTATGTCATACACACACAAGCGCGCCCCGATGAGCTGTGGTGAGTTTTTTATTATTATTGCAGTAATGTGGACTGGCTTGTGTTGCTGATGGGCCATGTGAACGCTGTGTCACTCTTTGGCACACGACCAGCGATGGAGACGTGTCCATATTCTCGCAGCATGTTGACGTGCGGCTAATGAGGCAAAGATATCACGATGTTACAAAGAAAGGAAAAGACAGGATTGATGAGGAAAAAAAAAAAAACCTAACCCTAAAAACGGGCAAAATGGACAAACAGTTGGGCCAGACGCAACAGAATGTAAAAGAGTTATCACAAAAACTTGACTTTATTGCCCCCGTCTTCTGTTTTAGCCGCCACGTTGCAAGTTGAAAGTCTTCATGGAGTGTTCCAGTGTTCTGTCTGAATGGGTTGCCCTGTCAAATTGAGCTACCAGCAGCCTAAATCGACAGTGACGTCTATCAATTCATTCTACCCTGTCAAAATAAGCTACTTTACATTTTTCCGTTTACAGTTAGAGCCAATAAAGCCAAACCTTAACCCTGACCTATTAACCTATTAACATATTTTTTGGATTAGAGACAGTAGGTTTGATGCTGTTTGTACACAGTGATCAGACTTTATACCTTAGTTATGTACAATTTCAACTCATTTATATGAATATGTGTAGTTCATTTGGACAGTTGTATTATGCTAGTGAATAGGGCTCCAACTAAAGATAGCACATGTCGACAGGACAATTTAACCATCGAATAATGCTCCTACAGGTGTGCTGGAAGTAAATATATAAATATAAAGTATATCAGATATATATCAGATATAATATGAACATGTAAGCATGGTCATAGAATACAGTATATAATATACAATCACCATTATTCACCTATTTATATGAATTTGGGTAGAGGTAGCTCATTTCGACAGGCCTATATCTACTTTAAAATAAGGCTATATAAGAAAAAGAAGAAAGAAATAAATGGAAACACTGAAATCTTTATATTAAATAATGATAAATATATAATATTTAATATCACTAATATCATAAGCTACAGTATGATTTTCCTCTTATATATTTTCCTCTTGATTTATACAGCGGCTTTCTAAACAAAGTTACAACGTTTTCTACACATAGAAACACAATAAAATATGATGTAATGAAAATTATAACGATAAAATCAGATAATCAGGTATTCTGGCGTAAATCTAACATTCACATGTTGCTGCTTTACTGGTCCAAACAGACAATTAAATCAATACACTTTTAAAATGTCCCACTTCTTCCTCTGGACATCAAATCCACGGGCATTTAAACTTTAACAGCGTTTTGGGGATTGTAGTGCTAGGTAGCTCAAATCAATGGGTAGGTCAAATCGACAGGACACCAGCTCCCTCTATTTCCAGTTGACATTACATTGAAAAAATGTTCACCTCTCTCTGTAACTGCTGCACTGAGCCTCGTCATTTTGGTCTTAAAATATTCATAGTAGCTCACTGTGCATAATCCTGGTGTTTTATTTCCTTATTTTCCTTTTGTTGTCCAATAAATTCAAATTCACCCCTATAACTGCTACCATGAGCTTCATTTGACTGGAGCTCAACACCCCCTTAGTCCACTTCTTAATACAGTCTATGGTCAGGAGAAATACTTTGTTTTATTAGTTAATAGGGACAATCCACATTAATGAAAATCTGTATAAAACTAAATAAACTATGCCAGATTGTAGGTATCAAGGTCATTTACATCCATAGTCCCTAGGCAGGCAACAATAGCACATACAAATACAAGGCTAGTACAGCGCAAGGAAATGTTAAAAAGTGCCTGTAGAAAGATATATCTTTAGATCTTGGGTTTGCTTTTGGACTGCTGGAGGATTAGTCAGTAGTCTAGACACACCACGGCACAGCAGCTGAGCGGTTAACACTCTCACAGCAAGAGGACACTCTGGTTTTCTCCATCAATCCAAAACATGCACCATAGGGAATCCTCCAGCTTCCTAGCTTCCAAGCAATACACTGTGGCACCCACTGTTCTTGTCTAGGGTTGTCAAAAGTATCAAAAATCAAATACTAACCAATACTAAAACTAGAATAGAAACTAGATACTCTTTTGAGCAGGTATGAATACTAAAAAAGTCACATTCAGAGGACAGATATGAACCTTTCCTGAATAGCTTTAGAATGATCTTGAGTTGTAACAGGAAAAGAATAAGAGCACATAGACCAGTGTTTCCCAAACTTTTTTTTGGGGACCCATATTTTAAAAGTCACCAACCTTTACAACCCAAGTCAATAGACATTATTTGTAAATCTCAAAAAAGATGGATTTGACCATTATTGAACATTAATGAGGATATTTTATTGTTGACTGAGCCACCTATTTGGACATTAAATGCAGCCCATTTCTTTTTCTTTTCAATATTCAATTGAACAAGCAATATTGGAACAAAATAGTCAATAAAATAATTACAAAAAGATTAACAATTATACAAAACATGTCCTAATATTTCTAATGAGATAGGTGACCTGTCTATGTTTTTGTAGCGTGTTCCAGTCTGGGGTGCAGGAGCAGAGAGCAGCAGCAGATCAGGTGCAGTATTCGCTCTGTTTCTGTGCTTTGTCTTCATTTTTGTGAGTGTGTCAGAACTGTATATTGCAGACCTACATAAAGATTGTGACAAGGCTCCCCCAAAAAATCTCTTGCGACCCACCTGAGGGTTGCAACCCAATCTTTGGGAAACAATGACATAGAGTATATACCATGGACCATTATGGAACCTACTTGAACAACTGAGAGATTACACAGATATAAGACCACCTAGTAATATAAAGGTATTATTATTTAATGTTGAAAATTACATGATGTTATCCAAATAAAGTCTATTCACTGGAGTGTCAGTGACTGGAAATCAAGTTTTATAATTTTAGTATCTTGACAACACTACTTCTGGCAGGTTGGCCCAGTGTCAGTGAAGGATGGGTCAAATTCATACAATATAAATTCATATACTTGTCATTTCATTGGTTAAACCCAGTCATACAAACACTGTGTAAAAACTTAGGACAAATAAGAAGTTTTTTTTCTTCTTATCTTGGCCCACAAAGTAAACAACAAGAAGAAAAATGTATAATGCTGTAAAGCACTTTCCCAGCACGTTTCTTCAGTTGTATCTCCAGGCTGCTGCTGAGGTCATTAGTTGTGTTGAATTGCTCGCCACTCGTGTAAAGTAATAGTTAGATTAGATGGATCGCACTGGCATTTTATACAACACTTAAAACCATTATATATGTCTTGCTCACAGTAAATGATGGTTGCTAAGCACTTTGCAGAGATATATAGGCCCACTATGAATTAAGTATCTGATGTTAGTGCAGAACAGAACACGCCTTGTGCATTATGGATATTTATTCTTATCTGTTGCTCAAGGCCCCAAAAGTGAGGCTACAGCTGATCTGTTAAAGGTCCAATATTACTCAAAGTTGACTCTCATGACCTTTAAGCCATGCTTTAATGTTGCTACCTCATCAAAAACATACCCAGAGTTGTGTTTTATTTCATTCACATGTTTTTTAAAGACAACAGAATTTAACATTTAACAAAATACAATAATCAACATAAAAACAAAACACAAAAACACAAATTTAATTAAATAAAACAAAGGTAATGTGGTAGTGCAGCATAACCACACTGCTAAACCCCCTTACATTGATATTTTGGCCAATTTATAATTTAAATTCCTTTTCTCTCTCTCTCTTGTTCTTGTTTTTCCCCCCATTTTTTCCATCCATCCATCCATTTTCGTCCACTTATCTGGGGCCGGGTCGCAGGGGCAGCAGCCAAAGCAGGGACTCCCAGACTTCCTTCACCCCAGACACGTCCTCCAGCTCCTCCGGGGGGACCCCGAGGCGTTGTCCTGGGTCTTCCCCGGGGCCTCCTCCCGGTGGGACATGCCCGGAACACCCAGGAGGCACCTCAACTGGCTTCTCTCGACGTGGAGGAGCAGCGGCTCTACTCCCATTTTTTTCCATTTTTTAATAAACATTTTTAATCACTATTCTTATCTAATATGTATATATATATATATATATATATATATATATATATATATATATATATATATATATATATATATATATAGTTATCACACATCTCCAAAGCTCATAATGCTCTATTCCACCTTCAAAGTTAACGTCTACATTCACCTATAGTGAAATTGGCAGTTCCTGGTCAGAAATTATCCAAATGATTCTAATGAAGGTGTCTGGAGTTTAAAAACATAGCGGAGCACTTCTATATTACCACATTACATCACAAGGTAGAGCAGAGTGTTTTCAGTTTGACAAATAACACAGCCTAATCATGAAGGGTTTGTGTGTTAAACATTTGTGAACAGTGGTGTAGTGAAGATTCTTTAAGTGGGGGTACTTGATTTGTGATATCATCGATGTGATGAACACCCCCTCTCCCAGTCCTCCTCCACCCCAAAAGCCTCCACTTGACATGCCGAAATATACACAGGTGTCATGTAGATTGTTTGTTTTTAAAAAAAACCCAAAACAAAACAAAAAAATCACTTTCAGTTCAAACATAATATAGAATCATGTTATTAACATTAACACTGTTCATAATCACCTACAGAACATAAGTCATAGGCTACAACACATGAACCAGGACTAATCTTGGACTTGAGCTTTGAAAGAGACAGAGGGAGAACCCTGAGTCCATGGAGCAAGGTGTCCGCAAAGCACAATCAGGCGATAGCTGCCAGTCCTTTCTCCTGGGGTCACCCGACAGTCTATGCGGGCGCTCCTCTGGGCCTGTACCGACACTCAGTCCTTGTTCAGTCCTGGTTCAGTCCTGGTCCCTCATGTGGCAGGTCACTATAGGACAGTACTGCAGATATCATGAGCCTATGCACGTTGTTTTCACCATTGCCAATAGCTCCAGTTTGACATTTGAGTTGTAGCTATTTTATATTTGTTTTTTTTAAATATCTCATGTTGGGAGAAGTGGATGGAGGGCGTACGCCTGTGTACCACGCTCACTACACCCCTGTGTGTGACTGAAACAAAACACAACCAATCCAGGCATGTTTTTGACGAGGAGACAACATGATAACATACTAGTAGAAAATAGTGCAATAGAGGCCCTTTAGTTACCACATTAAAATATATCTGTACTTTGGCCTGACAGTACAGATACAGTACATACTCAAATACATGGGGGAATATGTGTAGAGTACCTTTAAATATAGCAAAAACTTATAAAGGCAACCACTGTCTTGTTAAATAAAAGATTTTGCATTTTTTTGGCCATGGTATGCCATTCTCACACATATAACAGCCCCATAGTATTTCATATCGACAGAGTGAAAGTGAGGCTGACCTTACCAACGTGATGAATGAGAGGTGTTGAGCGCTGCATACTAACAAAGCTATTGTCTCAGACCAGGCCCCCAGCGGATTACAGCTTAAGGTCACACTAGCCCCTATACGCCCCCTTCACCCCTTCCTCCATTTTTTTTTTTCTTTTTACACTTCCAGATGTGTCACGGAGAATTAGACAATCTGACCAGCTCAATAATTGGTTTCTTGGGAGAGGTTTTTAGAGCTGACTGTAGGTAAAGGGTGACAATTCCTGTCCGCTGGTTAATTGAGTCTGCGGTTGGACATGGCAGTCTCCACAAGTGAGCGACGTCGTTAAGAGGAGTTGAACAGTTTTGGTCATATTTCTTGCAGACTTTTATAAGAGTCTGACCCGCTGCTCAGTTGGTGTAATTCAAACGGGTGGTGACAGAGAAACTTGGGACTAATGAGTGGAAGGAAAGCTGTGATGGGTCGTGATGTGTTCGGAGTGGGTTTGTTTTGGCGAATCTGCTGATGTTAGTGATGTCAGGAGAACCAGAAGCTTTTATAATGGGAATATACATATGCTTGTGTATTGAATTGTATGTTGTATTGCATGCCATGGCTTTCCCCTATAATGTTTATGTATGTTGCCATGGTGATGTGGTTGTCTGTCATTTTCTATTAGCCTTTGTTCGATGTTCAGTAACTCACCTCAGGATAAAATAGCTGATAATAGAGTTATCATACTAGAATTTCGAACTGGGTTTTGAGTTTAATATTATAATGCCTCAGTGCCAGTATTAATAGCTCAAAAAGGTAACTTTATTGACACACAAATATTAAAACAAGGTCTTGTATGAATTGTGGGAAATCAGCTGGAAAGTCCCTCTGGCTGGAAGGTCCCCAAGCTAGAAAGTCCCCCTGAATTGTACCATTTATGATCGTTAATCTATATATATACTGTAAAAAAAAGAAAAAAAAATCATTTGTATCATTTGCCTCATTACAGGCAGCAAAGAAGGGTGTGGGGAAAAGTTATATATGGGTACAATAAAACAGTTCCGAAGCCCCAGGATGTGCACACCAGTAGAGGTGCCAGGAATACAAGATTTTGAATGTGCCGTGACAGAACACACCGCACCTCTGTAAGCCCCTGCACACACGTCAACCTTTTCAGTTTCCTTTTTAATTTCCTCTGCATTTCTCATTTATTTGCCTCTCATTATTCCCATTTTTCCCATTATTCCCAAAATTCTATATTCTTGGTGCCTCCACTGGTGTGTACTGGTGGTGGGGCTCCAGAGCTGTTCTATTGTACTTATATATAACTTTTCCCACACCCCTCTTTGGTGCCTGGTAATGAGGCGGAGATTACAGACATTACCAATACTGGCAGTGCTTTTAAATGCTACAACGGTCACAAAATGTTTATATATTTATTTTAATATTTATATAGATTAATTAACTTAGTTTCATAAAGGGTACAATTCAGGGGGACTTTCCAGCCGGTGGGACCTACCAGCCGGGGGGACTTTCCTGCTGATTTCCTTTAAGATAGTACACTCTGTTCACTGTTGAATTAGGGCTAAGTTAAGATATGTAATAAAGGTCTGTAGATTTCATTTTGTCATGACATGTTTGTTGGTCATGTCTGCTGAGATAGATTAAGTGTCTTGTCCAAGAACACAACAACAGCATTCATCTGTGGGAGCTGAAATTGCACTGCCAACCTGTGGGCCAGTGAGACAGACAGCTCCACCAATGATGTTTATGTCGCGAGTGGGATTCAAATCACCAACTGAGCTGCTGTCACCCCACTTTTAAAGACTGATCTTTTTTTTTTTCTTCACAGCCATGCAGGTTTGCTCCACAATAATGATTTGTGTATAAGCTTTAGTTTTGAAGTATGTTTTCTAGCATCTGTAATCCTCTCCAGCCTCTGCTACCATATATAAAAAAACATTACATCTTCATGTGGTCCATCAAACAAAATACACCTCCTTCTTTTTTCTCTCCTTTAAGCGTTTGTGGTTCATTTGAAAGATGCCTGCCATAAAACCATCTTTGAAATCTTTGTACACTGTGTTTTCCTTCCACATCACTGCAGGCGCACCTCTTCATGACAGAAAGCTCTAGTTTATAATATTCTGTAAGATGCACTTTGTTTTAAGATGAATTGTTGCGCACTGGCGATGGGTGGCTATGTATGTGTGTGCGTATATGTGCGTGGGCAGCAGGAACTCAAAAATAGCAACACAGTAAGGAACAGTTTGTACTGGCAGGACACGTTTTTTCACCACTAACTCAGAGCCTTCAGAGTTCACCTTGAAGCTGAGCAGGAGTTCTGAAAAGTTAATAGCAACACAGAAGAAAATAATGTTGAACTTCCAGAAATACGTTCTTGAAGTCAGATCTCCAAACTTCAGAGAGTTTCTGGATCAGTGCTTGGGAGCAGTTTTGACCCAAAACAGAGATGGGATAGACAAAGTCTGGATGCTTTTCCTCAGCTGTCTCTCCCAGGTATCATGATGTAGGGGTTGGTGATGTGCCAAAAATGTTCACGTATGGGAATTTTCCTATATCACACAAAATTGACTCTTGTGAGCTTTAGGTCATGCGATAATATTGTTACCTCATCTAAAAAATACCTGAAGTTGTGATTTGTTTCATTCGCACATGTTTGAGTAATCCCTTATTATTAGTCTGTGTACATCTCCAAAGTTCAAAATGCTCTGTTCCACCTTGTGATGTCATGTAGTGGTAGTTTTCAAGTTCGCAGCAACCTTTTACCTTTAATTCAATAGAGATTCCAGGGGTGAAATCATCTCAATTATTCTAGTGAAGTGTATGAAGTTTAGAAACATTGTGAGGAGCTTCCTGTACCACATGACATCACAAGGTGGAACAGAGTCTTTTTTGTTTGAGAGAAGAACTCAATGTCAACCCAAATATGCAGGGTTTGTGCTAAACATGTGTGAATGAAACAAAACACAACTTCACCAATGTTTCTGATAAGGACAATCAAACTATCAAAATAGTGTCATGTGGACTATAACTATAAACTATTTCAACTATATCTGACTCTATTTTCTTTGCCTTAGAGTTCACGCATCACTGTGATTGGTTGAGTCCCCCTGTCACTCACTCAGTGCGTGATTGAGGTGGTGTCCACACGACAACGTCTTTTTGGTTGAAACTGTGAAGTTTTTATTCGTTTTGGTTTTTTTTGTCCACACGCGGCAGGTGTTTCGGGTGGGCAAAAACGTTATTTGACTTTGTGACTTCATGCGCATGTGCTCTTTGTAGTGTTGTGTGTCCAGGGGCTCTGGCTGTATCCTGTTTAGAGCACCACATACAGGTGTGGCATATGTATTACATCATTTTCACTCAGTGCTCTGTTGTCGTGTGTACGTGAATATTTATTGAGCTGACCCGTCTGTGGACACAAATTTTTTTCAACACGAAAAAAAAAAAAAAAAAAAAAAATATATATATATATATATATATATATATATATATATATATATATATATATACACACACACACACACACATATATATATATATATATATATATATATATATGAAAACTACTGCTTCATGACATCACAAGGTGGAACAGAGCATTCTGAGCTTTCAAGATGTAGACAGACTAATATTAAAGAGTTACTCAAATGTGTGAATGAAACAAAACACAGCTCCTGGTCTGTTTTTGATAAGGTAACAACATTATAACATGGTTAAAAGTCAATGATGCATAATATTGTAGCTTTAAAAACAAAACAGCAACTTGTCACACTAATCATCTTTTATTGTAAGGAATATGAGATATGTTTATTTTTCTTTGTGCCAGTTTCGTTTTTATGTAATTTAAGAAACTGGTCACACAGAGGCAAGGGTAGAACAAGCAAACTCCACTCAAAATGGCCAAACCCAGAACTATCTTGCTCTGAGGCAAGAATGCTAACCTCTATTGTTTATGTCCAAAAAACAGTAAAACCCTACTCCTGAGATGACTGCATGCACCCAACTGGCAATTTATTTATTAATATGAACACTCCTAAACAACAAAAACACTCCTAAAATATTTATCTAAACAGAAAAAGGTTCAGCCAGTTTGCCAAGTTTAACCACTGGCCTTGCTGTCCTTCAGTATTAAAGGGGCATTCAACAAGAAGTCTGTTTCTTGCTTTAACTTTCTCCAAGTTCCCGGAAACTTATGAAAATCACATTAGTAAATACTCACAAGTTAAAAAGGGTGATGCCATTGTAACCTGTCATTTAGGACCAGGACAATGACACACATGACTCTTACACTGTACTTTATTAAGTCAGTATTTAGTGCAATACCTCCTCTTTCATTGTTGCCGTTGCTTCATTTTTTTTGGGACCTTGTGACGATAGATGTAAAATGATACAGGTTCTGTTCAGACATCTGATCTCCCTGACATCAGCTGCACTTAGCCTGGTGTCAGTCCACTTCTCACTGGATCACTGTGTGGGAAATGGGCCGCTCTAGCAGACATGTTTGAGCTCATCACTGCGAAAGAATCATGACAACATCTCATCTCCTGATGCAGAGCTCAAAAGTGGAGCCATATTTTATACCGAGGGCCCCAGTCAGACATAATGCCAAAAGACAGAGGAAATAAATTAACAACTGAAAAAGGAAAAGAGGTGTCTGGCTTTGAAACATGGCTGGTTAACATCATATCTTAGTATGGAAGTAGGAACCTACTTTATTTTTCAATGTATTATTCTAGTATTTAGTATTTTTTTGTGTGTGTGTGTTCTTTTTGATACTACTGAAGTGCAGGTTTAACTAGGGCAAACAATAAAAAAAAAAAAGAATTGTGATTTTTCTGGCAGATATTGCGGTTTCACTTTCATCCACAATTTTTTTTTGAATCAAGTTTTAGTGAACATTAACATTTGCAAACACCACAGAAACTTAAATCATACCAGAGTCCTGCACTGATCATTTGATGCTGGACCTTTTGTGCACATTTGTTTATGTTTTATAAAACTGAAACTTAAAACCACATGGCTAATTTGCATAAACTATAAGTGCTGGGGAAAAAAAAGAAAACAGCTGGCAGAAGCAGTCAGCTTCTGTCGGACTAAAGGACATGACTCAGTGGAATATAAGTGTTCTCTCTGTGACAGAGGATGTGCTGCTGATGATGGTGAGTCTATTCTGTGCCTCTATTGCACTGGAGATGGTTCATGTTAAACTTTACGAATGCCAGGTTTAAATCCTAGTGTTGTGGAGGTGAATTGCTTGGTGGCACATAGACCTCGATGCAGATCCATAAATCAAAAACGATGGCAATAAGGCGATGGCGACAGTGTCCGTTGAGTCGACACAGAACTGTATTTTGCCCTTAAAATTGGGCTTTAGGAGGACTGCCAAAAACACAGCTTTGATGCTCCCAAAATTTTTTTGCGATTGAGATTTTCGGTCCAAAACGATAGATCGTTCGAGCCCTAGGTTTAACACTTAAAGAATACTTTTCAACAGGGCTTCAGTGAACATATGGTCCTGCTTTCTAGAATGTTCAGTTTACTCTTGAGTTAAAGTCAAATTAACTCTTTTTAATTGACCCTATGGGCTAACTCTGTATATTCTAACCAACACTGGAAGAAATTTAATTCTGATCTTTCAGAAATAACTATGCTGAATGTTTATTTAACTATTCAGAAGTTAATAATGTTTATCACAGTTTTTTTTTTTTTTTTTTTTTTAACTCTGTACTGTTTTCTGTTTCCTGTGTACATTTACATTGAAAACAGTATCTTTCCTGAGAGCACTGACATCATAGCTGTAGCATTCAGCTCAGATGAAACAATGAGCTGAATGTCTTTTGCAAAACCCTTCACCCTTTTTCTGAGTTCATACTAGGACCTGTTCAACTGGGCCCAATTTTGTGCCAATCTGAGAACCATTCAAAACACATATTTTGTTTTGAATTGTTAATTACTGTGGTGTGCTTGATGATGCACAAACTCTTTATTCAACCCTTTCTACAATCAGATAATAAAAAAAGAAGAACAAAAGAAAAAAAAACAAAAAAAACTGCAGTCTTTCAATCACTATTAGCATGCTTGAACAATACTTAATACTCCCCGCTAAACTACTTCTCTTTTCAAAAACATTCGGCCTCCAGTTCACCATTTCACCCTATTATGAGCTCAAACAGCTCCCCTTTTAGCCTACACTTGCAGCTTCAGACGCTAAGACATGGCTTTGCTGTTTAGCTCTATATAGACACCACAATAAACCTATTTTCTACGCTCATTTTATTATTTATAGGGTTATTTCGAGGACACTCTTTGCATTGGAGCGTAGGATCTGGCCTCACTCACAGCCATATCCCTGACAGGCTATTTTATTTAGAAGAATAATATTGTTAGTGGAGCCCCATCTCCATTTCATGCGATGGTAATGCTGATGATAGCTGTTGAAGGTGGTATCTGTTTTGCTTTGATGATTTTTGGCGCAGGTTAAATTGTGATGAGCGTACAAGCGTTCAGCGGAGTTCAACATGTCGGGGTTTGTTATTTTAGTGTCTGCAAATGATTGGATATCAGAATTTTAAATGAGATAACCCTTTTATGCTTTCGCGAATGGTTCAGCGAATAAAAAGCCTTGTAAAAGAATACGTTCAAAGGTGGCAAGAAGGCTGTGAAGACCCAAGCTTAATTGATTAATGGGAATAGGAGGGCATCTGGTGTAAGATGTAAAGTCAGCCAATTACAACAAACAATTCCAATCATAATAATCAAACCGAAAACTGTACAAATAGCTTTTTTATAGTATTTGTATATGAGATTCAAAGGGCTCATTTATTTCACGTATTTGAGCAAAACATGTCCTGCCTCTGTACAGATATATTGTGTAAGCAGCTCTTGAGGTCAAAGTCTGGTTAAAAAGCATTTTATTGTCCAAGACTCAGAAAGTATGCAGTTAGCATGCTACTTTTTCCCATTACAGTGATGGAAAAACTCTTCTCTGGCCATTCTTGTGAAAAAAAAACATGTAGAAACTTGGGATTAATTAATTAGTATACTCAGAATGTGTAAGGTACATAAAGAACAACTTTGGGCCCCTACAAACCATTTAAAACAAACTAGTTCTTTTTTTTTTTTTTTGCATTTTAAGACAGTAAAGGTCATGTACAGTGCTTTTAAGTAACTACTGCCTGCTTGTTTATCACTGTTTGTCTACTGCACTAGAATTTATTTTTTGCATTTAACCCACTCTTCAACCAGTGCCCATTTCCTTAAATTAGGAGTACCAAGATGGAAGATTAATCTACTGTGCATGTTTTGGAGTAGAATAGGAAGAAACAGATGCTTATACTATAAATGTCCATCACATATCCATTAGCTCATTGTTATCAGTGTTGAGAAGATAAAATGATCCGATGTACAGCAGGTGCTGCCAACTGCTATCAGACATATGGAAATGCAAAACAACAAGAGATATTTGCATTGTCACGTCGCGTATTAATATTGTCACGATAGAAAAAATTTAAACTTAGTAGTAAACTTGATACTCAATACGAATTCCTGTACAACACTGGTGATTATAAACTCTTTATTTAGGCAAAGAGAAATTCAATATGTCAACTGGACAAACATTTAAATAGGTCAAAAATGCATCGCAGCTCATCTAAGCTGCTTCTTCAGTTCTGGTCAGAATTCCTTACATCAGATCATCTGTAGCATAATTATCTGTATGATTATGCTAATATGTCCCCTCACTCAAATACACAGGAATAGACCTAGTTCACAAACAGAAACTGTAAACATGTAGGTAAGTTAGCTTCAGAGTAGTTTCAGTGTAGTTAGCGCCTCCCTGCACCCAGATATAAGGTAGTGTCCACCAGCGTCTGACCAGAACTGAAGAAGCAGCTTGGATGAGCTGCCATACATTTTTGACCTATATAAGGTTTGTCCTGTTGACATATTGAATTACTCTTTGCCAAGGCTTCTACCTGGACAACTGAGGGATTTTATACACACTCTTTACTTAGACAATAGAATGTGGTTTTCAACATTAAATAATAGTACTTTATTTTATATTACCATGTGAACTTGTATCTGTGTAATCCATCAGTCAACCAGGTATGTTCTGTAGTGGTCAATGGGTGTATATTAGTCTATGTTTACTTGTTCTGATTCAGCTCAAAATCATTCTAAAGCGATTCAGAAAAGGTTCACCTCTGTCCTGTGAATGTGACTTTTTCAGTATCGATACCTGAGTAGAGTTTTTAGTATCGATTAGTATCTGATTTCCTATAGTCTTGACAACCCTACTGCATATGTCTGTATCTGTGTATGTTAAAAATATCAATATGTATGAACACAACCTGTGTGCTGCTATGTATTGATAGACAAGCTAAAAAATTCAGCCAACACAACATCGCCCCAGCTGAATTCCCTATGCAGATCTACAGTCAGTTTATAACACACTTCACCTGTACAAGTGTGAACATTGGACTAGTAAGGAGCTTTTGGAATTCTAGGTTTTCAAAATGAGAAACATTTCAAAGAGAATATGATATTAGTTGTCAGACAGTCTCATATGTAGAATATTAGATCTTTAATCTTGAGCTAGTCACCTCCCGTTCCTCACTGAGGGCAGATGTCTTCTCATCAGTGTCAGGGTTTTTAAATGTCTCTACAGTATATGTCTGCACCTCCTCCTTCTCTGCTCTGCATCTCATTCAGGAGTTAAACCTTTCTCTTCAATTTATGCTTTTAATCACAAGGTCCATGGAAAAGTGACAAGCTCAGAAAGTTGGTGCAGTAAAAATGAAATGGCTTCTTAACGGTCCTATATTAAGCAAAACCCGAGGTGGGACCAAGTCGTCGTTTTGCAAGTCTCGAGTAAGTCTCAAGTGTTTGACCTCAAGTCCGAGTCAAGACCCAAGTTAAATACAGTCAAGTCGAAGTCGAGTCTCGAGTCACTGGCCCATAAGTCCAAGTCAAGTCCAAGTCATCTGCTTTGAGCTTCAAGTCATTTCAAGTCTTTAAATTAAAGCACCAAATATAGCTTAGATTTTTCAATTTATATGATTTTTAAGATAAATTGTACTTTAAAAGTCAAAGTATATTTATATGTGGGTATTTACAGTATACAAGAGTTGTAGAAATGTGTAGAAATGCACATTTTCCCTTTTTAAACATCGTGACAAGATCTTAGAGTAAATCATTATGATCAGAATAGAAAGAATTCAGATTTAAAAGTGCTTCTCAAGTCTTCTCAAGTCACAGGGCACAGATGACAGATCAAAATGCTCTGTTCTACCTAGTGATGTCATGAAGCCTCAGCCTGGACTCAGCCTAAATATGCAGGGTTTGTGTGTTAAACATGTATGAATGAAACAAAACACAACTCCAGGTATGTTCTTGATGAGGAAACAAGATTATAACATAGATCAGAAAAAAGTGTAATATTGGCCCTTTAAACATATCACAATAGATTTTTTTAAAGTTATATTAATCAGGTTTGGTTTCTTGTTTAGGTGACATTTTTAGGAGTTTGTAGCATTCAAACATTCATTATTTGAATTGTTAATCTGAAACCTGAATCACATTTTCCCCATTGTATTGTCTTTGAACTGTTGCTGCTCCAATCGCTACAACTCCAAATATCACCCAGAGTTGACATATTGGGGAAAATATACTCTCATGTAGTGTAGTTGGAGCTAATAGAGACCAGGATAACATGGCTGCAGAGCTGTGCGGTTATAAGAGTGTGGCATTTAGAAAACAAGCGTGCATGTGGTTTTTGTTGTAGGGAAATTGCTTCTCGTGTCGTATTAGTTCTGCTTGACCATGTTTGCACTTTCTCTATCCTGTCAGATCTGTCATAAATATAAAAATACAGTAACAGTGACTTCACAAGTTCATATTTTACTAGAAAGAGTTGAAGTAATATTGTTAGCATTAGATCAAACTATACTTAATTGTCCCATTGGGAAATTTGTCCTCTGTATCTGACTCACCCTTCAGGACTATCTAAATGGTAGATGTAACTGAATATCGTGATATCATATCATCAAAAGTCTCTCAATAATATCGTGGGCCATCACAATATATCGAATTACAAGTTTCTTTGCTTAAATTCTTTGTTATGGTGCAGCAACAGTTAAAAAAACTACACAGACCATGATCCTTTGCTCTGTTTCAGTGCAAATTACACAAAGCACTATGATTAAGCACTTTTAAAGCTTCGGTCTTTGGATTATGACTGAACCAAAGTCTTGTCAAGGAATTTTAAAAGGAAAAAGGTGCATATTCACAGTTTAGTTAGAATCTATAAAATATCGCAATAAATATCATACAGTGAGATGTATATCGTGAAAATATTGTACTGAGAGATTTGGAGGATTTTCATGCCTACTATGTGATAAAGTGGGCCTTTGTCCCATTTTAAACTCACATTAGTTTAATTTCATATTTTGTTATTCTCAATATCCAACTATACACTTAGAATATTCATTAAAATATGCTTTATTTAATTCATTTCAGTTGCATCCATTCATCACCATACATACCTGCAGCTTCACATTTTTAAAACCTTGAAGGAGGTCACAGGCTGGATCATGTGGAGGGGAGAACCGGTTTAAGGTTTGTTTCATTATTTTTTGTGTATTTGATTTTATAGTTTGTTTTCAACATAGTTTAGTTTATGTTAGACATTTTTATTTTAAACGGGGACTTGGGCCCAGGAAAAATCCTCACTTTGTTTTGAAGATTGACCTGGATCTGATACTCACCTGGGGGAGGTTCTTCCTGCTGGATGGGGTATAAAGCAAAACAGGTGTTGGCAGTTAGAAAGAGACTTCTGTGCAGATTGTTGTTGCTTTTGATTTGAGATGCTTATTTTCTGTTTATTTATACTTTCTTTTGTGTTAACTCCAGAAGTTTTAAATTAAATTTTGTCTGGTTAGAGACACTTTTTTGATGTCGTCTGCCTCTGGTTTCGACCACGTCAGGCCAGCTTCCCCACATACTAAATGGTACAGTATATAGCACTTCTCTACCTTTAAGGCACTCAAAGCGCTTTACATCAACGAACCACTCACCCATCCACACCCACACTCACGCACTAGTGTACGCAAACACTGGGGGCGAGGTGGGTTTAAGTGTCTTGTCCAAGGACACAATGACAGTATTCATTTGTGGGAGCTGGAATCAGACCGCCAACCTGTGGGATTGACCAGTACACCAGTGACGTTCATGTCGAGTGGGTTGTGAACCACCTTCGGCAACCTTCTGATCCGAGGATGAACACAGTGTCTAATGAGGTACTGTAACCCCACATGCAGCTGTAGCCTACTGTGCATGTTTATTTGTGTGGTTTTAGATTATACAGTAACAGCCATTTTATAGAATGTAATACATTTCACTTATAGCATAGGTTTTCTTGTGTGTTTTCTTACTTTACCTGAAATGTTCCACAGTATGGCATTAAACATATCCAATCCAATCCACTTTATTTACATAGCACATTTTTTAAACATGACAGTTTGCAAAGTGCTGCACAGACAAATTAATGCAATAAAAGATAGTGCATCATCTCCTTTTGTAGACACTGATGAATGTTGAAGCTGAGAGTTTATTTCTTGCAAGAAATAGGTCTAACAGAACAACCAGCAGCATGTCCCCCAGACATCAGTCCCCGAATGATACAAGCACCAAGTTTCTATAGGCAGAAATGACCAGAGGACATACATTTCAAAGTGAGAAGGTGATGACTCCTGTTTTCATGTGGGTTTAAAACAATACAATGTGTGGTATATTCAAAGGGGAGAAAGAGGTCTGAAGGTCTGAAGAAGTATTTACATTGAAGGGTCTTTCTTTAACTTTAACTACCCAACCAACTGAGTTTTAGTTACAAGACCAAATATGTTTCTAAAAGATAAAATAATCACACAGTATTTTAATTTCCTTTACAATAAATAAATAAAAGATACAGAAGACCACACAACTCATGTGGTGTTAAAACCCAGAGAGTAAAAGTGGGTCTTTAAACAAGACTTAAAACATATGTACTGTATGTTATTGCTGATTTTACTGCCGGAAATATCTTGAATAACATGCATTCTTACTGTGTTCCTGTGTTGTCTCCATACGTTAAATGCCATACTGTGGAACACTGCAGACTTAGTAAAAGTATAGTACATCCTTGAAGGTCTCAAATTACCCAAAATCCTTGCAATTCCTGTGAGCTTTAAGTCATGTCAGAATGTTGTTACCTCATCAAAAACATACCCAGAGTTGTGTTTTATTTCATTCACATCACACCAAGTTAACAGCTCCTTTTACCTTTAGTTTAGAGATTGGCAATTCCAAGGCAGAAATGATCCAAATGATTCAAGTGAAGCTGTATGGAGTTTAAAACGCAGCAAAGAGCACTTCCTGTATAACGCATGACATCACAAGGTGGAATGGAGTGTTTTCTGTTTAATAGAAGAACTCAAACGTGTGAACGAAACCAAACAGAACTCTTAACCCTGACCTGTTATAATGTTTTTGATAAGTAAATTGTAACATAGATCAGAAAATAGCATCATATGAACCTTTTAAGGTCCTTATAAACCCTTTCATCATTTTCCATCCATCTTTCTCTTCTATTCAAACATCTGGCCCTGACCCATGTACCGCACTAATACTCATATTCTTTCTCAGTAATGTTAATACATGCTTACATACACTGTACGCACACAAGCTCTTACCAATACCTTATAATGAAACTTAGATCTCCAGCCTCTTTGTGCCATGTTCTGAATAGTGCACATTGTTAGCCATCTGCCTATGCGCTTCTACCTTCATAATGTGTGCACACTCGGAGCAGAGATTTGCGCGTCAATGGCTTTTTAATAAGCAAGGAGGTGATAGTGAGGTAATTATTATGCATCTCTCAAGATTTCTCTCTGTTTGTCTCATTTGTCTTCTCTGTGTGCGCCCGCTCCATCTAAGAGGCTCCCAACAGCGTTCCCCCAGAATCTGATATGTACGGTGAGTGGGTGGCGTCAGTTATCCAGTGTAGCTCCATGTCATACGTATGCGTGTGTATTGGAATGTGATGGCGTGTGTTAAACCTTGGGATCTGCTTGAGTGTTGACGATATACGGATTCATGTGGCAGATTGAAATTGCTGCCAGTCCATCCATGAAACTGGTGGCAAACAGAAGCAGCGGTGTGATGATAAACATGAATAATAAAGAGCGTTTTGTGGCAGAGTGGGAGCAGACTGTGTTGTGTGTGTGCGTGTGGTGGAGATGAGAGAGTGAAGTTTTGTGGAATCATCTGGGGTTTTAAATCGTCATACAGATATTGCATCGCCTTTGGGTGGTGATGACTGTTGATACTTTGCAGCTTATGACGCTGTTCCCTGGAGGTGTGATGCTAGCTGTAGGGACTGCTCTGTCAGAGACTCTGTGACTAAAGCTAGACTTGCTTGCGATCTGAGCTTGGTTTTATACCTAGTGCCTCTGCTCAATTTCATTTCTCTCCAATGACTAGGTGATAATTGAAATACACTAGAAGGTTTACAAAAACCCCGGAAATTGTAGACCATGCACCAGCCAATCAGCGAAGAGCTGTGAAGCCATGACGTCAAACTCAAGCTCCTGTCTGGGTCCCTTTTGTGGTACAGCACAACAGTAAACAAAGTGGTTGAGATGGATGTAGACGAAGCCATACATTCTGTGTTGGCAAAGATTCCCAAGATTAAGGATTTAAAGCTGGAACAAAAAGAATGTTTGGTGAATTTTATCAAGAGGAAAGAGAATTGTGTGCGCTGCATAATATCACTGCAAAATACCAATGGCTGCGTGGTTGTGGCAAAAAATTATTGGTACTTTTGGTAATTATTTCAAACAGTTACTTCATACACTATAGTGTGTATCTGCAGAGAAAGTATAGCCCTAATGTAATTTAATATTAATATTTTGCAACACTTTAACTGCAAATTGGAAAAATGGGTATGGTCCATCGTTCAGAAGTTCATTAATTGTGTTTTTTGTAATTTAGCATATAATTGAATTCACAATTAAATATAGATTTATTGCGCAGCCCAGCCCTGGCCCAATATGAAGATGATATTTTGGTTCAGTGCTTTTACTGTTCAATGCAGCTCTGCATTCATACACACCCATACTTGCCCATTTGTTTTCCCCTCCCACTCCTTCTATTGGAGAATGCTCTGTGAGTGACTGACAGGCAGATTTAACCAGTCACAGTGAAGTGTAGACTATGAGCCTAACTTAATGCTGTGACGCTACCAACACTGTATGTTATTAGGTTCTTTTTTCAGACCAACAGTTTGTTTTCGTACCCGACAGTGTCTAACTAGCGCTCTTCTTCCACAGAGTGGTCATGTGATGTTGCTGTGACATGTCTGGTCAGCTGATTTACACAGGTTTTGGCGCTGTCTTCCTACTGTACAGAAAACTCAGGCAATTACTCATCCAGCCAAAAGATAAAATAGAACCAGAGCATAAATGTAATGTTATACATGAAATACCCTGCAATATGTCCTGTCCTGAAATGTCCTGCAATAAAAAGGAACATAAGACAGAATGCGAGAAGGAAACATCAAAGGCGAAACACGAGCAACAAAACACAAAGCAGAATGGGAACAACTCAAATCAGCCATTTCTTACCACTGTAAAAGACAGAAGCACATTCTGGATGGGGATGGAGCAAACATCATTGGGACAGAGGAAAACTAACATCGCCGCTGGATTAAAAAGACACGGCACTGCCCACGGCACTATAAACCAGGACGAGGGGGCTTTTTTACTCTGACACACCTGGAATACTGTCCTGAGGAAGTGGGACTGCAGATGGTGCTGTCATCCTGCCTCCACCGGTAGGAAGACGGCGCCAAAATCTGTATAAATCATCTGACTGGACACGCCACAACAACATCACGTGACCACTCTGAGAAAGACTGCAGTGAACAGTCAAAAACAAACTCTTGATCTGAAAAAAGAACCTAATAACATACATTATCAGAAGACCAAATTAACCTCATTGGACTACCAACACTGTAACCCCAGATTCTTTACTACTACTACTTACCACTGCCACTATTCCAGACAGTACTACGTATTCCACTACTTACTTTCACTTAACTACTATAACCACTACTTCAACTCCTGCAATATGAATACACTGCTTCCATTTGCCTCTAAAATTCTGGCAGAACACCTTCCCTTTTCCTGTAAGTGCATTCTCAATTGTATCTGCGACACTTTTATTACTACATTTCTTTCAGTCTCTGCCTCCTGGAGAAGACAGCTCTATGCGCCAAGTGCCGACCAGCAGCCAAGAAACTTTTAACCAAACTCATTTAAATCAGACTTTAATATCATGCATGGATATGAAGTGTTGCTTATGCCTATTTCACACAAGAATCTTAATAATAATAAAGCCAAACTAAAACATACAATCCACAGAGGAGGCAGTTAAGAGGTGTTCAGCTGTGAATCTCATATAAAGTCAATAGTTTATCTCTGTTTTTCTCATTAGTGAAATCCACCATAGACTCTTTGTTACACTCTGGTTTGGACCCATTATGAGCTCGTGAGCACTTGGAGAGAGTCGTTAAAGTGCCATTTCCTTAAATGCAGGCCCCTCTCAGCCAGTATAGTGCACTTGTATTCAGTTCTATGGGCAATTAAGCATTCGGTACAGTTAAAGTAAAAGTGGATTCGCTGTTGTGTAGGAAACAGCACTGTCACATTCAAATCTATGATAAAATATGTATCTGCCTGATAAAATGTCTCGTATTATTCATTATTAAAGGTGCATTGTGTAACTTTTCTGGTGGAGGGTCTGTCAAATTCTTTGCTCCATGGAGATGTTGTTGCGTTGTCTCATGTTGAATGTTTCATTGTATGCTTTAAACAGACCAAGTTATACATCAGATCTGTGGAAAGGTAACCCCACTCACAGTCAGAATGCTTGTTTTTCTAGGCATTTTTGAGCTATAAAAGAGCTGCAATTGAATAAATGTAAGGTAGATCTGTTCAATGTCATGCTTTGGAACATTCCAGATAATGACATTTCCATAGAAGCAAGCAGGTGATGGACCCCCAACCAAAAAGTTACATAGTGCACCTTTAAAGAAGACATATTGCTTGTGTCTGTTATATAGTTATAATCTATGGGACTCGTGGATCATTATGTTATAATTTGCACATTTGAAAATGCATTATTCATCTAAAACGACTTCATAAAAGAAACTCGGCAGCTCACTTCCACATTAGAATGGAGCCCAATGGAGCAGACGTCGCTGTAAATGTCATTGCAACAAAGAGCCATACAGCTGTCGGCACCTCCTGTGGATCGCATTAGTGAGTAGCAGATTTTTATTTTTATTTTTTTCATTTGTACCTAAGGGACTATGCTGCTCTACAGAATCCTACATCTATCGCCAATTACAAAAATACATCTGGAGAACAAAGTAAATATTTCACAATGGACTTGTACCAAAGACTGTGAAAACAGGAGTTGATCAGGAATATGGCGTCTTGGAATAAGCAATTAAAGATTGTTCAAACATGATCAAAACACTCCAAATACAACTTCAAGAATGTAAATGCTGAGGGTAAAAACTACAACATGGTTAAAAGCTCTAAAAAGTAGGTCTGTTTTAAAGAGTCTGGTGGATTTTTGGTATTTGTTGCTGGTTTTATAGTTCATTAAAATAATGATCAAGAATATGAATCAATTACTTCAACAGAAATTGCAATAACAAAACTGTTGATGATCAGAAAATAAACTTTTGACAAGTCCACAGCAATTATAACCCATTCTCATAAAATAAAACGATGTATTGTGTGTATGGATTTGAATAATTTCACATCTCTTTGACTAAATTCTTTCCTTAGCCACAGTGATCTAAGCCTGAATAACTCATATTGTCCCTTTGGTGGTGTTGTCTTTTTAATCCCATATTAAATTATAAAATGGTATTGTTCCTCTCTGCTCAGTGTGCTGGCTGTGACTACCTCTTTCTTCAGGCTATAACGTGTCTCCATTCTTGAGAGTGGGCTGCATTTCTGCCTTCTGCCACTAGAGCTCACTCTTGAGCAGCACACAGCGCCCAGTCTGATTTTCATCATTACCATTGCCCCTCTCATTCATCCCATCACTGCTCCCTGCACATATCTGCTTACACCAATACAGGGCTGTATGTTTGGCAAAGTGATTCCTCGTGGCTATATTTAGAGCCTTTTAGCAGCACATGCCCATGCAGAGTAATGGATCTATTACTTAGAGTGAGATAAAGTTGGGAGCTGACCGATGTATTGTTGCTAAAAGAAGAGACACATTAGAAGAAGCATTCAGACCTATCAGGGCAATGCTGAGGTGCAGCGTAAACAATAACAGGAGATTGTGAAGGCATCTACTCAGGTTTCTCAATGTGTTGTAGTCTAAAGAAATTATATTTAATGACTTTAGAGGGCAGTTTATACTATTTTCTGATGATGTTTCCTCATCATCTCGTTTCATTCACATGTTTAACACACAAATCCTGCATTGGTATACTGAGTTCATCTCAAACAGAAAACACTCTGTTCCTCTTGGTGAAGTCATGTGGTCCAACAAGAAGTGCTCCGTTGTTTTTTTTAAACTCCATACACTTTCACTATAATAATTTGGATGATAGTAAAAGTTGGTGATTAACTAAAACTACAGCCTGTCAGTCATGAAATCACAAGGTGGAAAAGAGCATTTTTAACTTTAGGAACTAATAATACAGGATTACTCAAATATGTGCAGATGAAACAAAACACAACTCCTTTTATGTTTTGATAAGGTAACAGCATTATACCATGGCTTAAAGCTCATAAGATTACATTTTGTGTAATATAGGACCTGCTTTTCTCCAAGAAGAATGAAAAATGTTTCTTAATATGACTCATAAACTGATCAAGCTTGAATTTATTGAATTACAAGTGTTTTGTGACCAGAAATACAATTAATAACATACCTTTTTACTGTGAATTGGGTTCTTTTTCCACACTTATGGCCTGTACCTTGGCTTGGTGGTGTCATCTGTTTCTCTACAGAGATAGATACATTTAATATCTTACTATGGAATATCCCAGGAGAAGCAATAACACTGTGTGAAATGAACTGTTTGTCTTCCATGGAGACTGTGCAAGTGGTTACCTAAGGAGCTAGCTATGGACATTTGAGATGCTACAGGATTTTTACACCACATGTGGCAGCAAAGGTGGCAGAAGACCTTCTAGAGGAAATACTTCGGGGGTACAATTTCATCACCAACAAAAACGGAACTGATACTAAAAATGGTATCAAAACCAGATACTCATTTGAGTATAAGTATTGATGCTAAAAAAAAAAAAAAAACTCACATAGAAATGACCCACTCATAAATATCTTTAGAATGATCTTGAGCTGACCGCATAAACTAGTATATGCCCATGGACCACTATGGAACATATTTGGATAAATGATTACACAGATATAAGACCAGAATGGGAATATGAAAGAAAGTACAATTATTTCATGCTGACGATTGCAATCTGTTGTCTAAAGAAGGTCAAAAGAATTATCATGATTTTGGAATATTGAGTATCAAGTCTATTCCTTCGTATCTAAATCAAGATTTGAAATTTTAATACTTGGTGCTTGGTGTTTTAATAAATTCAACAGTTTAGCTTTGAGTGCAAAAAAAAAAAAAAAAAACATTTAAAAAGATATGTTAAAATAAAACTGTGCAAAGCGTACTGGGTAAAAGTTGCCCCACCAAAGTAAAAGTCTTGCTCTTGTCTCTGTTTCTCTAATTTCTAAAGCTGGGCCGGTGGAGCTGAGTCACGATCTGAAATCATTGTCTAAGCCTCTCAGGTTTAATTCTATGAGCTGCACTTGTAGCATTGAAAATCTTTGTATTCCAATCTGGTCATGCTGATGATGCATCGCACAAAACAATGAATACATTACAACACTATCTTCTTCTGTCTGGCCCCTGTCTCTCTTTGTGCATGTCCAGATACTAATTACCTGTCAATATTACAAGCTAATACTCATTTGAGAATGTTTTGAAACAGACAAAAATAAATATGGCAAATGTTGAGCTTTCATGAAGTCTTAGACATATATATTTTTAGAGAAAAATTGCACTATGCCTATATTATATAGTTATGTTTTGGGATGCACCAATCCAATAATGGTATAAGATTTCCGTGCCAATACTGAAAATTTTGCTGATATCAGCTTTCAAATATCGGTTCAACCAATATCCAGTTTTGACATATAAACTGATGTAATAAGATGATTTGCTGGTTGTAGTTGGTCGAGAAAGTCAGATACTTAAAGCTATGGTATCAGAATTTGTATTGGAACTGAAAAAGCTGGATCACTGCATCCCTAGTTCTGATATTAATATGCTGATGGTAAAAATTATGTTATACTTTATTGATTCCTGTGGGGAAATGTGTCCCCTGCATTTGACCCTTCCTTCATTGCAACATCAGTGGTGGACAGATCCATTTTCAGATCTTGAGCTTGGTCAGGACTATGTTTGCAATTCTGCTTTGAGTGCTTTTTTACAGTTTAAAAAAATTGTGCCTATCCTTAAGTTTTTCATCAGAATGGAAATGGAGTTTTTATATTTTCAAGTCAACACTATTCTGCAGTTATTTGAAGTTTTGAAGATGCTGAAAGAAAGCCAAATCTGCAAAGTCTGCAACAGCCCCTTTGTATTGAAAGTGATATGACAAATGTCAAGTGTAGAAGCTCTCTTGTTTCGCTCTCTTGGGGCACAGGATAAACTGGATGAGGGCATTGGAGTGGACCACAGAGACAATGTAAATAGTGAGAAGAAGTAATATATTTGAGTAATCAAAAGAGACTGGAAGTGGAGCTAAACACCTGAACTCAAATAGAGCTGCTAAACTGGGCTGTGCCAGGGGGACTAAAGGGAGAGTGAGGTGGGAGGAGGGGAATTGTGATTGGCCTAACAGGTAATACTTCAAAGTCCACCTCTGCAGCCAGGTGTTTGTGTGATCACAGGTCTGAAATTGTAGTGGCCACTGGGGGCAGCACACACTTTTAGACGGCGTGATACCCATTTGGAGTTTACCAATTAATCAAAACCAGAACCAGTTTTCAACCACAAATTTGCACTGAAAAAAAATTGAAAAAAAGTTGATCTAGTGTTTGGTCTCACCTTAAAGATGCATTCTTACTGTGAGTGGGCTCAACTCTTCAAAGATCTGAACTGTAACTGCTTGGTGGCCTTACGTGCTTGTCTCAATGGAGATACATTTAGGCCGGGTATGTTGAGAAACGAATATTTGCTCCCTCTGTTTTCCAAAATAACATCGTGCACATAGAATTGTTTAAAAAAAAGTTTTAGTTTACACCAACCCACTTAAATACGCCATCGAGCGCCATCGTAACTACTACGAGTGACACCTGGATTAAATTCAAACCTGTAGCATTTATTTCATTACGGTACAGTAAGTATTACTCAAAAATACCTTAAAAAATGTGCATGAGCGGTGGCAAAATTGCTGAGCTCCGAGCTCAAATGTGACTGCTGCTCTGAATGCTTCATCATCATCATCATCATAGCAAAAGGTAAACATTGGTCACACTTTTGACGTGTCAGCTCCTAAAACTCAGTTTATCTTACTTTACAAGCAAACGCAAAACCACAGTTTTCCAGAATCTCCACTCTAGCCGGAGTTTTTAGAAAGCTTCGTTTTCAGAGGCAAATTTGCCTTTTGCGTGAAAAAGATGGGTACAAACTAAGGGAAATGTCTTTGTTTTTAAAAATACCCGTGTGCGTGTAAACGAGGCCTTAATTCTGTACTGAGCGACGGAATCTGGTTGGTGTTTGAAAGTCTGTTCACTGATCAGAAGGTTGAAGGTTCAATTCCTCAACATAAATGTCATTGGATGAGTGGTCAGATCTACAAACACACAGGTTGGTGGTGCAATTCCAGCTCCCACTGGTGCTGTTGTTGTGTCCTTGTGCAAGAGACACATAACTTTTGAGGCAAAGTAACAGCATCTCCATGGAGACTAGATGGTGGCACACCTTGTTACAAAGTTTACCTTTAATAAATCAACAAGTATAGGTGCTACTTCAACTACCCCCATGGCCATTGTGAATACTATTATAAATTGCACTACTTTTGGCAGAGGAAGTGATAAACTGCAAGCTGACGCAACATTTTGGCAAAAACACAACCAAAAGGCTACGGGACTATTACTACTGCTACTAACTATACTAGAATCTCTTCAAGTTCAATTACTACAAGTGCTGCTACTACAAAAACTTTGGTCAACTTTGGACAAGAAAGAAGCAGAGGTAAATTGACAAGAGCAAAGGAACAGAATGAGTTGAATGAGGTTTACAGAGCTCCAAGAGAGCACCCATGGGAGCGTGTGGGCAGTGAGAAGGGAGACAGGGGGTGAAGAGAGACTTAGAAAGAAGAGTAATAATGAAGAATGAACGTGAGTGGGAGGGAGATGTCAAAGCAAAGAAAGTGATCAAGTAGGTGTAGATGTGTGCCCGGCCCCAGGGAGTGGACAGGACGAGACAGGAAAGAGAGTGAAGACAGAAGATAGATAAGACAGGAGAGAGAAGACAGGAGAGAGGAGAGAGAATAAAGACTTAAGAGAGATAAGCTCACCAGTGTCTTTATATAAGAAGAGAGAGAGAGGACAGAGAGAAAGAAAGAAGGGAGAAGAGGGAGAGACAGAGAGAGAGAGAGGAAAGAGCCCACCAGTCTCTTTTAAGAGGAGAGAGAAAACAGAAGAGGAGAGAGAAAACAGGAGAGAGTGAGCGAAGAGAGGAGAGAGAGGAAAAGAAAAAGAGAGAGTGAGGACAGCAGAGAGAAGAGAGAGAGAAGAGGGGACACAGGAGAGAGAAAAAACAGAAGAAAGGAGAGGGAGAGGAGACATGAGACAGGAGAGAGGGAGAGAAAAGGGGAGATAGAAGAGAGAGAAGACAGAAGAAGAAAGAGAAAACAGGAGAGAGAAGACAGGAGAGAGGAGAGAGAGGAAAGGAAAGAGAGAGGGGAGAGAGAGAGGAGGAGACACAGGAGAAAGGAAAGGGAGAGGAGACAGGAGAGAGAGGGAGAGAAAAGGGGAGATAGGAGAAAGAGAAGACAGGCGACAGAGAAGATAGAAGAAAGGATCGAGACAGAAAAGAGAGAAAGAAGACAGAGCAGAAGTGGGAGAAAAAGAGTGAAAACATGAGAGAGGACACAGAGAGAGAGAAGAGAAGAGAAAAGTCAGGAGAGCCACTGTTTTAATAACTGCAGCTTAGCACAGGTCAACTCAGACAACACTGTCCCCAAACGCACAGCTGTATTTTAATAAAAGTGCTGCTCATCACATTGAGAAAAAAGGAGGGAGCGATGAAAAAGAGAGATAGATGTGGATGTATGGATCTAGACTTGTCTCTAAGGGATGGTGTAGAAGAGAGAAAGAGAGAGAGAAAGAGGGGACACGTCAATATAAAGCAGGGCGATGTTTACATGAGATATTCAGAATCGGATGAGAGCACAGTTAATCCTGTACCAGTGGAATTATCATGTTTGTTGAAGTTGACATGTATTGAACCGTCTCTTAAATCTTCTTCTATAGTCATAATGCGTCGCAGGGTTTGGGGTATTTAAGGGTAATGCTAAAATAATTACATGCTGTGGTTTACCCCTAAAACTTGCTCACAAGTCTTTCCCAGCTTTGCTCAACACAATCAGCGTGAATCCTGCTAATGAAACTACAGCACATCGCATCGAATTTGTCAAGTTGTTGTGTACAGTTTAGTATCATGCTTTGTGTATTCATGGAGATTTGTCATGTGGGAGAATGGATGACGTAGGCTTGTGGGTTGAGCATTAGACAGAATCTAGCTAACCGTAAAGAGGGTTTGAACACGTTTACTCTTTGGCTTTGAACACCGCGTGAGTTGTGTGGTCCTCTGTGTCTTTTATTTATTTTATTTTATTTTATTCATTGTTGTATCATTTTTAGCTTTATGCATTTTAACACTTTTTATTTATTGTTTTAAAATATTTACTGTCATTTATTGTACTAATTTGTCTGTGCAGCACTTTGGAAACTGTTATGTTTATAAAATGTACTTTATAAATGAAGTAGATTGGATTGGAACAGGGCCCGGGAGACAGAGGTGGGGACTTGCAAGTCATGACTTGGACTCGAGTCAGATTTGAGTCACAATTTTTAGGACTTAAGACTTGACTTGATAAAATGGACTAAGACTTGGACTTGAAGGTCACTGACTTGGGACTTGACTCTGACTTGAGGCATTTGAGAAGACTTGAGAAGCACTTAAATCTTTCTTAACTTAATTTCTTTCTGTTCTGACCGTAATGATTCACATTAAGATCTTGCCAAGACATTAAACATTAGACATTAAAAAGAAAAAAAATAACTAAATTTATTTCTACAACTCTTGTATACTCTATAAATACTCATATATAAACATACTATGATTTTTTTTTTAAGTGCCAGAAATGATAATGTACAATATAGGGCCTACATCGTGCCTAATACTAGTATGTTACAATGGTATAGGGATGTAACAACAACCAAAATATCTTGATATCCCATCGTTAAAAGTCTCACAATAATATCGTGGGCTGTGACAATATATCATATCACAAGTTTGCTTTGCTTAAATGCATGGTTTTATAGTACAAACAGCTTATGAACATCAGAAACTACATATCCCATGATTCATTTCAGTGCAGGCAACATGAAGAAATATGCTTTTACTTGAATTCTTAGGATTATAATGGTAATAATTCACACCAAAATCTTGTCAAGGTATTTTAAAAGCAAAAAAAGTGTCACATCTTCAAATTATATCTGCCTCTCCAAAATATCGCAATGAATATCATATCGTGAGATGCATATCGTGATAATATACCAAGAGATTTGGATATCGTTACATCCCTGTACAATGGTGAACTAAACTCTGAGTGATAAAAATGAGTACAGTTGCCATAGCGATTATTTTTTCTCTGCAAGCTAAAATCCATCAATACAGAAAACATTTCACATCCCCATGCCTTTGAACATATTGAATTCTTACATACATTTGCCAGTGTCCACTGTTGCATGCGTATACCAGGTCACATGTCCAGCCTCTCTTCTACTTCTGCAGTGTTTTTCTTTTTCATCATACGGTCCATGACGCAGGAGCCCTCAGCTGTCACGCCTCTCCTCCCAAGTGTCCTCTATTCTATGGAGAAGAAGATCTACGCATGTCTTTCCAATGCACGACTCCCTATACTCAGTGCACCTTTTTTTCCACTGCTTGCATACACTCTGACATCCTGCGGTAACCTGCGAGAAAATCTGGGCTCAAAGCTGCACATGTCAATCACACATGCACAAATATTCCCTGAAAGGTCGATGTGCTTCTTGTCTGAAATCCATTTGGAAACCGTAGAGAATTCTTGGGGATTTTCAGAGTGTGTTAAAAAGTGCAGCAGGTATTTTCACCTGACGATGAGGGAGCCTTGCGCAAGAGTGAACCGCCGAGTTAATTTTGAAACCTTTATGAGCTCTCCTGATGTTTGACCAAAAGCCTTCTGGGATTTGTAGTAAAGCACACATTCCCGTAACATGTGTACAACGGGGATGTTCAAGCACACACAAACATTATGAGCATGGTTCAAGAATAGACCTGTTGTAAAAGACATTTCTCTGAACTGCATCATGTGCAAATGTTAAAAATCACATACATATAAGCACAAACAACTTTTAAGGGAATATATTACTGTACTGTATTTTTCTTTTATAATGTTTCTTCATCAAAAACATACCTGGAGTTGTGTTTTGTTTTATTCACACATGTTTAACACTCAAACTTGCATATTTAGGCTGATTTCTTTTCTACAAACATTAAATACTCTCTTCCACCTTGTGATGTCATGTGGTAATGCAAGAAGTGTCGCCACTGTGTTTTTAAACTCAATACATCTTCACTAGAGTCATTTAGTTAATTTCAGCTCTGGAATTGCCAATCTCTACCCAACTAAATAATAATAAATTTCATTTCTCTCCAGCGACCAGGTCAGAAATTGGAATACATAAGATAGTTCGCAAAAACCACGGAAGTACGAGTCTGGGCACCAGCCAATCAGCGAAGAGCCATACATTCTGTGTTGGCAACGATTCCCGAGATCAAGGATTTAAAGCTGGAACAAAGAGAATGTTTGGTGAATTTTATCAAGAGGAAAGACGTTATTGTCCTTCTTTCTATGTGATTTGGGAAAAGCTTAATATACCAGTTAGCGGCGCATTACATACATCACGACCAAATAGCAGCAATTGGTAAAATTTAAAAAAGTACCCGCCTACCGTCGAGCAAACAAATCTTAATGCAGCGAGGTCAGACAGTTTCCACAAAGTGAATCCAGCTCATGAATCAGGCTAACGTTTTTGAGGAGATAACAGCGGTATTATAATATGGCTTGATGCCATCATTGGCTTGTCTTCATCAAATTCAACTATGGAATATTCTAGACAATGTAATATGACATATCCATGGAGACAAGATGGCAGACTCCCCACCAAAAAAATACTGCACCTTTAAATTCTACTTTAAGGGCGGCAGTAGCTCAGTTGTTAGAAGCGTCCACTGATCTGAAGGTTGGCAGTTTGAATCCTGCTCTCGACATAAACATCATTCATTGGCGGTCAAATCCAGTGACTCACAGGTTGGCGGTGTGATTCCAGCTCCCACAGATGAATGCTGCAGTTGTGTCCATAGGCAAGACACTTAACCTACTTCGCCCCTAGTGTTTGCATACACTAGCGTATGAATGTGTGTCTGAGTGGGTGAGTGGTTCTTTGTTGTAAAGCGCTTTTGAGTGGTTTGAAGGTGAAAAACTCTGTATAAAAATGTGACCATTTACCATTTAAACTAAATATTATTTAGACTTTTAACTAAGATTAAAATGCAAATGAGAGTTAATAAAGAGTGTATGTCAAATAGCTCCTGGTTGTAGCTTGATTCTAGATGAAAATGTCTGTGCTTACCAGAGACAAGTTCACCTTGAAATGTGTTGGAGTTTGGATCGTGATCACCCCCACTGTCAGGAGACTCCCCTGGCGTATGACTGAAGCTCATATTTGTACAACATTGACAAATGACAAATTGGTACAAACCCTTTTGGATCTTTGAGAAACATAATTTTGTTTTTATACACAGTTTGAAAAGATTACCTCAGAGCCCAAATGTCAATTATTTTGATGGGTGTGACATAACCAAGGACAACATTTTCCAAGTTTGACAGCTAATTCTCTTTTTAAAGTTGGAGTGATTGGCCATGCTATAAATAAACTTCTGAAATTCCCCAAAAAACAAAACAAAACAACACACACACAAAAAAAAAGTACAGTACTTTTTGAGAGGCACAGGTCAAAGCACTTAAGGAGGGCAGTACTAACTATTGTTTATGCAAGACACTGAATCCAAACCCAAAGAATGAGAGCTTTCCATATCTTTATTCAGCTTTAGAAGTAAACTCAGGTCTTGGTTTAAAACAGAGACACAATGACACACGGTTACATATCAGCACTAGTAAGAAACACACACGCACACACATCTAAGCTTTCTGTCACGCTTTATCTAAAATAAGAGACTAAACCAGGTCTAATAACCATTCTTCAATTCTTTATTGTTTGGCACACATATTGTCCACATCATACTGAAGAGTCAGTGAGGACATGTCTCTATTTTCAACCATGCAGGTGTACTGATATCATGTCAATTGTCCCATTGGAATGAATGGAGTGGCATAGTACTAGTAATTTTGACTTTGAGGGGAGAGGTGAGGCAGGTGGATACGAGAGGCAGGATCTTTGTGGTGGAATATTCCCAGCGGTTGCAAGGGATGGCAAGGGCCTTTAACATCCTGTGCAGCTTGAATGTTGTGCTCATAACTCTACAACAGGTGTGACAGCGATTACTTTTTTTTTTTTTTCTAATAAATGAATATTTTGTAATAATCCAACACAAAAGTCGATTCCTGGAATTACCAAGAGATAATAGCTGCAGCAGCTGAGGAGGTTTGGCACCAGTGGCTGCAGAATGGAGCTCAACTTCATCACATCTGGTTACAAAAAACAAAATATTTTTTCAAAAAGATGTGAACTACTTATTAAGCAGCACATATCTTGTCAGAATACTTGCAATTCAATATTTGCCTCTCCACAGACCTCCAAGTAGATAGATATGTTGACTCTTGTGAGTTTTAAACAGTGTTATAATGTTGTTACCTCCTCAAAAACATACCTGGAGTTGGGTTTTGTTGCATTTACACATGTCTGCATAATCCTGCGTTACTCTCGCACATTTCCAAAACTCAAAACGCTTTGCTCCCATTTGTGATGTCAAGAAGTAGTCATTTTCAAGTTAACAGCTCCTTTTACCATTTGTTCTGAAGAGATAGTCAATTCCAGGGCTGAAATTATCCAAATCACTGTAGTGAAGGTGCATGGAGTTTAAAAACACAGTAGAGCACTTCCTGTATTACCACATAACTTCACAGGTGAAGCAGAGTATTTTCTGTTTGTGAGAAGAACTCATCTTAAATATGCAGGGTTTGAGTGTTAAACATGCTTGAATGAAACAAAACACAACTCCAGGTATGTTTTTGATGAGGAAACAACATCATAACATAGATCAGAAAATGGCGTAATATGGACCCTTTAAGTGTCCGAATCAAGTCAGTGCAGCGAGGTGATCGGGGGCTTCCATGGAGGATATTAAAAGACAACAAGAAGCACTTTGTACAACCAGAGGGAGACGAGTGTGAGAGTGGTATTTAATAAAGCTGTGACAGGAGATGGGTGACAGATTTAAGGGCAACATACAGATGGACTGGGCCAGCAGCTCCATATTGTGCCCTAATCAGTCTATGTATGGTTTCATCTCACGACATATGAGATACAAGACTGTGAAAATACTGTCCTCAGCGCTGATGTGTTATAGAAGTAGGGAAAATTGGCAAGCTGAAATTGCAAGTTGGCATGTTTCACATTACTTATTTTCATATTACTTGTTTCTATTATCTCTTATTCGACACTTGCAGACTCTTGCTATTTTTGCTACTTTTTAAGAATTTATTATTACCATTTATATTTTTTCTCCCCATTATAATAATATATTTTGATGTGTGAGCTACAGTGTCGAAATAATTTACCTTGTGGATCAATAAAATTGGTCATAACAACTATCATAACGTCTTGAGGATTGTAAATAAACTCCTGTGTCATACCTCTTCTCTTCAACTTACTGTTTTTATGATTCTCTAATTTTGACTTAATTTAGTGAGATTATAACTATTGTAAATATAAATTATAGTTTTACATCAATTGAGAATCAATTTTGAAGAAAAGTTGAAAAATATGTGGAGTTACAGGAAGTGGAGAGTTGGAAACATGCTGATGACATCACACTAGGGAAAAATTTACCCAAAAGTTTGTCACAATTTACATGCAGGAAACTGAAAAATATTTTTTCAGATACTGACAACAAAATAACAGTGTTTCCCTATATTTGTATCAGTGTACACCGAGTTTTAGTAGATAACAGTTATGGAATTCCCTAGTGCAGACATATCAAACTCAGGCCCAGGGGCCAAATTTGGCCTGCAATATAATTATATTTGGCCTGCCAGATCATATCAAATATGTATTAGAGCTGGCCCACTGGCTACAGATAGGCTATAGAGACATTATTTATTTAATATTTTGGTATTATTTTATATTATGCTTTTTCTGGATTCAATGTTTAAGCAAAACCGTTATTAAACATTTATTTTAATTACAAAAGGTTTAACATTACATATCTGAAAGAAGAATTGAAATTTTTAAATAGATATTTAGTTTGGCCCACAACTTAGTCCTAGGTTTTGAGTTTGAGTTTGACACCCCTGCCCTAGTGTGATGACACAATTTCCAACCAGAACGTAAAATTTTAATCCTAAAAATGTTACAAGACTCTTACATATAATGACCTCAATTGTGTTTTAGTAAAATGAATCTAACCTGACATTAGAATTTGTTTTTACCATTTACATTTTTTCTCTTTGTTATTATATGATACTGTGATGTGAGGGCTACTGTGTCCAAATAATTTCCCTTGTGGGTCAATAAAGTTTGTTTAAGTCTAAGTTTAAGTCTAAGTTAGACCTGGGACCTTTTTGGTGTGAGGTGAAAGTGCCCAGACCATGAGGGAGGTTGTGATGTAGGTATTGTGTGTCTATGATATTGTACTGCAGAAATGACGCTGACTTGAGTACTGTTTAAGTGATCATTACTGACTTGGCAAATCGTCAAAAATTCTCCAGAGACAAAGCTCTACTGACAGACTTATTACTTATTCTTGATGCATTTTTTATTCTGCCAGCAGCGATGAAAAGACAAGACAGAGGAAAACAGCATAAATCAAGTCCAATTAATCAACATCATTGCTTTGATTTAATGCTGTTGTCAGTGTGTTTTTTACATGTGTCTTTACATATATGCTTGTTTAACACTCATTTGAAAGAACTGGATTTTTTCACATTTACCCCAAAAATACAAAAACATTAATAGTTTAAAGAGGACTGTTTTTCAAGCTTGTTACCATGTTATAATTCCCTCATCAAAAACATGCCTGAAGAGGTTTTAGATGGCATCCATGCATGTTTCTGTAATTTATCAATCTCTCCTGGGCCCTTTTCAAACCTTTTACAGTTAGTTGTAAGCTTTCGTGTAATGCTCAGCCAACGAGCCTATGTCATCCATGCTCCCAAATGGAACATAAACTAACTAACTAATAATACTACAAAATTACATTTATAGTTTCTATATTACAGAAAAATTACATTTGTGAGCTTTACATGGTTTTATAATGTTGTCACTGCCTGAAAAACGTACCTGGAGTTGAGGAGTTTGTTTCATTCACACATGTTTGTACCCCTGGTTTATTATGTTGAGGTAGATTTCAAGTTCACAGCTCCTTATACCTTTAGTTCAGTAGAGATTGGCAATTCCCGAGCTGAAATTATCCAAATGATTTTCCACTACTTTTTTTCACACTTTGAATCCTGCAGCTAATAAAATGTTCCAGCTAATATATGGATGGATTGTTTGTTTGGCACATTGTCCATTCATATATATACGGTCGAGAGTGCGAGTGCAGAAAAAACGCCGCTGTCTCTGCGGTCTACACACGGATCTAGGGTTAACATGAAGTTGATACACTAGCTAGCGATATTGTCAGGGCTCTCAAATAGTATATGGCCGTGTGATAAAATAAGTTATGATGCAAAATTAACATTAGTGAGGGGCATTACCCGCATGTGTAAATGATGAGATGAAAGGTCTCAAACTTCAGGAGCTGGACATCCACTCATACCTGATTGATAAAACTAGCCGCGCCCCCGAGAGAGCCTGAAATCTGCTGAAATCCTACAAGACACTGACATGATACAGACAGGACAGCGGCTCTTTCTGCAGGAGTCATGCGGCGTAGAGCACAGGGAGAGACGGGGTGATGCACCAGGGAAGATTCTTGTTCGATTGTGTTTTGAACAGTTATTTTGTGATTCATACACACACCCTCCTCATGGAAAATACACAAAGAAATGCAGATGCTGCAGCTTTTAAGTTAGCTTCTGCACATGAGCTTGGTATCAGTGAGTCGATGGTGAGATTTTGGTGACTGCAGTGTGACAATCTGACCCAAAAAGATGCAAAAAGACGACAAAAGCTTTCAGAGGTGATTTGAAAACATTCTTGAAGATGTGAAAACCTGCGGTTTATATTCAGGTGTGGCGTATATATGTACAATTTTTAAATTTAGATAAAATTTAGTTGAAGTGGCTTTTATTCAGGTGCGCTCAATAGATGCCCTCTCCGGGTGGGTGGAGAGTCCCTGCCTCAAGTGGAGGAGTTCAAGTATCTCGGGGTCTTGTTCACGAGTGAGGAAAGGACGGAACGTGAGATTGACAGGCGGATCGGTGCGGCTTCGGCAGTGATGCGGTCGCTGTATCGGACCGTTGTGGTGAAGCAGGAGCTGAGCCGAAAGGCGAAGCTCTCGATTTACCGGTCAGTCTTCGTTCCTACTCTCACCTATGGTCATGAGCTCTGGGTAGTGACCGAAAGGACGAGATCGCAGATACAAGCGCTCGAAATGAGTTTCCCCCGCAGGGTGGCTGGGCGCTCCCTTAGAGATAGGGTGAGGAGCTCAGTCACATGGGAGGAGCTCGGAGTAGAGCTGCTGCTCCTCCACGTCGAGAGGAGCCAGTTGAGGTGGCTCGGGCATCTGTTCCGGATGCCTCCTGGGCGCCTCCCTCGGGAGGTCTTCCGGGCATGTCCCACCGGGAGGAGGCCCCAGGGAAGACCCAGGACACGCTGGAGGGACTATGTCTGTCGGCTGTCCGGTTCCCCCGGAGGAGCTGGAGGATGTGTCTGGGGTGAAGGAAGTCTGGGAGTCCCTGCTTAGGCTGCTGCTCCCGCGACCCGGTCGGGATAAGCGGACGAAAATGGATGGATGGATGTTTGGATGAGGGAAAAACATTACACCATAGGTCAAAAGATTGCATAATATGAGCCCACAGTTTATACAACTTCATATTTTTATTATTATTATTTATTTATTTTTACCCCTTATGAGTTTGTAGTAAGGACACCATGCCTTATAGTATGTGACAAGAGTGGTCAAAAGCCAATGTGTGAAATTGGTCAACACAAGCTTCCCTCATTAGTACAGTGTCTGGCTGAAATCAGAGTCATAACAAAGGCCTGTGCTGAAAAATAATGGAAATGTCACCATGGACAAACAAACCAGGGCTCATTTAAAGTGCGACTTCTCTGCCAGTGTAACCAACTTCATTGTGTTAACATTTTCAAATATTCCAAAACATGGGCTCAGAGGAGGGACTGGCATTAGGCTGGGGCTCGGGGAGGGGAGAGCTGTCCAAACAGAGACAGGGAGCAGATGACTGGACTAAATGAAGAACAGTCCCCAAACTGCTCTGTTTGTCTGTCACTGTTGATCAGGACTCGCCATTCAGAACAGGCAATATGCTTTTCATGCATCAGTATGCAGCTTGTACTTACTATTTATTCTTTTCTTACTGTATTAGTGTTAGAGGTGTGTAAAAATATCAAACTATCAATGTAAATTTGGTCATACAATATCGTTATTGTTCTGTATTGATATATCACAAAGAGTATTTTTGCTATCTTTTAGCTATTTTTGCTATTTTTATTTTTTGCAAGGAAACTTGTAGTGCAATACACTTTTCACTTTTAAATTAGCAGAAGTAGCAGTAACAAAGAAATGTTGTTGCTAAATTTCATTTATTTATTTATTTATTTTTTACATTGGTTATTACATGAAACGTTATCTTGATAATATCATATGAGTATGAGTAGTGTGTATCGTATCAGATCATGAAGGACCCTGTGATTCCCAACCTCAATTAGTGGGACAGGGCTAATTTCATTTTCATTTTCAGGTTTTTTCTATAGACACGGTTTGAATTAGTCAGGCACTGTGCAGCTTAATTGAAATCCACACATTTTATGCTTCTTCATTTAAAGAATGTAATATAATGTTGTTTTCTGATCAAAAACAAACACAGAGTTGAGTTTTGGTTCATACAAGCCCTGCATATTTAGGCTGAAACTGAAAACATCCATACACCTAGATTAGAACCATTCGGATGTTTTCAACCCTGGGACTGCCAATCTCTTCTGAACTAAAGGTCAAAGGAAGCTTGAAATCTACCACCACGTGACATCATAAGGTGGAATAGATAACAACATTCTGAACTTGTGTAGTCATGATGTGCTCAGACAAATAATAAAAGATTACTCAAGCATGTGTGAATGAAACAAAACACAACTCCAGGTATGTTTTTGAGGAGGTAACAGCATTAAAAATGACTAAAAGCTCACAGTCCATTTTGTGTAAGATAGGACCTTAAAAGATGCACTGTGTACTTTTTTCTGGAGCAGTATCCGCCTACTGCTTGTTTCCAAGACGAAGATATAGTGTTGTCTGGTATTAATTGTATCTATCTTGCATTTCTTCTGTTACATGTGTTTTATTTTTTAAAACATTACCTTGCATCATGCCTTGCCTGCTCACCCATCCATGGATCTGACTTGTCACTGTCACCTTCTTGTCTCTATGGAGAAAGATACGTTAAGGCCGTACTGTGGAACATTCCAGCCAAAGCAATAACAGACCCTCCACCAAAAACATATTGCACCTTTAAATGCAGTTTTCTCATTTTATTCATCTGAAATCTGAATGTTGTGTTGTTGTCAAGGCAACAGCACATATGCCGCTCTGTGTGAGCATTATTGTGAGATCGACTCCTGTTTCACCCCCGTTTGACACATAAAGTAGAAAATTGAAGCTCGTATTTCCTGTGATCTATACTCATGGATCCTGGCCCAGCAGTTGAGACTCAGTCCTGAATCGGTCTGTGGACATGATGGGTCTGGATGGCCTTGATGGTCCCAAATGACAGAAATCAGAGGGAGATCAATGTGCTGCTTATAAAATATGTATTTACTACATATTACATGATAGAAAGCCTCGGGCGCTGTTCACCAGGGTCCTTTGTTCATTTGCATTTCAGAACATGTGAAATATAGATCACATATTAGTGTTAATCTACAGTATGGCAAATGTGAGTGGCATTTATTAGCATTCAATATAGAGGAGCAAAGCAGTATTTATGTTAGTCTTTATCGTTTTGTTTTAATGAAATTTTAGTTTTAATCGTGGCATTTGACCGAAATGATTTTTACTTTTAGTCCACATGTCATCGATTGTATACAGTCGTCCCTCAATATAATGAGGTTCACCTTTTGTGGCCTCGCTGTTTCGCGGATTTTTCTTAGTGCAATTGTGCATGCTTTTTTTTCAGGCGTATGAATTTGCATTGTGTTCCTCCTCCTGCGTCCTGTGTGGCTAAGGGACTGTAGACCACTGTCAATCAATCTCCTCCATGCCGTGTCTCCTGCACAGTACAGAATACGTTCACCTTGACAAATTTACATAAATGTTCGATCGCTAGCAGTGTTATTCTCCCCGAAAAGCAGAGGAAGACGCTAACCACCGCACAAAAAGTTGGACTTCTGGACATGCTGAAGAAAGGTAGAAGTTACGCTGATATAGGGCGCAATTACGAAATAAATTAATCTTAGGTTCATTATATAAAGAAAGACAGCAGCAATAACTTTTAAGAAGGATGTTAAAAGGGTTATAACTGTCCTGTCTGAGAAAAGTGTATAAAGTGTGGTGAGGGGTTTTACAGTCTTAAAACAGATATAATAATTGTAAAAAAAACAAAGCTAACTAGGTTGCGGATTTTGCCTATTGTGGGTTATTTTTAGAACGTAACCCCGCGATAAAGGAGGGACCACTGTATAGAATTTTAGATTAAGTTTACTCAGCAATTTTTTAAGCAAATTTAATTTGTATTATTAAAGGTCCTATATTATGCATAGCTTTTAGCCATGTTATAATGCTGTTACCTCCTCAGAAACATCCCTGGAGTTGTATTTTGTTTCATTCACATCTTTGAGTAATCTTTTATTATTAGTGTTTCTATATATCCAAAACTCAAAATGCTCTGTTCTTTCTTAACATGCTTTAGTCCAGTTGAGATGGGCAAATCCAGATGATTCTACCTAAGCTGTATGGAGTTTAAAAACACAGTGGAGCACTTCCTGTAGACTGTACACATCACAAGGTGGCAGTGTTTTCTGTTTGAGAGAAGAAGGTTTGTGTGTGAAAATATGTGTGACTGAAACAAAACGCAACTCCAGGTCTGTTTGTGATGAGGACACAACACTATAAATATCAGAAAACAGCACAATCTGGGCCCTTTAACATGTGGGAGGATATAAGTTTTCCAAAGACAATTCAGCTTGTAATACTGAAAACCATGTCTTCTTTGATGAAAGTTATGTGCATATGAAACAGAATGAACGCAGAACCCAGGAGAAGACGAGACAACAGGTTAGTGGGAGCGAGATGCTGGCTCAGCTCCTGCGGTATGTGTGAGGTGAAGTGATGTGGGTGGACTTGTCAGAGCTCCAGAGCAGGAGACAGACACAGCAAAGGCAGAAGAAGAAGAACCTGAATATGATATTAGACTGATATAGCAACATATAGCTCTACCCTCATGCAGTATGCTTGGAGCTGAGAAGTTGACATAATAGTGTTGCCACGATACTAAAATTTCAAACTGGATTTCGACTCAGGAATAAATTTGATACTGTGGTGGAAATGACTGTGGATTACATGTATAGATAGACTGTAAGAAGTCAGCCACACTATTCTTTCCTTAATCCTTTAGTCTCACCGGAAAGCTATAGGTACCTTTTTGTTCGCCATTTACATGTCTGCAGTTTTATTTCATGTCTTCGGTTCGATCATTCTGACCTACTGTACTCAAATGCTTTATTCCCAAACCAACATAGACACACAAGAGACAGTCTTCTTGTATATGTATTGGTATTATTTATGTATTGTTATTATTTATTATTTATTACAGATAAATTCCACAACAATACTCAATACGGATTCCTATACCAAGATAATCATAAAAACTCTCTCTTTACTCTTTATTTAGATCAGTCCTCAAAATTGTCATGGCCCGTTTTTTAAAATTACTTTTTGGCAAATAATAACATGTATGCATATTTTAATTTGTTGATAAAAAAAAAAAAAGATATTTGTATTAAGTATTTATATTTATATTAAAATGATTATATGATGTATTTACATTTGCCGCCAAATTTGCCACCAAATTCATTTGACAAGCTCGGGATCAAACGGTGACAGTCAACGCACCCACAGAGTTTTGTAGTGCAGTTAAGGACAGTAAAATGGCGAGTGTTAAAGTACGAAAAGTTGAAAGAGCGAGCTGAGTTTGTTCAGTTCAGTGAATGACTGATATTTTTTTGTTCAGCGTATGAACCGTGCAGTTTCTCTGATATGTAAAGAAAATGTGGCGGTTTTCAAAGACTGTTGTCAGGGTCATATAATTCTGTTATACGGCCGACCCGACCCCGGCCTCCATCACAGTCAGGAGCGATAATGTGACCCTCAGAGAAAAAATTTGGTGACCCCTGCTTTAAATAATAGAATGTCATTTTCAACATTAAATAACAGTACCTTATTTTATATTATGATGCAGTCTTATATCTATGTAATCCCTCAGTCGTCCAGGGTCCAAATGGTCTGTGGGTGTATCCTAGTCTATGTGGTATTATACTTGTTCTGATACAGCTCAACATCATTCTAAAGCTATTCAGGAAAGGTTCATTTCTGTCCTGTGAATGTGACTTTTTTAGCTTTGATACCTGCTCAGGTTAGTTTAAATTCAGTACTAGTTTTAGTATGACAACATTTGAATTCATCAAAATACAACTCTAAGTAAAAGAATGACCTAATTAACTAAACCTAATTATAACATGGTAAAAAGTTTAAACATGTATGTATGAACCCATCTCCAAATCTTGAGGCAGTATCTGGGTCAGAAGAACCTGGCCAAATCTGTGTTTACTCCATGTTTTGACAGTTGTGATATCACTTTTGACACAACACATGTAGACTTGCAATGACTCATGAATTATAAGCTGTGATTGGTCAAATGAGCTGTCAATCATTGCGAATGCATAGAACTAAGATTTAGTTTAAGTTACAGTTACAGTACAGAAATAACAATGCAAGGGAGTATGTGTTCCACTAAGATTAAGAAAATTTTACTGGACAAACAAAAGCAATTCTGTTTTACAATGGTAACCTAGAAAACCTTTTTAGCACAGTGTTAAAATGTTCTACAATCTTCAAAAAGAAAGAAAGTTGTGCTATAAACTACTACAAAACAAATCATATATAAAAAGGTAGTATTTTTTGCTGGAGATGAAGACTAGACCATGTCACACACCGGCAGCTCACTAAAGTAAATGTTACAAGTAGAGCTAAGTGTTAAGTCCCTCAGATGGCATATGTGTGAGTGGGAGTCCGTTTCATTTTGACACGTTTTTATTGTGCAGCAAAGACAACAGTTTGTGGACAAATACTCGAGCGAAAAATCGGAGAGGGACCTGAGCTGGCAGCATTACTCACAGCTCACACGTGGACATTGGTCTTACAAATAGTACGGGCCCCTGCTGCGAATACAGGACACTTTGTTTCGTTTGGACAGTCTTGGCCAGTGACAAAACAATACAACTGCTACTGCTGCTGCACTGAAACTGTATAGTGCTATAGTGAAACAATGAAATACAGTGGTTGTCAATTACAAACATTATTTCTCATCTTGATGGTGTATGGTGTATTAAATTAGCTTTGGAGGATACAATGATGGCCCTTTTCTGGTCTTTTCTATGATAACTGTGCTTACCTATTTTATGTAACTTTTGAGCACCTACGTGTGATGGAGATGTTATTATGTTGCCTCAACTGTTCCACAGTATAGCATTAAAGTTTTTCATGCCATATTATGGAACATTTCAGACAAAGCAATAACATCAGCTTGAAGAGAGGCAGATGGCAGACCCTCCACCAGATTTAATCGGGAGTATGCCTGTGTTTGTATATGAGGCTTTATGGAAAGCCTCTGTGTCATAATGCAAAGAATACGATAATGAGGAAACTTACAGAGTGCTTATAGAAAGTTTATATTGGCTATAGCAAAATTTCATTCCAGTATGGGTACGTTTTTGTGATGCCAAGCTTGTCTTGATACATACACATCATGCATTCCTCTGATTGATTTATTTGCCGGTCAATCCAGCATGAATTCATCATTCAAGGCTGATATTTCAGGGCAAAAGTGGACTTTTCAAAATGCCATCTACAGAATCTTCCTGTAGTTTAACCCCTGTGGAGACCAATGAATTTTGTAAATATTACAAGTATCCTTAGGCAAGACACTTGCCAGCACCCTGCCTTTCATGTATGTTTTAGATTGTATTTTAAACCATAGACCAAATATATATAAATGGACATAGCTCACACACTAGCTGCAGCGTTCACATGTGCTCTCTTCCAGCTCCTACTGACCCTGGCTCCCACTCAAGATCACTAGGACCAGGTCAGTTGGATTGTCGTCCCTCTCTCTAATTGCTGCACGTGATCCTGGTGTTTTTTCTACTTATTACATCCATTAAAAAAAAAAATCTATTCATAATATAGAGCCTGGCTCCATATTTGCCCCTGTAACCGTTAGCGTCATGAGTGTCATTTGCGTGGCGCTGAATGCTGTGGCTGACGTCACACTTGCTTAGTCCACTTTTTTTTTACTTCTCTCTACGTATGTGTTTATGTGTGTATGTGTGTTTGTGTGAGTCCAGGGGAAATGACTTTACCTCTGCCATGAGTTCACAGTATAACATCCGTTCGCACAGCTGTTGTTTGGCATCTGCTAACCCAATTCTCTGCAGCCCTTATTGTATCAGTGCAGGAAGTGATAGAAGCTGTGTACTATAAGTGAAAGTAGTTTCACTTCAAAATAAATCGTTGTAAAGATTATACACAAAACTGTACCTTTAGTAAAGACATTTATAATATGCTACAAAGATTAGAATTTATTTTGTAATGCCTCGTTTCACTGAGCTCCATACTACTACTACTACTACTACTACTACTACTACTACTACTACTACTACTAAATGCTGCTGTGTCAGTTTTGCAGAAAAGGTACAAACTCAAAATTGACTAAAACAAGTAAATTAGTTTTTTATGGTTTCAGTTGAATATTGAGTTTCAAACTCCAGTCCACTAATGGTTCTGATCAATCACAGAGCAGCACTGTGCTTAGGGTGAAGCTAAACATGACGCTGCCAATAGATGATGGAGCTTCAAATATTTGTCATGATTTTCTGTTTTTTTTCCTGATCGCTTTCCTGATTGCAGTTCAGAGTCTTACACATATCGATGTTGCTTCTTTGAGCTTAAATGATGTTATATCATTTAAAAAAGCTTCTAAGTTGTTTGTTGGGTTTGTGGAACTGTGTGGAAACTCTATAGATGTTATAAATATCTGCTGTGGTCTCCCATTCTTTCCTGTTCTGAGAGCTCCACTTCTCTGTGTGACAAAGTGATATATTTTTAAGTAAAAATTGTTGAATGCACTCACACCTTGTCAACATGGCCGCTACTGATCCAGTTCACACTGGAACCCGCTTACATAACACACATCTGCTGGTGCTTATTAACTACAGAAAGGACTGAGCAAGTCCTAGTTCCTACTGAATGATTGTCTGCTAGCAAGATGGAAAAAAAAAAATATGTCAAAGATAACAATTGGTCATAGGTCTCATCTTCAAATAAACGTTCTAGACCTCAATTAAAAAAGTCATTTTTCCAGTAGTTAACAACATGCAATTTATCTTTTGTTTTTATAGGAATAGATTCCTCTTTTTTTTATCCGCTATCCGCTTATCTCCACGTTGAAGTGTTGTGGGCCACCGGGTATTTAATCTATATGAATAAACTTCAGATTCATTCAAATTTGTCTCTCTTATTTAATAAAATATCATCTACCACAGTTGGTTTAGAATAACATAGTGACCTAGGGTTTTCAGAGATGCTCCACATGTTTTCAACTATACTCATTAAAAAGTTTCTTCATATTTCAGACCAAAAATTCCACACTTTCAAACTTAGAATTGAACCAAACTCCAGGAACGTTTGCAACGACACAGACTTTGATTGACAGCTGGAACAGGAAGTAGCTCTCTTGAGCTCACCCGGTGCGCAGAGGCTAAATCTCCCTGTGATCCTGGATTAGCTGGTTTACAGAATAAATGAATGGGTGTATCCGCATGCCCTTTAAAATGCCATTAGTATGCAATCATGCCTGGAATAGACCTCTGCCTTTCTGCTGAATGTAAATGAGAACAAAATGCGCCCTATGTCAAGCAAAGGCTACGAAATTAAATATCGCTGTAGGTTATAATTACAAAATTTTGATAATTTAATTTAAGAAAATAACTGGTGTAAGATGATATAAGTGCAGTCCAAATGAAATTTCTGGCAAAAAAAAAATAATAAATATATATATATATATATATATATATATATATATATATATATATATATATGGTAACACTTTTAAAAGTTTCCTATGTAACTTGAGGGACCATCACCTGCTTGTTTCTATGAATATGTCATTGCTCTGCCTGGAATATTCCACAGTATGACATTTAACAGTTCTACTTTAGATGTATTCAGTTACAGGTGGTTTTATAGCTCAAAAACACCTAGAAAAACATGAATTATAGCTATAAAACTTGATTCATCAGTTGATCTCACTTTGTAGAAACTGTTTGACCTCGCAGCATTAGAATTAATTCGCTCGACGGTAGGTGGGTACATTTTTTCATTTAACCAACTGCTGCGATTTAGTTGTGACATATGTAATGCGCTGTTAATGGGGCTAACTGATATATTAAGCTTTTCCCAAATCCTGTGGGAAGAAGGGCAATAACGTCTTTCCCCTTGATAAAATTCACAAAACATTCTCTTTGTTCTGGCTTTAAATCCTCAATCTTGGGAAGCGTTTCCAACACAGAATGTATGGCTCTCTGCTGATTGGCTGGTGCCCAGACTCACACCAGACTCGGGGTTCTTGTAAACTGTCCTGACCTAGTTGCTGGAGAGAAATAAAACTGAGCAGAGGCACTAGGTGGTGCCAGCCTGGCTAATAAAACTACCTGTAACTGAATAAATGTAATTAATGTCATACTGTGGAACATTTCAGGCAGAGCAAAGACATCTCCACAGAAACAAGGAGGTGACGGACCTTTCATTGGTGAGATGACACCATTCAAAGTCACATGCCCCTCATGATTTTCAGAAGACAGAACAGACATCATTTGCAGGTGACGATGCCTATTCATGTGTCGCTTTTCAAACTCTGCTTTATAATCATCCTTGGTAGCTTTTTTCACTTTAATGTCATTCCGTTTATGAAAGCTCTGAATACCACTGTGCTAAAGAATGCCATGTCCTTGGTGTTGCCTGACAACTACAGCATTTTTGTGCTTAATTGAAAAGCCATTCTGTGCAAAGGAGAGGCTTTACGGCTCCAACAGCATCAACAGCACAAGACCTTGTACAAAAACCTCTTACGTGGAGGGTTTTGTTTAGGCATGCACTGTGAATCATCTGCTTTTGAAAAACTGGAATATTTTCAGTATTGAATTATGTGCTTTGACTTCAGAAAAAAACAAAAACAAAAAACGAAAACGAAAAACAAAACACATACATAGAATATTGGATCATTTTATTTCTGAAGTTTCGATCGGGCTTCACAACTCATGCATGTTTGGTTCAGCGTCAAACTTTCTTCACTTGTGTCCTTCTCGCCCACTCCCATTGGTATTATATTTAAAGCAGATTTATTTTTCTCATTTACCTTTTTGAACTTGTATTCTGTATTCTGATCAACCCCCATTTTTGCCTACACCTACTGCTCTGTACTTATTTTGTTTTCCAATTTGATGTTCTTAATTTGTGATACTATAGGATTCAGCAGCACACTAGTGATATTTGGGGTGGTTTGGTTGAGAGGTCCAGATATAGTTTCGGTTTGATATTTAAATTTATCCTCTAAAAAGGTAAAAGTTTGCTGTTAACTTGAAAACTACAGCGTCATGACATCACAAAGTGGAATGGAGCATTTTGAACATTGGAAATGTGGACAGATTCATAATAAAGGGTTACACAAACATGTGCGAATGAAACAAAACACAATTTTAGATATGTTTTTGAGAATGTAACAACATTCTAACATGGCTAAAAGCTCTCGGGAGTAAATTTTGAGTAATATAGAACCTCTAAGGTACACTTTATTTTCCCCATATAGAAATTTGTCCCATGGCTTGATCAGGACTTTCTTAGCTGGAGGATTTTATATATTCTACATGTTTACTTCTACTTTACTTACTACCATATTTTTTAGACTATAAATTGCTCCGGATTACAAGTCACACCAGCAAAAAAATGCTCAGTGAGGAAGAAAAAACATATATAAATCGCACCGGACTAAAAGTTGCACTTTTTGGAGGAAATTTATTTTATAAAATCAGACCAGGAACTGACATTTCATTTTGAAAGGCAAGTTATAATAATAACAATAGAGCAGAGAACAACAGACTGAATAGATGTTAATATGGTAATGTTACATATGAACAGTTATTCATGTAACTATAGAATAAATAACAGAACAAGTTTACCAAACTCTCCATCTCACTCCAAATCACAAAATCCAAAAATTCTTCATCCTCAGTGTTACTTCTGAGCAACTCCACAACCTCCAGAGGTAAATGAAGTGCAGCTTCCTCTTCTGTGTAGCTGTCGTCAGACTCAGCATCAGTTCCAGTTAGAATTATTCTGGCTTTTCTGAATCCCGACAGGATGGTTTCAGTTGTCTTTATGTTTGTTTAAATTTTAAATTGTCAGTGATACAGAAGTAATGATGCAATCGACCGAAATGATACCAGACAGGACAGTGGCTCTTTCTCTTTCTTCTGCAGCCAAAATGCATGTGAAAATTTTAACTTATAAGTCACACATCTGATCTGATTTATAGTCCAAAAAATACAGTACTACCTAAGATGAACTACTACACTGCAAAAAGCTATATCTAGGTATGTTAACATTTATTAAATTAAGACCATTTGACTTTATTTGAGTAGACAAGTAAAATTATCTACCAATGGAATATATGTTTTTTTTTTTTTTTTAATTCAAGCAACATTAGCTTTGTTTTCTTATTTTAAGTACAAAGAGTTGTTTTTCATATTGTAAGTGCAGCCATGTGTACAAAAAGTCATGTTCCATTGGTAGATCATTTTACTTCACAGCAAACGAAATGTATTCAAATTACAATAAAACTTTCTTAATTCAAGTCATCTTAATTTAGATAGATTTTAGTTTTTGCAGTGTAGAGTGAGTCTTGCCAAATATCTTTAAAGGCTGAAAAAAAATCCTTGCAGTGCACTTAAAAGAGCAATGTTTTTATCCTCCAATAGCACAAATGGAATATCCATATAAGGACCCTTTGCCTTATCTCACAGATAGTCAAAAGATAGTCAAAACGACATATATTTTACATCGCAAACAAGCTAGTATCAGTCAGTCAGTGCCACAGTCTCTCAAAGTAGATGCAAACTCCAACATTCAAAACGATAACCTGAATATATCTTCTCCAGGATTGAAAAGACAGAGACATCCCTATGGCGAGAGGTGATCCTAAAAGGTTTTATACACTGCGGAGCGAAGCTATTATAGGCAATCTGACCCGGCCCTTGAAAAGCCTGCTATTTTCATTTTGAGCCCACACACTCGGAGTCTTGGCAGCTGTGAAGTCTGGGAGATCATGTATCAGTCTACCATGACACTCACTGCGGCATCATCGGCACCGTATTCAGCACTGAACCGGAGACCAAGGCTGACGAGATTCACGGAGAGAATGGAGAGAAGGGGGAGTGGGAGAGTGGGAGAGAAAGACATCCCTACTACACAAAACTTATGCTGTGGGACTTATATGAAGATTTGATTTGTTTCCGGATGCAAACTTCTGTCTGACATCTTCTACTGACTGAGCAGGTGCGTTCACAGATATCTGGGGCCCTGGGACAAGAGGACTAATATGGGACCCCCTTGAATTAAAATAAAGGACAATGGGTGGGCATATGTGGATTTAATCCTAATATATTTGAATTAAATCATGATGCCAGTACTAAGAGAAGGGCGACAGTAGCTCAGTTGATAGACTGTTCACTGATCCGAAGGCGGTTCGAATCCTGCACTCGACGTAAACATCATCGGTAGAGGGGTCAGATCCACTGACATAGAGCTCGACGGTGCAATTCCAGCTCACGTCAGCTTAGTTATTTGATATAAAAGCTACTAAGTTGAAATCAGAGTAGTTAAAGGTGCATTCTGCAACTTTTCTTGTGGAAGGACCTTTGACTATAATGTTCAACAGTCCAGTATTATGGTGCGTTCGAATATCCATCTGTCTCCCACACAGACCTCGAATATGATGTCAAGTTCACACTTTAAGCGTTTATTATATTTCACGTTCCCGACTTGGAGAAAAACATGGACGCCAAAGAGAAAGCTGTTGTTGTTGTATGAGTGGATATAGCTAACGCACTAGTCGCCACGTGCCAAAAAGGAAGTTCTCCAGGAGGCTCTTCCGGCTCCTTCTGACCCTGGCTCCAATTGACTTTTATTTGAATACTGTTGCCTCTGTCTCTGTAACTGCTGCAGTGAGCATCGTCATTTTGGTTTTTAAATGTTCTTATTAACCCGCTCTACATGATCCTGAACTTTTTTTTTTTTCGCTATTTTGTCCATCCATCCATCCATTTTCGTCCGCTTATCCGGGGCCGGGTCGCGGGGGCAGCAGCCTAAGCAGGGACTCCCAGACTTTCTTCACCCCAGACACGTCCTCCAGCTCCTCCGGGGGAACCCCAAGGCATTCCCAGGCCAGCCGAGAGACATAGTCCCTCCAGCGTGTCCTGGGTCTTCCCCGGGGCCTCCTCCCCGTGGGACATGCCCGGAACACTTCCCGAGGGAGGCGCCCAGGAGGCATCCGAAACAGATGCCCGAGCCACCTCAACTGGCTCCTCTCGACGTGGAGGAGCAGTGGCTCTACTCCGAGCTCCTCCCATGTGACTGAGCTCCTCACCCTATCTCTAAGGGAGCGCCCAGCCACCCTGCGGAGGAAACCCATTTCGAGCGCTTGTATCCGCGATCTCGTCCTTTCGGTCACTACCCAGAGCTCATGACCATAGGTGAGAGTAGGAACGAAGACTGACCGGTAAATCGAGAGCTTCGCCTTTCGGCTCAGCTCCCTCTTCACCACAACGGTCCGATACAGCGACCGCATCACTGCCGAAGCTGCACCGATCCGTCTGTCAATCTCACGTTCCGTCCTTCCCTCACTCATGAACAAGACCCCGAGATACTTGAACTCCTCCACTTGAGGCAAAGACTCCCCACCCACCCGGAGAGGGCAAGCCACCTTTTTCCGGTCGAGAACCATGGCCTCAGACTTAGAAGAGCTGATCTTCATCCCAGCCGCTTCACACTCGGCTGCAAACCGCCCCAGTGCACATTGCAGGTCCTGGTTCGATGAAGACAACAGGACAACATCATCCCCAAACAGCAGAGATGAGATCCTGTGGTCCCCAAACCGGACCCCCTCCGGCCCCTGACTGCGCCTAGAAATTCTGTCCATAAACACAATGAACAGAACCGGTGACAAAGGGCAGCCCTGGCGGAGTCCAACATGCACCAGGAACAGGTCCGACCCACCGCCGGCAATGCGAACACAGCTCCCGCTCCGGTCATACAGGGACCGGACAGCCCCCAGCAAAGGGCCCCGGACCCCATACTCCCAGAGCACCCCCCACAGGACACCACGAGGGACACGGTCGAATGCCCCCTCCAAGTCCACAAAGCACATGTGGACTGGCTGGGCAAACTCCCATGAACCCCCGAGCACCCTATGGAGAGTGTAGAGCTGGTCCAGTGTTCCACGGCCAGGACAAAACCACACTGCTCCTCCTGGATCCGAGGTTCGACCATCGGCCGGATTCTCCTCTCCAGTACCCTGGCATAGACCTTACCGGGAAGGCTGAGGAGTGTGATCCCCCTATAGTTGGAACACACCCTCCGGTCCCCCTTCTTATACAGAGGGACCACCACCCCGGTTTGCCAGTCCAGAGGTACTGTCCCCGACCGCCACGCGATGTTGAAGAGGCGTGTCAGCCAAGACAGCCCCACACCATCCAGAGACTTAAGGTACTCAGGACGGATCTCATCCAACCCCGGAGCCTTGCCACCAAGGAGCTTTCCAACCACCTCAGTGACTTCAGCCAGGGTGATGGATGAGTCCCCAGCCTCGGCCTCCTCCTCGGAAGACGTGACGGTGGGATTGAGGAGATCCTCAAAGTATTCCTTCCACCGCCGGACAACATCCCCAGTCGAGGTCAGCAGCTCTCCCCCCGCACTGTAAACAGTGTTGGTGAAGAACTGCTTCCCCCTCCTGAGGCGCCGGACGGTTTGCCAGAATCTCTTTGAGGCCGTCCGATAATCCTCCTCCATGGCCTCCCCGAACTCCTCCCAGCTCCGATTTTTTGCCTCCGCGACCACACGGGCTTCAGCACGCTTGGCCCGCCGATACCCGTCAGCTGCTTCAGGAGTCCCCCGAGCCAGCAAGGCCCGATAGGACTCCTTCTTCAGCTTGACGGCATCCCTTACTTCCGGTGTCCACCACCGGGTTCGGGGATTGCCAGGTCTTTCCGGCTTCCTCCTCCGCCAGCGAACCCAACTCACAACCAGGTGGTGATCAGTTGACAGCTCAGCCCCTCTCTTCACCCGAGTGTCCAAGACACGCGACCGGAGGTCAGATGACACGACTACAAAGTCGATCATCGACCTCCGGCCTAGGGTGTCCTGGTGCCACGTGCACTTATGGACACCCTTGTGCTCGAACATGGTGTTCGTTATGGACAAACCGTGACTAACACAGAACAACCGCTCGGGTTCAGATCAGGGAGGCCGTTCCTCCCAATCACCCCCCTCCAAGTGTCACTGTCGTTGCCCACGTGGGCGTTGAAGTCCCCCAGGAGAACAACGGAGTCCCCGGTCGGTGCACTGTCTAGTACCCCTCCCAAGGACTCCAAGAAGGCCGGGTACTCAGCACTGCTGTTCGGCCCGTAGGCCGACACCACAGTGAGAGACCTGTCCCTGACCCGAAGGCGCAGGGACCCGACCCTCTCGTTCACCGGGGTGAACTCCAACACACAGCGGCTGAGCTGTGGGGCGATGAGCATGCCCACACCAGCCCGCCGCCGCTCCCCGCGGCCAACGCCAGAGAAATGGAGAGTCCAGCCCCTCTCAAGGAGTTGGGTTCCAGAGCCCAAACTGTGCGTGGAGGTGAGGCCGACTATATCTAGTCGGTAACGCTCAACCTCCCGCACAAGCTCAGGCTCCTTCCCCCCCCCAACGAGGTGACATTCCATGTCCCCAGAGCTAGTCTCCATGTCCGGAGATCCGGTCGTCGAGGCCCCCGCCGTCGACTGCCGCCCAGATCTCTCTGCACCGGCCCTATATGGCTCCTCCCGCGGGTGGTGGGCCCACATGAGGACGGCCCCACGTCGCTCCTTCGGGCTAAGCCCGGCCGGGCCCCGTGGGGGAAGGCCCGGCCACCAAGCGCTCGCTGACGAGCACCCACCCCAGGCCTGGCTCCAGGGTGAGACCCGGTGACGCCAATCCGGGCGACGTAACTGGCCTCTGAGTGGACATCATCATTCGCTATTTTGTCTGTCAAAAAAATCCTCTTCATAATATAGAGCCTGGCTCCAGATTCACCCCTGTAACTGTTAGCATCGAGAACTTTATTTGAGTGGCACTAAACGCTATGGGTGACGTCACACTCACTCAGTCCACTTCTTTTATACAGTCTATGGTCTTTGTTCAATATTGGCCTCACCCCAACACTGACTATCATACCCTCAGTGAGTGTTATGGACGCAGTAAGGTATTGCAGTAATACAGACGCAGTAAGGTATTGCAGTAATACGAGTAACTGAAATTATCATTTAAACCACCAAAGTGTCCGAACACAATGAAAACAGTTCATATTTAAAAGTGACACTGGGCGCAGCCATCATGAATACTGTCTCGGAATCCTCGCATGGTCACCTCTGAGTTCTTCTGAGTTCCGCCGTCCAAGGAAAAGGGGCGTGTCAGTGCGTGTCACTAGGCAACATCCTCTGACCGCCGAGTCGGATGGATAATCGAACGCAGCATTAAACTTATCTATCCCTGTGGTGATGAGCATGTGACACTGTGTAAGCTTTCTGACATTTTCAAACATAATTCCAACGATAAAAACAGCAAAAAGGGTATTTGGTCTTAAAACATTGCCTAAAAATATCACACGAACGCCTGCCATCGCCCTAGCAACACAGGGTGGGTTAAGTCTCTTTTTAGATTCTCCTGCCTGTCTGCATGTGATACTAACACAGTGTGTTTCCATCAGCAAAAGTGGCATATTTCACTAGACCTTTTGCTGCTCTGATATTTAAAGCTATTCAAAGTGGATCAGCAAGCGTAGTACTCTGTGTGTGTCTGAATACAGCACTGGGGGAATGGTGGAGGGAGGCTATCATGTGTACATTTATTATCTTTATCTTTCTTTTCATCCAACAGACCCGTATGTTTGTTTACCTTGACATGTTTCAACTTCTTGTCTGCAGTCATCATCAGAAGAATCATGTAATGTTGCCACCAACATTATGGATTGCGATGAAGCTAAAGTTATAGACTGAGGTTATGTTTATATCACCGTATCACTGTATTGGAAACGATTTGCATCCAGACACGTCATTTCTGTGTCCTCAAGCCTTCCCTATCACACAGCTTTGCTCATATTTGTTTACATTTTTACAGAAACAAAACTTAAAACCACATGGCTAATTTGCATAAACTAAGTGCTCAAAAAACAGCTTGCTCTTTGTGCGCTGACATGGTTCAGCTTCTATTGAACTTAAAAAGGACATGACTCTGTGGAATATATGTGTTCTTTCTGTGACAGAGGGGTGTTCTGCTAACCGTGTCTGAAGTTGCAGCAGCCGATTTCAAGCCGAAGAAGATGGCAAGCGTGAAAACAGTTTTCCACAAGGCACAAGTCACAGTGGCGTGATCCAATAAGGTCACGGCTAGAGCTCCTACATCAGCGTATCAGCGTTTCCAGACGTCCACACAGTGCCAGATCAGATCCATACTCAGATGAATTCGTGGGTGCTGGCGGCACCAGATCGTTCCGTCTCTGGAGTCCTTTTCCATTTTAATGTTAATGTGGACGAATACTGCATCCTCAACGAAAATGACTCGAATAAGCACTAGTGTGGCTGGGGCCTGACAATAATCACCACTGCTGGATAAAAAAGGCAAAAGAAATCCAGAAACATGCCCATTATACACTAAACCGAGATGAGGGGGCGCTCTTGCTTTGCCACACCTGGGATTCGGTTTAGCACCTTGCTGTTCTGCTATTAGTCTGTCTACAAAGCTCAAAATGCTCTGTTCCAGCTTGTGATGTCATGAAGTGGTAGTTTTCAAGCGAAGAACACAGACTAAATATGCAGGGTTTGTGTGTTTAATATGTATGAATGAAACTAAACACAACTCCAGGTATGTTTTTGATGAGGAAACAAATTTATTACATAGATCAGAGTTGATTTCGCTTGTGCATATTCTATTCACATTTTACACACAACAATAAAAGCACAGACTTCCCTTCTTCATACTCTCTATTTTGGGTTCATTATAACTGGTTTGTTTCCAGATTTCCATTAGCATACACAACTGAAGCCAACTTTCTCGGACTTGGACAATGGAGGAATTAATCAATAGGAAATAATGCTCCTTATCTAATGCATGCAAAACCACTCCACCAGCCCAAAGTCCGATCACAGGCAGGAGGTAAACTTTCTTTGGCCTTTGTTTGAAACATTTCCAGAGATGGTGTAAAGGCTTGTCTCTGCGTTTGTTATTTAAATTGGACCTTTTGCATGTGCGTTGTTCCTGGACCCCTGCTGTTGTGCTTTGAAGCAGAATTTTTTAACACAAGGTTTGTGGTTTTTCAATGACAATGAAATATGATTGCGCAGTAAATGAATTTATTTTGAAGTGACATAATGGGCTTTTCTTGTCTTAAAATGTATAGCAAACCTCATGTAATGAATAAAAATATGAATGATATTATACCTAAAGTCCTGTAATATTCCCCATACTCGGTGGTGGTATATGGTATATGTGGCTGATGGGCCACTACTGCCAATAACTAATGCACATACTTTATTCATACAGACAGGAGGGTGAGGTGTCTTGTCCAATGACACAACAGTAAGTAAGTATGGACTAGTGACTAATAGCATTAGGGTTTGTTAGTGGGTGTATAACTGTTCTTTGAAAAAGGGTGACCACATGTCTCTTTTGTGGTTTGTACTGCACAGATATTTAGGCCACTGTCCCTCATATCTAACCTGACTCATACAGAGTGACACGTGTGTCACTCTGAAATGAGTTCTACACATTATCAGCTGGGATGGCTCTTTCTGAAAGTGATCAGAAAATAAAACACATCATGATGAATCTGATTGGACAAACTGCCAGAACAGCAGAACAAGGCGAGAATTCAAACTTTTGTTACACCAGTTGAGAGAAAAACACAGACAGCGCTTACCTTCAGCACTTTTTCACAAACAAAATACTTTGTATTTATACTAAAATAGGCTGAAGTACGTCTGTTGGCACCACTATGTTTGCTTTGGTTCGTCTGGGTGCGCCAGTTAACCCAATTATCTTTAGAGCAGGCACATGCCAAGATGGATTCTTCTCTCTTGAGTTTGTGAACTCACAAATATCGTGAGACATCTTGCTCATCCCATTTATCAGAGAATGCCCCCCTGCCACATGAATTGTATAAAATTGAGTTTAATGTAGAAAAGTTGGCAGTTGGCACTTATTTCTATTCCAATCTCCCTTTGGATTACTATTGATAAGAATCCCTACAAATCATATGGTGTTATTGTTATGAGCTTAAACGATTACTACAAATGAAGGTGTGACCCTACTTTCACACACTCAGCTTGCATCTGTCCTGGTTTCATGTATATTGTATATGAATATAATTTGTTTCTAAAGAACATGAGAGTTGATTGGACAGACCACTTGATGTAGTCCCACAGGAAATACCCCCAATAAGCAGTACTAGACTAGAGGATGTGGAGAAGTGTGAACTAAATGCAGAGCTCCACATGATACAAGTGGGCCTGAGGCGTTATTCATTTGACAGTGGATGGTTTCCCAGGTTCCTCTTCTCGTGCAGTGTTTCTCTGTCACCTCTGTCACAACAAACACAGCCTTTCAGAAGTTTCCAACAGAGAGAGAAGGTGATAACAAGAGCAACAAATGCAGATTTACAAAGTATTATATTACAAAGGAGTCATGGCAATATAATAGAGATAGCTGCTGTGAAGAAGAGGAAGATATCAAAGTGGCAGGTGGTTTAAGACTAGAAAACTCTGCTACATTTCTGCCACTGTATTTTCTATAACAATAAATGTGTTTAAATCTGCAACTGGGGCGTAACGTGTACTGGATATTAAGCAGCTAGAAACAATTATGCATTATAATATATTTAGTGTATGTAATGTTTTGAATTCCTAACGCTGAACCCGCAATCTTCAAATGTATATATATCTTCCATTTATTCAGTCAAAGGTGTTTTTATTGCAAATGCTTGGTGACATTGCCTGCTGCAAGTGATGTCTCCATGAAGTTTAATGCTGTAAATGCCAAGTAAATCAATAACATCTCCATGGAGACAAGCAGACATCCTTTCAGAGTGGTTACACAGTGCACCTTTAAGTGCCCTTACTGTGAAGAAAGAATTATACTTTATATCCATTTGACTTAAGGGTCCTATGTTATGCACAGACATTGACTCTTGTGAGCTTTAAGCCATGTTATGATGTTGTTATATCATCAAAAACATACCTGGAGTTGTGCTTTGTTCACACATGTTTGAGTAATACTTTATTGTTAGTCTGTCTACATCTCCAAAGCTCAAAATGCTCTGTTCCCCCTTGTGATATCGTGAAGCTGTACTTTCCAAGTTAATGGTAACCTTTTACCTTCTGTTCAGTAGAGATTGGCAATTCCAAGGCTGAAATTATCCAAATGATGTTGATGATGGAGTGAGTGTTTTCTGTTTGAGAGAAGAACTCAGTCTAAATTTGCAGGGTTTGTGTGTTGAACATGTGTGAATGAAACAAAACACAACTCCAGGTATAATTGCGATGAGGAAGCAACATTACAGATCTGAAAATAGCATAATATGGATACTTTAATTCCCATTCAAGGCAAACAAGACAAATTTGCTGTAATGTATTGGCATGCTATTTCAGAGATACATTTTGTTTATATTTTGTCAGATGCTTGATACTGCTGGACATAGTAGTAAAGAAATCAATAGCGTTTTCTGTTGTCTTTTTGGAGGCTGGGCAATATTGATTGAAGGGGAATCCCAACAACTGTGGAGTACACAATATGGAGTACAACTTGAGAGCACATGGGTCAACTTCTAAGTACTCTCTCCTTATAATAATATTAAAAACAACAATCGCTCACAAATCATTTCTCCATTGGCTTTTAGGGCTGCGATTCCTTTGTATTATCGAGTGGAGTGATGCAGCATTGTCTCCTCCTCACAGGGCCCTGGGTGGACGGAGTGTGTGCAAACAAAGAACTCATCTTCCTCTGAATCTGGTTGGAGTTCATGTAACTGACCGTGCATCTGTGTACTGGGCTTTGGGGTGTGATCATTTAGTAACAAGTCACATTTCACACTAATAGACATCATAGACTATAAGAGACATAATAGACAATCATTCAGTCTGTATCAATAATCAGACTATAATTTGTCAATTTATTTAATTTCTGATTTATGTTATAATGTTGTTTCCTCATTATAACATACCTGGAGTTGTGTTTTGCTTCACACACAAACACTCCATTTTAGACCCCAAATTGCCAATGTCTACTGAGTTAAAGGTAAAAGGTAGCTGTTCACTTGAAAACAATTGCTTCATGAGATCATTAGGTGGAACAGAACATTTTGTGCTTTGGAGATGTAGACAGACTGATAATAAAGTGTTACTCAAACATGTGTGAATGAAACAAAACACAACTTTGGGTATGTTTTTGATGAGGTAACACCATTCTAATGTGGTTTAAAGCTCAAAACTGACTTAAAGAGACAATTTCGTGTAATATTATGGAACCTTTAATAGAAATATTCTAACCAGCTTTGTAGAAAGTTGAATAGTATTGCAATATCTTCTTAAATATCTTTTGGCTCATCCACAGGATCTAATAACCCTGTCTGACCAGTCCCCCTGTTAAACTGCACTGAAACCTTTGACTGAGACACAAAGGCCACTGAGATGCACAGAAAAAACAACAGAACTAGAATTTACCTCAAGATTAATTAAGTGTCTCTCTCTCTCTTTGATATTAAAGGTACAGTGTGTAATTTTCTGGAGGTGGCACATCATGATTCCATGGAAACAGGAAGCTTAAACCATACTTCGGAAACTTCTCCATGGAGATAGATGGCATGCCGTACTGTGGAATTAATTGAAGCAGTTCTTGAGAAGTTTAGTAAGTGCAGTGGTTTTGATGAATTTCTTGGTAATATCCTGTGAAATATTGTAGCCAAAGAAACAATATTTTCTCGTAAGGACCCAATATTTTCAGAACGTTACATACTGTGACTTTAATAATATTCCAACATATTGATAAATACTAAACATAACTAGACCATTTTTACATTCAAAGTCAGTAACAATCATATTCAGAGACTGTGTAGTAAGAAGTGGCATGTCTCTCTACAGTAAAACGCTCATCTTTTCATTTTGGCGAGTAACTGATGCTCGTATATACTTTATTCAGTATGTGATCCCAGAGATACATGAATTTTCTATATTTGACGCAACTCGCATTTCATAGTACAAGATGTGGTCATGTTTAATGCAGTCTAACTTAATGGAAAATGATTTGAATTCACAGAGGAGGAGCTGTGAGCTGCAGAATCCATCTAAATCCTAACATCTGTGCCTTCACCACTGGAGTTTACAGAACAACACTGGATAATACATGTGGGCATATGGCTGCTTATTAAAAGAAGAGGAGATTGCTGTAAGAAAGTGTTGCCAATTAGTGTTTTTCAGTCAAGATGGTGTAGGATTTCTAGCTAGCTGTCTGCTGTTTGTTATCATTTAAGAGAACATCATTTTAGTATTTCAGCAGATGGGTGTAAAAATGATGGATGCTCTGAATTATTTACTGTATTCTTTTTGTATTTGCATCAGACCTTTCCCCTTTAGGTAAATGTGTGCATTTTCTTACACCATTGCTGTTAGTAGTGGTATAATCAATATTAGTCAACTGCACATGTTTTTGTTGGATCATTTATTTTTATTATTAAGTATTTCACAAAAAGGTATATGGACCTAAGGCTGTAAGTTTTGAGATACTGTTTCTTTATGTTTTGCTTAATGTGGGACTAAACACCCATACTCCGCCCACAACCATATTTCAAAAAAAAGGTGCTAAACTGGGCAGTACCTCTCTAAAGAAATGAGTGAGACAGAAGAAGGGGCGAGGTCTGAAGGTGCAAGGAACAGTGTGATTGGTCGAACAGGTATTCGCACTTCAGACTCCACCCCTGCAGCCCGGGGTTTGTAATCAGAAACACCCAGGGTAATCAGGGTAACCATGGGTGATGTCCACATCTACTTGGAATTTCAGTAGTCACTGGAGGCAGAACACTCTCAAGCACTTTTTGACCTAGTTTGCAATAAAACTCTCCAAAATACAGTGTACAGTTTAGCAAAACGTTGATTTAGTGTTTAGTTTCACTTGAAAGGCTGGCTGGTAGTTTTCAGATTGTAAAAAAGTGATCATGTCATAATCTCAGTTGGTGGGTAAGAAACAGTTTTTCATATTGCTTGCATTGTGCTTTTAGTCAGACTGGTGCCACCTAGTGCCTCAGCTCAATTTCATTTCTCTCCAGCGACTAGGTCAGGAATTGGAATACACTAGACAGTTTGCAAGAACCCTGGAAGTGCGAGTCCGACACTAGCCAATCAGCAAAGAGCCATATATTCTGTGTTGGCAACGATTCCCAAGATCGAGGATTTAAAGCCGGAACAAAGAGAATGTTTGGTGAATTTTATCAAGAGGATAGACGTTATTGTCCTTCTTCCTACGGGATTTAGGAAAAGCTTAATATCCCAGTTAGCTCAGTTAGCGGTGCATTACATACCTCACAACCAAATTGCAGTGATTGGTTACATAAAACAAAGGACCCGCCTAACGTTGTACAAACAAATCCTAATGCAATGAATCAGGCTATTGTACTTTAGCATGAAATGTCCAAAAGGTAAATTCACAAATGCTGAACCTGATCATTTATTTATTATGGTATTAGTGACCCAAGAATTAACTATGCCAACAACAATTTGCATTTGAACAATATTAATTTTAGCTGCCCTCTTTTGTATGAAATAATATTGACCCGTAGAATGCTGTGACTCAGCAGCACTGTGAATAATGATGATTACAGAAATGTTGAACGCATTGTTTGGACTTGGATCCAAGTTATCACTCACTAGAAATAAAAATTTGGATAGTTAGAGCCATTTAAAGCAGATCATTTTGTTATTTATTTGATCAAATGTATCTCTTTTTCTAAAGTTATTATAGTCTGGTAAAAAAAAAACTTAGCCTCGCCTGGCAGTATCAAAAAGCATTTTAAAATGATAAATATGTGTATGCTGGTTTGTGACGCTCAGTGGACCATGACCCACAGGTGAGGATGTGTTGGATGAAATGCTGTCCTTGGTCTTGTTAGTTCAGTCCTCAGTCTTTTGTTGAGATTCTTTTTGGTGAATCAGTGGACAGAGCAGAACAGAGCAGGTGTTCAACAAAATCAATCACTAAAGTCCCGCTGTCACCAACCAGAGAGGAAATAGGCCAACTGAAAATATTTTTACATGACAAAAACCTAACTCGTGTTGGTTTTTGCACATTGGATTCCAAATCAAAATCCAAAATCACTACAGGGTTTGCTAATTTGAGAGTCAAATTCTAGCCCAGAGAAAAGTGAAATTTTTGTATGTGTGTTATTTTATTTCATGCCCGAAGCTTGTTTTGTTTTAATATGCAACTTTAAAAGACTAACTGGACATTTTTATGCTAAACTGTCTTGACTTTTAACCACGATGTAACAATGAATTCCCATCTGAAAATACAACTGGATCTGTGTGTGTTTAGTTCATTTGTGTTTTCATCTCCCTCTCCAGAGCTCAAAAAGTGTTCCCCTATGTCATTATATTGTAATCTGTGTAGGTCCTCCTTGATTTTAAAGTATGTTATCACCATACTTATTCTGGACATGTCTGTGCTTAAACTGTATCTGTGTTCTTCGTTTAAGAATCTAAATATGCAGGTTTGTGTGTTAAACATGTTAGATTGAAACACAACTCCAGGTCTGTTTGTGATGAGGAAACAACATTATACTGTGACATAGATCCGAAAATAGTGCAATATAGGCCCATTCTTTATGTACATGCATCAGTACAGCTTTATAATAACTACAGTTTAGTTAGCCTGGATTAATTAGACTTAATTCATTAAGAAATTGTTTAGTAAGACTGATTCAGGCTTAATTAATACCCTAATTCTCCTAACTCATTAAGTAGTTACTAAACCTGAATCAAAGCTGCATGTCTAACTTTTCCAGTGAAGTGTCCACCAAACTGCTTGTTTCCATAGAGATGTCTTGGCTTTGCCTGGAATTTTGTACAGCATGGCATTAAATTGATACATTTAGAAAGAAACAAGCAAGTAACGCTACAAGGCCAAGTTACAAGTCAGATCTGTGGAGAGGCGACTGCTCTGACTATGAGAATGCATGTTTTAAGGTGTATTTAAGCAATAGAAATAACTGTAGTTTACTTAATGTAAGATCGATATATTTTATGGCAGCAGTTTTCATTAGGTGAGGACTGCCTCCCCTGGGGGGAACCAAAGAGTCACTTGGGAAGTGCAACACACATGGATTAAATCAGGACTTAACCAGGAGAACTAAAACAGGATTGAACTAGGACTAAAGTAGGACTAAACCAGAACTGAACCAGGACTGAGTGTCGGGACGGGCCCGAAGGTACGCCCTCGTAGACTGTCGGGTGACTACAGGCAAAAGGAACAGCGCAGAGCTCTGTGCCCCACGGAGTGCAGCAATCGCCCTGCTCTGTGGCCTTGGGGTTCTCCCTCTCTCTCTTTCTCTCTCAAGTCCAAGATTAGTCCTGTTTTAGTCCTGGTTTAGACCTAGTTTAGTCCTGGTTTAGTCTTGGTTTAGTCTTAGTTTAGACCTGGTGTAGTCTTGTTTTAAACCTGGTTTAGATATGGTTGAGTCCTGGATTAGGCCTGGTTTAGTCCTTGTTTAGTCCTGGTTTAGGCTTTAGGCTGGCTTTGTTGTCTTTATCTACTCTAAACGCATTCACCCAGTTTGAAAATCCCTGTTTTATGGCATACTGCGGAACATTTCAGGCAAAGCAGTAATATCTCCATGGAGATAGGGTCCATGGTGGACCCTCTACCTGAAAAAGTTGCACAGTGCACCATAAACTTGTGTTCATTATGAAGTCTCTGCTTTATCCTGTGCTTTATTAAGGTTGAGTTCAGTGCAGTTTTTATAAATTGGTTCCACTCTTAGACTGCAACAGAATTTCCAAATCTATTTGTCACTGGGACACAGAGGACAATGTAAACAATGGCTTGTCTGTCCGTATAATTGAACATCTGTATACATGAAAAACTTAGTAAACTTTGGAGTGAGTTTGGGGGTAAGTAGCACTGACCTGCCTTCCTCACCAGTAAAACAACACAGCACAAGACAAAAAGAGCGCTAAAGGTGAGATAAATCCAGGCTTTAGTTTCTCCTGATCCAGACTCCAGAGCCGCCGTTCACAGACAGGTCAGAGAACATCCTGGCTGTGTTATAAAAGAAAGTTTAATACAGGAACTTTTGACTTTGACTTCCACTTCAAAGCATGTTGTTAGTTTGGTGAGTGATAGTCTGTGTGCTTGATTATATAGCTGTAGAAAAATGTATTCAAAGTTTTAAATATTTACCATGTGTAGGCATCATTTTTTGCTTGATGTATCTGATCAAAAACTAATAAATTATGTCAAGTTTCCATTAAACAGTTTTCTATAAATCCAAAGCAATTAATACAAGAATAAGATGATAAAAATATTCATTCATTTACATTTTTTTTAAATGGAAAAAGTATCTGATAGAATTGCAATACATTTTTTACTTCATTGGCTGCTGGGTGAATTTGAACCTTACAGTGGGAGCATGTCAAGATGGATTCTCATGAGTTTGTAAACTCACAAATATGGCCAGAATCCATCTTGCTGTGCAAGTTTAAGTGGAGGAAAAAGCATAGACACACAATGGCCTCTCATTGTCATATTTGAATAAAAGTACACACTAAATCTAGTGAGTAAAGCATAGAGAAGTTACATGGGTGCTTTTGGTAGTATAGTATGTAAAATTCAGGTGGCTGTTTGTACATCCAGAAGCACTTGTGATTCAGAAAGATGAAAAAGTACCAGGACTAGGAAGTAAACACAAGTTGTTCACTCTTATTACTGCGTAAGTGTGCGTAAGTGATCAAATATGAGCCTCTATCTCACTACTGCAATGTCACATGGGATCAAAACAATTGTAGTTAAACTCGTGCTGTTGCTACAGAGTGGGAGGAGAAGGCTTAAGAACTCTGTTAAGAGCTGAAGTAAGTGTTCAGAACCTTCTACTGAAACAGGAAAGACTTTAGAGGAAAACTTTATTAGGAAAATATCTGCAATAAGTGGGCAGTGGTTACACTTAAATAAATACCTTGCAAAATCACATGTTATATTTCATTGTTTGAAGTTCAGTTCTCTTTTCAGTCAGTAGTGTATTGTGAACACATCTTAAAAGTGCACTGCCTAGCTACATTTTCTGGTGATGGTCTCCATGGAGATGTTATTGGTACATCGTGTATCTTTAATAGTAGGGATGCATTGATTGCAATTTTTCTCAAAACAATAGTGACAGTACTTACAAGTACTTGCCCAGACCAATTACTGATACAACTACGTCGTTAGCTGTTGGATTTTTAGGATTCTTAGAACTTAAGTAGTGCGATATAATTCAAATCTGACTCTTGTGAGTTTTAAGCCATGTTTTAATGTTGTTACCTTCTCAAAAACACACTCAAAGTTGTGTTTTGTTTCATTCACACATGTTTGAGTAACACTTTATTACTCTCTATATCTCTAAATATCTATATCTGTTCCACCTTGTGATGTCACGATGCTGTAGTTTTCAGGTTAACAGCTCCTTTTACCTTTAATTCAGAGGTTGGCAATTCCAGGTCTGAAATTATCCAAATGAGTCTAGTTTAGGTGCATGGAGTTTAAAACACACTGGATTACCATATCAGAGAAGAACACAGACTAAATATGCAGGATCTGTGTGTTAAATGTGTGAATAAAACAAAACACAACTTCAGTTTTGATGAGGAAACAGTACTATAACATAGATCACAAACCATCGTAATCTAGGCCCTTTCATAGCTGGTCATTTCTTTAGTGTTATCATTTCCTAGTATTGACTGCAGTTAATAGTACAACACCTGGATTTCAACCTGGATGCTTGGATGTGCCGCTTTAGTTTCCATTTGTCTTTTTGGAATGAGAGAAACAAGTTGTGCTTCAGGTTACCCAGAAGTCATCACTGGCGCTGAAAGAACAGACTGTACTGAAGTAGAGAGTGTGAGATAATCCTAATGACACTTTCACAGGTTCTAAAGAAGTGCTAAAGAATAATGAGCAAAACAAAAGATAAGACAAAGTGCATTCACCCATAGCTATGTTTTAATGGATTGTTTGTGGATTCAAAACTATTTTTATGTTACAAATATCTGCATAGTGTTTATCTACAAAGCCTATCAAAATCCTGTATGAATTATTTAATCACACAAATGAGTTTCTCTTTATATCTCTCCATAAAACAAACAAAAAAATACACTAGATTTAAATACGCACATGCAAAATTAAAACCGTGATTGGAGCTCTGAGCAGATGCAGAGAGAATATTACATTTTGCGATGAAAATGAAATTTATTTTAAAGTTTTAGATTCACAGTCTTATAATATTTTTCAGACAAACAGGGTTAGACAATATCTTTCCAACTGAACTAACTTCGATTCAGCTAAGGCTTTATCACAATAAAATAAAAAGTTCACATTTATTTTTCATTTTCATTGTTCAAAGTTCAGCCCCTGCTCAGTGTGCCTTCTCACATAAGACAAGCTATAACTAGTAATGACTTGAGTTTTATACACGATACTCTGTTTTAACCTTGACATTTTCCTGGCCTGGTTACTATCTTGCTGAGGTGTGTTGTTTCACATCAGTAGACTTAACATTGAAGTCCATGCATTATTCCACCATGCAAACTTTTGATCTGCATCTGCATTATCCTCCAGTTAAAGTGGAACAAACACAATTTGTGTGTGTGTGTGTTTCTGCTTCTCATCTCTTTTTTTTTTTGGCAACTTTAGGCCAAACTATTTACATTTTTGGCTATCATTTGGTGACTTGATTCATCAGCCAGTTTCACTTTGTAGAAACTGTCTGACCTTGCAGCATTAGGATTCGTTGGCTCGACGGTAGGCAGGTACTTTTTTAAAATTTAACCAGTCGCTGTTATTTGATCATGACATATGTAATGCGCTGCTAACGGGGCTAACTGGTATATTAAGCTTTTTTCAAATCCCGTAGGAAGAAGAGCAATAATGTCTTTCCTCTTGATAAAATTCACCAAACATTCTCTTTGTTCCGGCTTTAAATCCTCAATCTCGAGAATCGTTGACAACACTGAATATATGGCTCTTCGCTGATTGGCTGTTGCCCGAACTTGCATACTAGTGTATTTTCATTCCTGACCTATTCCCTGGAGAGAAATTAAATTGAGCAGAGGCACTAGATGGTACCAGCCTCGCAAAGCATTTGGTCAAAAAGGCCCAAATCTTAAGTTTGTGCTGCTTTCAGTGGCCTCTGCGATTTCCAGTAGTTGGTGACATCACATAGAACTGCCCTGATTACAGACAGGTGTCTCAGATTACAAACCTCAAGCTGCAGGGTTGAAGTTTGAAGTGTGGATACCTGTTACACCAATCACACTGTTCCTTATACCCCCAGACCCCGCCCCTCCTCACCCATCACTCTCCCCTTTAATCCTCCAGGTTCTGCTCATTTTATCAGCTCTTTCAACAAGTTAGGTGTTTAATCCCACTTTAAAGATCCTACGTTATGCAAAATTGACTTTTTGTAAGCTTTTAGTCATGTTATAATGTTGTTACATCATCAAAAATATACCTGGAGTTGTGTTTTGTTTAATTCACACATGTTTGAGTAACTCTGCATTATTAATCTGTACACAGCTCCAAAGCTCAAAATGCTCTCTTCCACTTTGTGATGTCCTGAAGCAGTAGTTTTCAAGTTAACAGCTGTCTTTTACCTTTAGTTCAGTAGAGATGAGCAATTCCAGTGCTGAAATTATGCACTGATAAAGTATTTTATATAGTATTTCCTCACAGGAATCAATCTCACTTATCCTTTATCTAGCCTTTTTGTGATGGTAATTATTGGTAATGATATGAATGGCAGCCTGGAGGTATTTTGGCATATAAAATCATTGGCACATAGATCCTCATAGACCAATGAAAGGAGAGTGAGATGGATCAGCTCGGGACAAAGATTTTTTTTACACTTTTTGACAAAAATAGTGTAATATGGGCCCTTTTAAAAACTATTCTACAACTGTCAGTACCAAATTATTACTTTCGATAGCCAAAGTACTGTACGTGTCCAAAATGTCTTGATAAATAAATACAAATTAACCCCACTGTGTGCTGATAAATGCCCCACAGTGAACAGCATTATAACTTGTAGCTAGAATTTGGTGTCAGGAAAATAAAGTGAGTTGTTTTGGATTGGACTGGTGAAGGCAGGGGCTTTAGTTTAGCTGATTTACTTTTCAATTTACTCCCTTGTCACGAAGTTCCTCTTTAGAGACAAACTTCAAACTGCCTTAGTGCTAAAACATTTACCATAACTCACAACTCTAGCACTACAAATCCCATGGTATACTTTTAAAGGTCCTGTGTTATGCAAAGTTGACTCTTTCGAGCTTTAAGACACGCTATAATGCTGTTACCTCCTCAAACACATACCTGGAGTTGTGTTTAAGGCTGCATTATTGACATCACAAGGTGGAACAGAGTGTTTTCAGTCTGAGAGAAGAACTCAGCCTAAATATACAGGCTTGTGTGTTAAACATGTGTGAATGAAACAAAACACAACTCCAGATATGTTTGTGATTAGGAAACAACATTATAACATAAATCAAAATAAAGTAATATAGGCCCTTTAAAGATTGTCTTATACAACTTTATATCACTTTTCTGGAATGTACCACAGTATGGTATTTAATGTATCTATCTCCATGGAGACTAGCAAGTGATGCTACCAAATTGATTTACAGATCAGGGACCTCATTTTACACCAGATCAAACACTTCCTCAAATTCTCTTCACTTCTGCTTCTCTCCACGAATGTCGCTCTTTTTCGGCTTTGTGGAGAGCGTACGGCAGGGTCCTCGTTGTCGTAGAGATTAGCAAAGTTCTGTGCTTAGGAGGAGTTTCATAAATTCCGCAATTGGCGTAGAGAGCACCTATGCAATGCGTAGTGCATGATTAAGCTTTATAAATGATGCCCCATATCTGTGGAGAGGTGACCTTGCTCTCAGTGAGCAACTTTTTAAAGGTATCTTTTAGTGACAAATGCACCTGTAATTGATTAGGTCAGTGGTGTCAAACTCAAGTTCACAGAGGGCCGAAATTAAAAACTGGGACTAAGCCGTGGGCCAAACTAAATATTTATTGAAAAATTTCAACATCTGCATGTTTTCTCTTCTTTCAAGATATGTAATGTTAAACCTTTTCTTATTAAAATAAATGTTTTAATAATAATTTTGCTTAAACATTGATTTTAAATAAATAATGTCTCTACAGTCTATCTGTAGCCGGTGGGCCAGCTCTAATACATATTTGATATGATCTCCCAGGCTAAATATAATTATATCGTGGGACAAATTTGGCCCCTGGGCCTGACTTTGACGTATCTGGATTAGGTGCTTAAGAAAGGCAAGTACATCTCCTCGGAGATGAGCTGACCCCCACCAGAAAGGTTATGTAGTACATCTATGGACTTTTCACATCACTTGTTGTAGGATTTCCTTGTTTTCCTCACATTATTTGCCTATTCAGATTCAAGTAAATAATAAGTAAACATTTATGCATGAGACCCATCTATTTTTGCCCTTGAGTGAAAGACTCTGCTGAATTAATTCCTTTCATTTAGGTAACAATGCAACACAGATCACCTTCAAATCTTTTATGGATGTTTTTGTCAACTGACATATTTTTGCGGATCATATTACAGATTTTTTTTTTTATGTATAAAACAAAAGGCTCTATTTTTTATTTCCTGTTCTCAATCCCACGGCCTTTGTTGACGCCACCTCCAACAGGCATGTTTATTTATAAGAACGCCTCTTGAGTAATAGATGATTTTTAGATTCAGAGTGATGTGGGAACGCTGCAGTGTCCATCTCTGGCCTCTAGGGACTGGCTCCGAGCGTGAGTCATCCTATGTTTTTTTTTCTGTACATTAATATCATCTAAAACTGTGTGAGATGTGTTTTTTAATAGCTACACGCCTGCTACTATGAAACACATCCACTCATACTGCTATAGATTATTTTTATATAACTTCTAATTATAAGGCTGGACTTTTAGTCCCCATTGAAAAATGTATTATAAGACCCATCCAGGGACCGTTTTTGTTCAAACTGTGCCTGAGCAGGTTGCCCTATTTATAATAGTGTTGGGAAGCAACTGCACATGTACCACTAATATATTCAGAATACAAATTTTGAGTAACAGTATTCTGGTGCAGTTTCTCTTTCATTTGGTGGTATTCAGAATAAAGTTACTTTACTAAATTAAAAGAAATGCATGACAGTACTTCATCAGACAATTTTGTGTAAACACAATGAATGCCATCCCAAAACGTGCTATGTAGGTCTCCAGGAAGAACAGTTGATAGCTAGGGTCAGTTAAATACAATCAACCAATGAACGTGCCCAGGGACTACAGGTGGAAATTAGCTCTGGTGCTACAATCTGGTACAAGTATCTCTCCTGTTCAGGTTAATGTAAAAATTGTGCACTGTCCCTGTCTCATTAAAACAAATAAAATAAAATAATAAAATTAATGAATGAACAAACAGTGCAGCAGAACTAAAGCTGTTTGCAACTATTCAGGGTTCCCACGGTCATGGAAATCCTGGAAAAGTCATGGAATTTCAAAATGTCATTTTCCAGGCCTGGAAAACTCAATGAAAGTTTTGGAAAAGTCATGGAGTTTTAGTATCTCTTTCATACAACTACAGTTTTCTGTTAAGTTATCATTAGAGTATTCTAGATTATTTCCTTTCCTTTTGTTTAAAAGAGACGACAATAAATGCACTGACAGTATTTTGAATGTTAAAAAGCTATAATACCAAACCATAAGGAAAGGGTTAACATTTCATATTTATCCCTAAAAGTATCATCAATTCTACAGATGTAGGTGCCGTAAAGTCATGGAAAATTCACATTAGGTCATGAAAAAGTCATGGAAAAGTTTTTGAAATTTTGTCAGTGAAAAAGAGTGGGAACCCTGACTATTCGTGGGTTTCAGATGACATCACAACAGATAGGGGCAGGTAAAAGATATATTGTTCAACTGCAGTTTTTTGTTGTTATATATCTTGATCTGTCTTGGGTCTAATCAATAATAAAAACAATCAGGTTCCATATTTGCAAATTTACCTTTCTGATATTTCAGGGCAAATACAGTGTAACTGTAACTGGCTCTCGTCCCCATTGTAGAATCTGAAAACTATGAATATGTCATGTTTATTTACACACATATTGTAATATAATGCAACTCAGTGTAAAAGTATTCAGAAAACTACTCTGATTGGACCATGTATCAGAATGTTACAAAATACATTATAATTCTGTATTCTGTATTCTGTAAATACATTTTAAAAGTTTTTTTTTCCCCATCACCACCTCTAACTGAAAGCTTGGTGGTTCAATTCCCACTACAGACTTTTTCAGAGTTTGTAAATATAACCTCTGCTTTCTAAAGGCAGGTACTGTCTCAAACTTCAGCCCTAGTGCAATTCAATGGGAGAATAAACCTCCAAACATCAGAAACTGTGAAAAACCAAGTCTGTTTTGGGAACTGACAGTCACCCAGGCAGTGTTTTGCATAGTTAACTGACAGAGTGATTAGCAGTGGATTTAGCATAAAAGCTAACAATCAGGACAAATGGCACCATAAACATTGGAGGCCAGTTTGACAATGACATTTTACTTTGATTTCATTAAGCAGCAAAAATCCTACTTAGGCCTATATTAGTGAACTTTAGAAAGTGAAGCTGGAAGTTAGAGACTGACTTTTAATACTTGCTCGTAAATGACCACAACAAAATGTCTGTTTTTAGTCTGCTGTCTCATTAAAATGAATGGGATAGAGCCGTTTGCTGCAATTGTTTCCCCATTGCAAGATAGACATGTTATAAGACCTCAAAATCTGCATGAAATACTTATTCTTTTTACTCTTTAAGTACAGTTTTATATGGGTACTTACTTACTACTATGCATTACTTACTAATACTTTTACTTAAGTAGATTTTTTCATGTGATACTTTTACTTTTACCAGAGCTCCGGTATCTGTACTTTTACTGAAAGATGCACTATGAATGTTTTGGAAGGGGGTCTGTTACCTGCTTGTCTCTATGGAGATGTCATTGTTCTGACTGGAATGTTCCACAGTATGACATTAAACAGATCTACACATTTATTCAATTGCAAGTGATTTTATTGCTCAAAAATACCTAGAAAAACAGGCATTCTGACTGTGAGCAAAGTTGCCTCTCCACAGTCAACCCGTGTGTGCTGAAGACGTGCTGCACAGCTCGCTGGGATCCTGCACTTTCTCTTCACCCTGAGTCAGAAGCTTAAAAGGATACCGGGGCTCCTGCATTGTGTCAGTGCCCATTCCATCTGGACTTAATGATTTCAGACCAGTTGTTTTGACATCTCATGTCATGAAAGTGATTGAGAGACTTGTTCTGGCTCCTCTAAGACCTTTGGTGGTCCCTTCCTTCTCTGGATCCTCTACAATTTGCCTATCGGAGCCATTTTGTCATGTATAATGCTGTAATCTGTCTCTTTCACCAGGCACACTCACACATGGATAGTGTTAAGGGCTCTGTGAGGATATTGTTTTTCAATTTCTCCAGTGTCTTCAACACAATCCAGCCCTCTCTGATGAGTGCTGCTCAGGATTGCTGTCATCTCCTCTATTGTCTCCTGGATTATTGACTACCTGTCAAGCAGGCCTCAGTACGTACGATTAGGAAGCAACCTTCTGATACTGTGCTCAGTAATGTAGCTCCCCAGGATACAGTCCTGTCTCCATTTCTGTTCACTCTGTACACCTCTGATTTCCAGTACAGCTATGCAGCTCCTGCCTCCTGCAGAAGTTCTCTGATGACTCTGCAGTAATGGGGTTTATCAGAGATGGACAGGAGCTAGAGTACAAGAGTCTGATTGCAAATTAAGTGGAGTGGTCCCAGACAAACCATCTGTTCCTGAACTTTGGCAAGACAAAGGGACTGGCGATTGTCTTCAGGAGAAAGAGGACACCAGTAAAGCCTATCACCATCCAGGGCCGAGACAATGGAAATGGAAATAGTGGACTGCTACAAGTACCTTGGCATCTATGTGAACAGCAGACTGGACTGGAGGGACAAGAACGATGCTGTGTACAAGAAGAACACGAATAGACTCTACTTCCTGAGAAAGCTCAAGTATTTCAATGTGTGCAGCAAGTTACTCGAGATCTTCTACCAGTCTATGGTGGCCAGCGCCCTGTACTTCGCTGTGCTCTGCTGGGGGAACAGCACCAGTAAAAGGGACATTGGACGGATTGACAAACTGATCCGCACAGCTGGTCACGTGACTGACTGTGAGCTGGAGACATTTGTCACAGTGAGAGACAGGAGGACACCAGACAAACTGCTCTTCATCATGAACACTCCCGCTCATCCACTGCACCAGACTATAGAGGGACAGAGGAGCTCATTCTCCAACAGGCTACAGCTCCGCTCAAACAGTGAGAGATACAGGACTAAATTCATACCATACCAACTCAACCCTTATGTAACAAATAAGCCTGTGTTTCTGTCAATCATCATAACATATTTGCACTGTTTTCCTTCTTCCTAAAACTGAGATATACTGTATTTATATTACTTGCTACTCATTTATTTTTATTACCATTTTTATATTTTCTACTCTTTGTTATTGTAATATGTGATGACGTGTGAGCTACTGTGTCCAAGTAATTTCCCTTGTGGATCAATAAAGTCTAAGTCCATGTATAACTTGGTCTGGTTTGCTCTCAGTGAAGATGGAAAGGTTTAATGCCATAATGTGAAACATTCCAGACAAAGCAATAACATCTCATAAAGAAAAGCATTTGACCAACCCTCCACCAGAAAAGTTACACAATGCACCTTTAGGTAACACAATGTAATATTTCTTCCACCACTGTGTATCTGGTAAATCATCGCTACGGAGACAAAAACACAGCAAACCCTCCACCAGAAAAGTTACACTTATTCAGACCCTAATTCATAACTGGGGAAAAGTGCAGAGATTTTTGTATTTACAGTCCTTTTATGTATTTTGCCAACTGGCTGTGTTTACTTCCCATTTGCGGACAGAGAATGCTTCTTTTTAAAATTAATTCCCAAACAAAATGACTCATTAAAATCTTGATGAAAACATGATATGACGTCGTGCTTGGTACAGTTTGTTCCGGGCCTGCCCACATATTTACTGTGAAACCCCTTCATGAAATACCATTTGTTTTCTCCATATTATTGTTTTGTTGCCAGGTTGGAAGTGTCTGCAGAGCGAGGAAGGGAGGAGTTCCTCATTTGGTGATGCTGCTCGTGCTATTTTGGTTTATGTGTGGGCAAATTTGTTGATGCTCCGATGGAAGATTACCAGTGTTACAGTTCTCAATCCCAAATGGCCTAATCTCTTGATGTTTAATTATTCTTAATGTAGGAAGTGTTTGGGGTATTCTGGATTAAGCATTGAGCAGATGGCATTATCACATTTGGCTAATAATTTCACATTCAGTATAATGAGTCGAGCAGGTCACAATCCTTGAAAGTTTATTAACAGTTTTATGAAATTAACTTCAGGGCTGCACTTTTAATGATGATGCCTATTGTAATGACTGTCACTACAGACTGAACTGAACTACAGACCTGCCATCGTAGCCGCAGGTAATGGGAGCACTTTGCAGACTGAAAGAAGACTCAAAGTAAATCAATGATGAGAACACATCGTGCTTTAACTCTTGACTAGTTCTATACAATGGCTTGTCGGGAGTCCTTCACTTGCTACCGTCACTGTGGATATGTCATTGCTTTACCTGGAATGTTCATTTTCATTGACATTAAATAGCTCGACCCCTGCCTCTCAACAGATTTGACCTGTAACTCGGTCTGGTTTGAGCTCCATGATAACAGAAAGATTTAATGCCACACTGTAGACTCTAGACGAAGCAAGAACATCTCCACAGAGAAAAGCATTTGATGAACGCTCCACCAAAAACGTTACACAATGCACCTTTATTAGAGCATCATGTAACTTTTTGGGTGGGAGTGTCCGCAAGCTGCTTATCGCCACGTAGATGTTATTGCTTTGCCTGGAATACTATAGTTTGGCACTGATGCTGCATTCATTTATCCATCCGTTTCCCACTCGGATCTTAGATATGACGTCCATGCTTTGTTTTTTTATGTTTCGTGTGTACGATTTGGAGAAAAACATGGATGCCAACTGGAAAGCTGTTGTTACTTTAGCATCGGTTGAGTACCAGGCGCTCCAAAATAAGTATGTGCTTCAACTACACAACCTCAAGGAAAAATTCAGTATAAATAAAATAATTCAGTATATTAGTGAGGTGAAAGCATTGGTGCCGTGTCATAGTCAATCATTTTGGCACGTTAGCTAGCAGGAAATTGGCAAAAAAAACATGGGCAACACCGACTACCAAACCCATAGGCAATAATACGGACACAGTATTTTATTGCAGTAATACGAGTGATTGAAATTGTTATTTAAACCACTAAAGCGCCCAAACACAATGAAAACAGTTAGTACTACAAGTGGCAATGGGCGCAATCATCTTAGATTCTATCTCAGAAACTTTGCTCTGTCTCCTGCGAGCTCTTCCGAGTTCCGAGTTGCGCCAAGGAAAAGGGAAGTGTCAGTGCGTGCCGCTATGCAACGTCCTCAGACCTCCAAGTCGGTTGGGTAATTCAGCGCACCATGAGCTCATCTTGCATTTATTCCATTACAGGAGTTTTACTTTGAAAAACATGCATCCTTACAGTGAGCAGAAACACCTCTAGATTCAACTTGTAACTTGGCCTGATAGAGTCGCCTGCTTGTCTCCATGTAAATAAATAAGTTAAATGCCATACTGTGAAACCAATAAACCAATAAATGCACTAACATCCCCATGGAGACAAGCAGAGGCAAGACCCCCCCCCCCCAAGAGGGTTACTGTTTATGTTCCAGTTTTATTTTTTATTCTGACTAGGTTATATATTTACAGTATCAAAACAAGGTTGAATTCTGCATTAGTTTCATTATAAACAGCTCCTTCCTTTAAAAATATTTTTTACTCTAGTCCCTTACTATCAGCACTGTGTTAGAAGTGAAGAAGCTATTTGGATTAGTGGCAAAACATATTCATATTAATTTGCTCTGGACCCTATCTGAGCATCTAGGTAGGTATTACACAGATAAATTCATAATATTTCACAAATTTGCCACACATTTATCAGCCATCAAATTTTTTCTCCCTTGTCCTTGGCTGAAATCTGTCATAATATTCCTAAAACTACAGTGAGCTATCGCCATTCTATAAAATATGCATTCTATAAGTTTTTATGCTTTACCTCCTTTTTTACTTTTCTTTTCTCCTTTGACACTCCCCAAAGAAATCAGATCAGAACGTCTCAGTGGCTGACATTTCGCGCAGCTGACAACATGACTATATGCTTTTACTTTGTCATGTTGCCAACTCCTGCAGGTAACAGAGCCAGAACTACACACTGCTGTTCTTGTGTTCATGAGCAATACATTTCAATCACTCTTTCTTCCATACCTGCATAAAATCTGAATGTGCATTTTGCATTTGGGACTCTAAAGGGTACAAGCACGAAATTCTTATAGGCTACATTCAGCCTGCAGCCTGAAATGGCCCAAATCTGATTTTTTCTCCCCTTTGCGCCTATATTTGATCTTTTAATGACAATCTGAATGACACAGATTAGATTTTTTTTAAATACAACCCAGGACACTTGGATATGTGCTCCTAAAACTGATACATATTCGATCTTTTGACATGCGACTTCAGTCTGAACAGCCAAGTCGCATTCATCTGACCTACAGGCTCAAGCTCGGAGTCTCGTCAATGAAGGGAAAGTGAGGTTAGTGAGTTCATTAATATTTGGTGGGGTCTCCGGGTGCTTTTTGAAATGATTGCCAAAGAAATGGCTGAGCGCAGCTACAGTGGATCGTGGCTCCAATGTCAACAAAAAATAAGGAGCCAAATACAAACAAACAAAGCAGCTGTGGACGTGTAATCTGTCCGTTTTACAAAGAACTGGACTGTATTTTGGGAGACAAGCCCAGTGTTTAGGCGACTTCCATAAACACTGAGCACGCTCGCTGCATTGTGTCCTCCAATGTGCATGCGTGGCACTTTTGGGGCATTTAAAGTTCACACTGGGGATCACAAACAAGTTAGTTTATTTATTTAATGAGACAGGGACAGTGCACAATTTACATTAGCCTTAAAAGAAAGATGCATTGTCCCAGGTTGTAGCACCAGTGTTACCTTCCGCCTGTCATCCCTGGGCAGGTTCATTGATTGATTGATTGTATTAATTGACCTTAACTATCAACTGTTCTTCCTGGAGACCTATGTAGTTTTAGGATGATCGCAAGTTCCATTTAATTGGAAATGTGAACGACCTCACAAAAAAATCTTATTTCACAAAAAAATCTGAATTGAGCATTAAGCCCTGCAGTCTGATTGTAGCCTTAGATGGTTTGGGGTATATCAGTTGGCTGCAGTGGTTATGCATGTATGTTACCATAGTGTGGAATGTTCATGTTGTTTTAAGTTTATAGCAACAATGTTAAAAAAAACAAGCTGAAAAACTTAATATCTGAAAAAAATAGCTGTTAATAGTAACACGAAACATTCAGCTGCCCAAAAACTTAATTGTATCTAAAAACTCAGAACTGAAAAACTGCTGGGTAACGCTTGCTAGCTTGAGACAATGTTATTTAGAAATATGATATTTATTTAACGCAAATCAGCTCAACTCTGGTCAGATTGTGTTGAAACAAAGCTCAGAGTTTCAAACAGAGCAGTGCCTCTAGTTCGCTTCACCCGCAGGGAATGTTGATAACGTCAGTTGAAAGGTGTACATTTGGTTGCATCAGATAATACACGAAACAGATAAATGACTAAATATGAGTTCAACTGTAGACTATATTTCTTTGGTATTGCACTAGTGTTGCAAATGCAGAAAAAGAAAAATGGTGGCTGGCGCTCCATAACAGTGGGACTCCTGTTTACTGCGTTGTCATTTTATCATGTGGGCTTTGATAAAACAGAGACGACATAAAAGTCTGGCACAAATCTAATCTATTTCAAAAAATATAAGAGCCCAAAACATGCCCAAAGTTACTCAAAGTGATCTGATAACAGCACAATCAAAGCCAGAGTTCCCAGTCTACTCTGTGGTTTCATTAATTATAAACTCAAATTGTGCGTGAGTCATCTCTTACTGCATAAATATTAATGTGAAAAAAAGAGCTTTTCAAAGACACTTTCTGAGCTGAGAGGAAAGAGGAGGAGGATGCCCTGAAGACCACTCCAGCAATTTACTTCCTGGAGGCATCCTTGAGTCGGAACACTGGCGTATAAATAGTTAGCCTTAATTTGAACAATGAAAAAACTGGACTTACATAAATTATTCTGATGATGTTTGGGATTCATTTTCACCGAGATGCAACGCTGGAGAAGCAAGATGTGTTAGCAAAGGCTAAATGGGCTTTTGCTGTTCAGAGACTTCACATAAAAGAGTGATGAAGAGGAGATGAAGAGGATGAGGAGGCTGATGGTTCTGCAGTTGGATAATAGCAATTTATACTGACTGGGGTGTGGCACAAACAACATGGTTGCTACTGGGTTATATGCAAAAAAGTTACTACTGTGACTTCGGAAGTATTTCTTGGAATGTGATCTTATGATACTTGATACTTTGCAGCTGATGTCATCAATATTCCCAGGAGGTGTGATGCTAACTGAGGCACTGCTCTGTCTGAAGCCCTGTTACTCAAGTTTGACTTTAATCTGAGCTTTATTTTAACACAATCTCACATAAAGAACTGATTTAGCCGGAACTACAATAGGCCAAACCTCCTTGGTGTGGCATTGTCAAAGCCTGATCCCGTCAGATCTCAGAAGCAAAGCAGGACTGTGCCTGGTTAGTACTTGGATGGGAGACTGCTAGGAAAATCTGCTAGGGCACCAATAGTCGTTGTGTCCTTAGGCAAGACACTTCACCCACATTGCCGAATATGAAAGTGGTGTGAGCATGAGTGTTGGTGGTGGTTGGAGGGACAGTTGGCGCAGATTAGCAGCTTCACTTCCCTCAGTCAATCAGTCAATCAATCAAACTTTATTTATAGAGCACTTTTCATACGAACAACGCAACACATAGGTATGGAATGAATGAATAATGTACCAAATCGTAAAGTGACTTTGAGCATCTGGAAAAGCACTATATAAGACTAATGTATTATTTTTATTATATCAGGTGACATGATTTGTGCTGTTAAATAAGTCTCTTACACAATTTAAAGTCACAAGGCTCCTCAAAATGTGCTGCTGAAATCCATTTAGAATTTTTTCTTAATTTTTAATTTATTTTTTTTTTGACAGTGCTTGCTAATGTGTGAATTGTGTCACCATGGTAACTGCTGAACATTCAACCATAGATAAACATGTAGAATAGCCAAGTAGCACGTGTCAATAAGACAGTAGTGGCTCAGTGAGTGTTCACCCACCAATCACAAGGTTGGCTGTCCAGTCCGAGCTCTGACTGATGCATATTGTTAACCTCCTTGGCTTTCCCCCACTGTCTAAGTACAAATGTGGGACAATGGAGTGAGATTACCCTGTCACAGTTGGCATGTTTGTATGTCACTCATATACGCTCTTTTCTAACAAGTAAAGCTTTGTCACGTCATAAGCAATGAAGATACTGATTGATGGATAATGTCACAGAGTCCAGCCAATTCACTGAGTGTTGGTGGTGGTCGGAGGGGCTGATACCGCACATGGCAGACCTGCTTTCTTCAGTCTACCTCATATACTGTGTCAAGAAGTGGACAAAGGGAATGTGACACCCATAGTGTTCTGCTCCAGTCAAATGAAGCTCATCGAGGCTGAGCTGTTATAGGGGCGAATATGGAGCTGAGTTCCACATTTGGGAATCTGACTGTGAGTATCATAGCAACCGAAGAGCTAGTCAGGATCGAGGCTGTTGAAAGTACTGCCCTTCCCGATGCTTTAGGGTCTTAGCAACACTGTCAATCAAACCTGTTGCTAATGTGAGCAAAAGTGACCTCGGGGAAAGAAGGCACCTGATTTGTCTGTTATTAATGTTCATATCTTGATTTTCAGAAAGGATCATATAGAGTGGGTTAAAACAAACATTTTAAGCCCAAAATGACGAGTCTGCCGGCAGCAGTTACGGAGAGATGGGCAAGAGTTTTTGAATAGAAAGTGAATTGGAGCTGAGTCGATGGAGCCGTAAGTGCGCCCATGCTCACCTCCTATTTGGAACACGGCTGCTAATAGTTTAGATATGTCGAGGGCAATGCATTATTACTATTTCTTTATAAAATAATAATAGTCATATATATCCAAAATCATAAGGCCTATTTAAAATGACTGTGATGATTCTGTGGTGGTATTGTTCCCCCTAAATCCATGGACAGCACCAGTGAGCTGAGTAAGCAGCTCCAGACCTCCTGCTGAGCTCTGCTGCATTATAACCCAACGGCATCTCATTAGAAAACACTGCTGTCCTTTTCACAGTTGTTTACTTCTTGTTATATTGTGGTGGCAGTGTGCATCTCCAAGAGTTATGTAGGCTATAACGTATTTAGAATTATTTAAGACACACACACAGCTCACTCTACTAACATGGAATCTGGTAGCTACTAAACATGAACCTTTATTAAACTGATTATTAAAGAGCCCATGTTATGCTGTTTTCTGATCTATGTTATAATGTTTCCTCATCAAAAACATACCTGGTGTTGTGTTTTGTTTCATTCACATGACCTTCTCTCTTCTCTCAAACAGAAAACGCTCTGGTCCACCTTGTGATGTCATGTGGTAATACAGGAAGTGCTCCATTGTGTTTTTAATCTCCATAAACCTCCACTAGAATCATTTGGATAATTTCAGGGATGTACACAGACTAATAATGCAGCATTACTCTAACATGACTGCAGTAAACAAAATACAACTCCTGGTATGTTTTTGGTGAGGTAACAACATTCTAACATGACTTAAATATCACAAGAACCTATTTAGTGTAATACAAGACCTTTAAAAATACTTTTTTAGAGTTAGAAGACATTGAGGGCCTAAGGAAAAAACTCACTGTAGCTAATATTTGGTGGGTGCTGAATACAAAAGATGAAATGGTTATGAGCTGAGGGACTAGACCAGATTCTCAGTGTAGACAGAATCAAATCAAATAAGATTCTAACTTGTTCCTGGCTCTCACAAGTCCTTTGGTACATTGCTACTATTCACAATAGAATGTGATTTTCAGCATTCAATTATAGTACTTTCTTTTATATTACCGTGGGGTCTTGTAGCTGTGTAATCAGATGTCCAGATAGTGGTCCATTGGTCTATAATAGTCTATGTAGTCTTCTACTTGTTCTCATACAGTTCAAGATTATTACACCAAGGTTTAGTACTGTCCTGTGAATGTGATTTTTTTAGTATTGTTACTTGTTGTTTTTTAAATCACTCAGTTGTCCAGGTAAGATCCATGGCAAAGGAGAAATTCAATTCTGTCAACAGGTCAAGTTATTTGATCAAACACATTTCGCAGCTCATCCAAGCTGCTTCTTCAATTCTGGTCAGACGCTGGTGGACGCTGCCATATATCTGCCAAAAGGGAGGAGCTAACTACACTGAAACTACTCTCAAACTAATCTGGAGAAAATAATTGGTTTGAGAGGGAAGTTAAAGAGGCTATTTTTGTTAGGAAAGACAATCCTTTGAACAGAAATGGAGGGCTCAGACATCATCTCTCTCCGATTTACAACTCCATCCTCAAACCTATATCAAAACAAAGAGAACAATAGTGATAGCCCGTATGCTCAGAGGTGTAAAAGCACCCATCAGGGGCCTGAATGTTTATGCTAATATGACTCAGACACATTCCCCACTTAGTACAGTTCAATAGACCTATAGCTAACAAACAGAAACTGTAAACAAGTAGGTGAGATAGTTTCAGAATAGTTTCAGTGAAGTTAGCTCATCCCTTCAGGTAGATATAAGGCAGTGTCTACCAATGTCTGACCAGAACTGAAGTAGCAGCTTGGATGAGATGAGAAAAAAAGACTTTTGTCCAGTTGACGGAATTTAATTTCTCCTTAACTCAAATAAATATAAGCTCTAGTTTCAGTATCAATCAGTGTCTGTTTTTTTTATACTTTTGACACTGTAGTGTTGTGTACCCTCATTCCAAACTCTGAAGCAGAAGCCGAGCAAATGAATAAATAGATTAATACATACAACCATCTTTAAAACCGACTCTCTCTTTATTAGTTTCCAAATGTACCACACTTAGATGGATACCAACATTATTAGCACTACAGCAGAGGAGCTCGTTTTAATTTATGCATTGCTTTTTGTGTTGTTACTTTGGATGGAAATAAAGAGTTTAATTTGGAAATTCCCAGGCTGAGAAAGTTTGGAAATTCTGATCTATAGGGAAGAATAGTCGCTCCTTTGAGCTGATAATGGAGGTTGTTTACTCTGTCAGTCAGTGTGTAGTGCTGTTGCTGCTGCCAGTGTGACTTCAGGCCAGGTATAAAACGTTTGTCAGAGAAATCCCTTAGAATAGAAATGCTTTCAGGGAGAAAGTGTGTGTTTGTGTTTGCGTAGGAGTCCGTGGATTGAACTTTATAACTTTGTAACTTATATATTGCTAATTTATTTGTGCTAAAGAAAGAAAAAGTATTGCATCAAACCAAAAATAAACATAGATTATAATTTGTAGCTGTAATTTGATTATCACATGAAAAGTTTGCTCAATTGAAATGCAAAGCTATACAATAAATTTAAATTTTTCTACCATAACTCTATTCAACAAAGCATTTTACAGCAAGAGGAAGTAAAACTGGATATTTTGGGTCTGGAACTGGGATTGAACCACTGTATGAAGAAATGGACTAAGGGAGTGTGACGTCACCTGTAGCGTTTGGCTCCAGTCAAATGAAACTAAAAATTAGAAGTTTGTTATTAGGAATAGGAATTTATTTATGGACAAAATAGCAGGATGATGTAGAGTGGGTTCATACAAACATTTTTAGACCAAACTGAAGAGCCTGACTACAGCAGTTATGGAGAGAGAGGCGATGTTTTCTCAATACAAAGTGGAGTCAGTGCTCACTTCCTATTTGGATATTTGGAACGTGGCGGCTAGTGGGTTAGCTACATCCATGGATTAACCCACAATATTTCAATAAATATTCCATTCTGTTCCATAAATACATAATACACTTACTTTTAGATATGCTCTTTTCGAAAATGTATGGTCATTATTAGAAATCCAGGCTGGCGCCTCCTAGTGCCTCTGCTCAATTTCATTTCTCTCCAGCGACTAGGTCAGGAATCGGAATACACTAGATGGAAGATGTAGACCGTGCACCAGCCAATCAGCGAAGAGCTGTGAAGCCGTGACTGGGTCCTGTTTGTGGTACAGCGCAGCTGTAAACAAAGCAGTCGAGATGAATGTAGACGAAGCCATACATTCTGTGTTGGCAACGATTCCCGAGATTGAGGATTTAAAGCCGGAACAAGAAGAATGTTTGGTGAATTTTGTCAAGGGGAAAGACGTTATTGTCCTTCTTCCTACGGGATTTGGGAAAAGCGTTATATACCAGTTAGCCCCATTAGCGGAGCATTACATACGTCACGACCAAATAGCAGCAATTGGTTAAATTAAAAAAAGCACCCACCTACCGTCGAGTGAATGAAATCTAATGCTGCGAGGTCAGGCGGTTTCCACAAAGTGAAACCGGCTGATGAATCAGGCTAGTCTTTGACTAGAGGTAACATCATTATAACATGGCTTAAGGCTCACAAGTCAATTTCACATAATATAGGACCTTTAAGAATTAAGTATTAAGTAAGAGTACTTAATTAGGTCACTGATACTCTTACTTAATTACAATTTCTGGCTTGTTAATCACCTCTGATAGATATGACAACATCATTTTTACTGCAAGTTCTTATGTCTCCACATTGATCTCAGATAATTTCCTCGTCCAATGTCTGTACAACTTTAAGCGTTAATGGCTAAGAGAGCACCTGCCTATAATACCCTAATGAACTGATGATTTTTCTTCAGATGCGAACTAGCGACCACATGCTAAATATATCTGCGCATGTTATGTACCCTGGCAGAAGAATCAGAGGATTTCAGGTCAAGCCCGTGGCCTTTTGGTTGGGCTGGTCTCCGCTCCCCACTGTGAGTTCTGCCTGTACTATCCACTGTAGCTCATTTACTATAGAGCATCAAAGCTAGCCTCGCTCCTCCACCCAGCCGGATCCCTACAAACATCCACCTACGCTCCTGTCTGCTCCACGCATCTCTCACACACGTGTCCATTACCAGAACCAGGAAAGGCACCAAGATTCATTAACCCGACCAGCGCTCTGCTAATACATCTTTACTTTGCTTCTAACAGTCTTTCCTTATGATATTATTAGAAGTGGTTGGTTAAAGTGTCCATGTTATGTGATTTTCTTATCTATGTTACAGTGTCGTTTCTTCATGAAAAACATGGACCTACCTGGAGTTCTGTTTTGTTTTCATTCACACACAACACAAGGCATCATATTAAAGCTGAATTCTTATCTCAAGCAAAACACTCTCTGTTCTACCTTGTGATGTCATGTGGTAATACAGGAAGTGCTCTACTGTGTTTTTAAAGGTCCCATATTATGCAAAGTTGACTCCTGTGAGCTTTAAGACATGTTTGAATGTTGTTACCTCATCAAAGCATACTCAGATGAAAAGAAGAGGTAGAGTGCTTCAATGGGTCATTAAAAAGTCAAAAAGTAGCAGTGCAGGTGTTGTGGGTTAACTTGAAATGTTAACAAAATGTAGCCCTTACAAAAAATGTGGAAGTCGAGGTACAAACCGGAGGCACACTGACTGAAAGTCCGTTATTACATGGAGGAACGCCAACGGGTTCGACCAGCAAGATGTTGTTCATCAGGGCATGCTCAGACATACTCAGAGTGTTTTGTTTCATTCACACACGTTTGAGTAATCCTGTATTATTAATCTGCCCTAGCTCAAAACCTCAAAATCCTTGTGATGCAATGAAGCAGTAGTTTTCATGTAGCTGCCTTTTACCATTTCCAGAGCTGAAATCATCCAAATGATTCTAGAGAAGATGTATGGAGTTTAAAAACACAGTGGAGCACTTCCTGTATTAACACATCACATCACAACGTAGCGTGTTTTCTGTTTGAGAGAAGAACTCAGTCGAAATATGAAGAATTTGTGTGTTAAACATGTGTAAATGAAATAAAACACAACTCCAGTTATGTTTTTGAGGAGGTAACGACATCATCACATAGATCAGAAAATAGTGTAATATGGACCTTTTAAACTTCCTACACCTTCGCTAAAATCAAATGGATCATTTCAGCCCTGGAATTTCCTGTCTCTACTAAACAGAGCAACAGAGAATTTTGCAGAGAAGTAAACAGATTAATAATGCAGGATTACTCAAATGTGTGTGAATGAAACAAAACACAACTCTAGGTATGAATTTGATGAGGTAAAAACATTCTAACATGTCTAAAAGCTCAAAAGAGTCAATTTAGTGTAATACAGGACCTTTAAATGAGTAAAAAACAACAACAAAACAAGTAAAAAACAACTATGAAGTAATAAAATCAGCCCTACGTATGCTCCACAGTATATTCCCTTCTTTTCATACATCAAAAACAAGCAAGCAGTTCCTTTTTCACATCCACACCCTATTATTTTCCACTTTAACTTGGCTGTCATTTGAGCGTAATAACATTTTGAAGTAACAACTCTCCTGACCACAACTGACGGCCCCCTCTTCCACCTCTGTACTTGCTCTGTGTAATTGCCATCCCTCCGAGCCACAGGACAATATTAGAGTGACAAACACCATTCCAGCGTCTGTCCATCACGGATCCGCTGTAATTGAGAGTAATGGCTGACTACTTCTCCATCTTATTGACTTCGGAATTATTGCTAATAAATTGGATTAAAAGTTGGGAACGAGCGGAGGATGAAGTCGGAGGGAGGTGTAGCACTTAGTCTCTCGAGAGTCAAGGAGGTGCAGGGTTTGACGGTGAGCAACTTGAACACAAAGGTAGAAATTGTTTGTACAAAGCGCTGCTAACCGAGCAGTCGATAGTGATTAGGGCTATTGTCCACTCACACATGCTCGGTATCGATGGATGTCAAGACTCTGCTCTGAGTGGCTGGTTTGGAAGTAGACCGTGGGGTATTAGGACAGCAGGTGGACACTTTTGTAGACAGCAGGTGGACACTTATGTAAGATATTTCTACAAAGTTATTTAAACTCTAAATTATGTAAACTCTAACACACAGCAGGAGTTCAGGCTCTGACACTCCATGTCAGAGTTCTGCCCAACGACTACGGGCAAATAGTTACTGAAACAGACGTGTTTTAACGTTCTGAAATTTTACGGGCAGGTAGTGATTACACACGGGCGGGTCAGAACTAAATCAGGACTAAACAAGGACTACACCAGGACTTAAACAGGTCTAAACCAGGACTAATCTTGGACATAAGAGAGAGAACCCTGAGCCCATGCAGCAGGGTGTCCACAAAGCGCAATCGGGCAACGGCTGTGCTTACCTCCATGAGACGCGGAGCTCTGAGCCAGTCCTTTTGCCCGCGGTCCCCCTGACGGTCTCTGTGGGTGCACCTCAAAGCCTGTCCTGACATTCAGTCCTGGTTCAGTTCTGGTTTAGTCCTGTTTTAGTTCTAATTCAGGTCTGGTTTAGTCCTCTTGGTTCAGTCCTGGAATCAGTCCTAGGTTAGTCCTGGGTTAGTTCTGGGTTAGTCCTGGTTTAGTCTTGGTTCAATCTGTGGCGTGTGCGGTACAAAAGTCTGGCATTTAATTTCAGGTTTAATTTTGATATAATTACGAGTTAACAGGCAGGTGTGGTGCTGTAATGCGCGGGTGCGGGTGGTTGCGAGTCTCCAAAAATGTACATGCTACAAGTCATACAGGCCTCTGTTGAACTCGAATGAACTTTTAAAGGTTCTATATTATGCAAAAATTGTCTCTTGTGAGCTTTAAGCCATGTTAGAATGTTGTTACCTCCTCAAAAACATACCTGGAGATGTGTTTTGTTTCGTTCACACATCTTGGAGTAAGCCTTTATTATTAGCATGTCTACATCTCCAGAGGGTTTGTAGGTTAAACATGTGTGTGAATGAACCAAAACACAGCAGCATGTTCTTCACAAGGAAGCAACATTATAACATAGATCAGAAAATAGCATAATATAGGCCCTTTAATGCAGTCTGATTTTTTTTTTTTTTTACTTCCATCCTCCTGAAGAAAACCTGACCTGACACTTGATCCACCCACTGAAGCACTCATCTTTCTAATCGAAGAATAAATATCACTTTGCCATCATTAGGGTGAAGTAGTCGGGAGCATTTCAAGTAATAGAATGGGTCAAATATATAGTATGCTCTGACCAATGCAATCTGTCCACTGGCATCCATATAAGTGACTGATGGTAGTTGATACAGATTATTTTAAAGGGCCCATATTACGCTGTTTTCTGAGCTATGTTATAATGTTGTTTCCTCATGAAAAACATATCTGGAGTTATGTTTTGTTTCATTCACACATGTTTAACACACAAACCTTGCAGATTTAGGCTGAGTTCTTCTCTCAAACAAAAAACACGCTGTGATGTCATGTGCTTTTAAACTCCATACACCGTCACTAGAATTATTTGGAGGATTTCAGTTTTGGAATCGAGTATCTCTTCTGAACAAAAGGTAAAAGATAGTGGTTCATTTGAAAACTACCACTACATGATATCACAAGGTGCAACAGGGACAGAGTATTTTGGTTTTGGAGATGTAGACAGACTAATAATAAAGGTTTGCTCAAACATGTGTGAATGAAACAAAACACAACTCTGGGTATATGTTATTAGGTTATTTTTTCAGACCAAGAGTTTGTTTTTGTATCTGACAGTTTTGACTGATCACTAGCGGTCTTCCTTAGAGTGGTCATGTGATGTTGCTGTGACGTGTACAATCAGATGATTTAAACAGGTTTTGGAGAGAGAACCACATTATGGACTGGAATGGAGCAAAAATCATTGGGACACAGGACCACAAACATCGACGCTGGATTAAAAAGGCAATCAAAATACAGAAATGTGCCTGCGGGACTACCAACGGACAAGAGGGCTTATTTTACTCTCAGACACTCTATAATCCTTCCTTTGTCTTCCTACCGGAGGAGTCAGAATGACAGAGTGTGTGAGAGTAAAAAAGCTCCCCTTGTTCTGATTGACAGTTCCGTGGGCATGTTTCCTTCTTTCGACTGCCTCTTGTCAAGTGTCAAAACAAACTCTTGGTCTGAAATAAGAACTTAATAGCATAAATTATCAGAAGACCAAATGAACGTCATTGGACTACACCTTTGGGTATGTTTTTGCTGAGGTAACAACATTATAACATGGCTTAAAACTCATAAGACTCAGTTTTGCATAAAATAGGACATTCAAATTAAAATGAAAAGTCAGCCTAATTTATGTTCAAGACATTAATATCAAAATACATTTTTATTATCTTATAATTAGAGAAAAGAAAATGAAATAAAAACTTGAGTGAAAAAAAGATACATTTTTGATGCCTTCAGGATTTGGCAGTTATATATTATGCGCTTTTAATATATTTCCGCTTGACTATTTCTCACTGTTACTGTTGTTTACTCTCTAGCTTCAAGCACCCAGACGGCCATAATTCCTCTATGCTGCCAATTAAAACTAGGGATTATTCATCTAAATATAGACACTGCATCTGCCTCAACTCCACCATCTTCATTATCCAATACTTATACATGGATTCCTGTGGGGACTTCACTCAAGCAAAAATAGTGCAAGAATAATCTGCAATGATAACAACTGGTTACATTTATTGACACAAATCCAATTAAAACTATTACATTTACACAACTAGTGACAAATCACTTATTCAATCCTTATCTCACACTTCTTGCTCATTGGTAAAAAATGCGTTGCTTTACATATATAGGTCTGTTTTAACGTGATAACAATAGATCAACATATATTCAACGTGGCAGGTGTTTTATTCATGCTAGGCGTAAATGCATACATCCTTTCTGTGAAGTAAATATAATGTGTTGTGAACACAGCTTTCATTATATTTCTATAGAATACCGCAAAGGCCCCTGAATGACGTCTATGGGACACACTCATGTTTTCTTAAACAGATGTAGGTTTTCTCGTGAGCATTTGGAACGTCATTCCAACAAATCGATAAGACACAGTACCTTTGATTTATTCCTCTTATGGACTGTCGGCAATGTTTTTTTTTATCACTAGAGCAGGTGAACAATGTCAGAGTATATCTTACTTAAACACAGTGATACACACAACATGCTTTTGAGTTATAAAACACTCGCAATTCAATAAATGCAGTGTAAGGATCAAGATAGTTGTGTCACTAAGTCAAGTCAGAGGTCAGGTCTGTGGAGGTTTGACGCTGCTCATAGCACGTTTTTCAAGCATGTTTTATGCCATACTGTGGAATATCCCAGGAAAAGTAATCTAGCTCCATGATATATGGAAGGAGTTGTAGGCTGGAGCCCCTCTGTTCATCCACTTGAGGCTGTGGATTAATGAGAAATAAACTGCCTACTGATTTAACAGTCACATTCAAGATTTTGAGATTCCAGATTTCCAGATTAAAAATTTCAAGATCCAAGATTCAAGATTTCAGTATTCAAAATTTCAAGATTCAAGATGTCAAGATTCGAGATTCGAGATTTCAACATGAAACATTTCAAGATTCAAGATTCAAGATTTCAGGATTAAAAATTTTAAGATTCAAGATTTCAGTATTCAAAAGTTCAAGATTTCAAGATCCAAGATTCAAGATTTCAGAATTAAATTTTCAAGATTTCAAGATGCAAGATTCAAGATTTCAGTATTCAAAATTTCAAGATTAAAGATTTCAAGATTCAAGATTTCAAGATTCAAGATTTCAAGATTCAATTCAAGATTATCATAGAAAAACAACAAAATTATAGAACCCTCCTATGTCTCAACAAACTCCCCACCTGTTTTCCATGGATACAAGCAGAAGGTGGACCCCCCAGTGATAGTGTGAATTTGTGACTCTATACCACATTATCATAGATTCCACTGCCAATATAAATCTCTCGCCTAGTTGCTGCAGTAGCTGTTTGACTGACTGACTGAGTGAGCATTGTTTTGGTTAAAGCCACACATGAGCACTTCCTTTGGTTTTAATTAGGTCATCACCTCCGGCCAAAGAGTCCATTAACAAGTGTGCTTCAGCTGTCAGACTGCGAAAAGCTGCACGCCTAATTGACTCCAAATGTGACGTGCCATTTCATGTCACAATCAAAGCACACGTTCATGTTAAAAAAGAGGATTCTGTCAGAAGGAACTATTAGTACAGCGTGTTAACGTCTTGTAAAGGTAATGTTATTATGTATTGGATGTGAGGTTCACAATAGATTGAAAAGATAAAAAGGATACGATGTGCGTATAGTATTTGAAGTGTCTTGCACAAGGACACAAAGAGAGTAGCAAACATCAAACTGCTGATCTCAGGATTAGAACACAAATATACTAGCGATAGTTATGCTTTATATGACAAACGACAGATGATTAAATGAATAAACAAATGAAAGTAGCAATGAATAAAAACGAAAAGACTGTGAATTAAATGTGTCTCCATGGAAAGAAGCAACAGACACCACCAGCTCATGCTGCAGGTCAGTTCTGCAGAGGCAGAAAAGAAAAGTTAAATAATAATGTCTTTCTTTACTTATGGATAGAATATTGTCTGTAGTAGTCCCATCCCACAAACATCAAGTAAGTATCCATAACACATCCTTGACCTTTTCATAAAATATAACAAAATAGAAACCACGCAAGTAGAGATGTTGTGCCCCGGTAATGTGATTGTGAAAAATGAGAAGAAGTATAAGAAGTATAAATTAAAAGATGTGATTAGAATATAGAGCCTCAGTATCTTTGTGGTTCAGTTTTACAGTAGCATAACCTCAGCCTGGGAGAGAATTGCATTACTGGCTAGATTGATTCGTCTCTCCTTTACAAAAATGAAAACCGCATAAGTCGATTTCTGTTGCCATAGAATTGTTTTGATGTCATTACCACAGATGAATGCTGGAGCTGATCGCCGACCAAAAGGATCAAGAAATCAAATTACTTCGGAGCTATTGACCATTCAAAACATGCCCAGGTATGGCCGCTCTGAGAAGCTAAATGTTGTCTGCGGATATGACCTGGGATCTATATGAGATTTAATGAAAACGTGATATTAAAGACATAAAACACATGTAATTGGCGCTTCTACTTTCACCAAAAGGATAGAAAAACATCCCTCGTGGACCAGAATAACTTGCAGAGGATTGCAGTTTATATTTCATTATCTCCCACACCTGCTCAGCGCCAGTACCTACGACACTGACATTCATTAGTCCGCTTTGCTGCAAGAAGTCATTAGCGATAAGCTGACAAAACATAAGCCCGGCGGTATATGTTAGTGGATGTAAACAGGTTTAGAGGAAGGAGCCATATAGAGCAGGGGGTTTCAAACTTTGGGACAAACCCCTTTAGTGGTTCCCTGCCTTGTTTTGCTGTTGTTAGGAAGGAGTGTGGAGTTCTTGTGGAGTGCTGATTTGTAGTTCTGCTAAGATTCTTGGTTTATTTTAGTATTGTTCAAGTTCCAACATTTCTACAATGTCTTTCGGGCAGTTGTAATCTCTGTTCTTGTTTAATTGCATCAATGAATTATTTGACAGTGCCCAGATAAAACTGCTGTATAAACCCTTTCCAGCGCTGGTACTATTAGAGCAGTGGTCCCCAACCTTTTTTTATGCCGGTTTTATATCTGTCAGTATTTCTCGTTGGGGCTGGAGGCCGGTGTGCTGTCCACGTGGCACGGTTAAGTCCTGGCTAAATCCTGTTTTAGTCCTGATTTTAGACCTGTTTTATACCCTATTTTAGACCTGTTTTTAGACCTGTTTTAGACCTTGTTTTAGTTCTGGTTTAGTCCTGGTTTTAGTTCTGGTTTAGAGGTGTGGTCCTCACAGTGTTCAGGAAGAGGGACGGTTCACATGGTGTATGGGAGGGGGGAGTTCACGCTTTTGCGGCCTGGCACCAAATGACCCACGGCCCGGTACCGGCCCCCAGCCTGGAGATTGGGGACCCTTGCATTAGAGTATAGCAGCAGATAGGCCTTTGTTGTTTTATAGTATAGTAAAGCATTTGTCTCTGTGTTACTAAGCTTAGAGTCTCACCCAATGCACCATCTGGCAACAACAAGTACTTCTTTAGCAATTTCAAAACCACACACACTCAAAAAAACACACACACTCAAATCCTGCTGGGCTAAAGCTCTATAATAACCTTATTCATGCCAGATTGATGATTGATTGATATGTTTTGCACTCTGAATTGAGTTGTAACACCTTTATCAATCTGGAACACATTGTGAATATTGTCCACACAAGCACAAGGCACCTGTCTTCTGCACGTTTTTGACAAACAAAATAGTCTAAAATTTGGTTTGTTAGGGCGCTTCACCTTTGGCATCTGCACAAACCTCAGTGATACTCCGTGAATGGTCGGCCCGCTGCTGGGTGAATTTGAACCTTACAGTGGGAGTATGTCAAGAAGGATTCTCTTGAGTTTGTGAACTCACACATATTCTCACAAATATGAGAATCCATCTTGCTGTGGAAGGTTAGTCTTATATATTAGTTTATGGAAAACTTGGAAGATGGAAGATTAGATTCAGATTTAAATAGCTTTCTTCTCAACTCCTCACACTGCTTTATACTAGGCTGTTATTCATTTACTCCACATTCACACTCTGGGAAGACTGAAAAGAAGTTCCAACTATTTTTAACTGACTCCATATGGTCAAAGTTAATATCTCATGCTTATCTTGCAGTGATACGTCTCATAGTGTCATACCCAAGTTATCATTGACCCATCACTGATCCATCACTCTTTACAGTCATCTTGTTTTGAACCCACCTACTCAGCAAATGAAGAAGCTGGCTTGTTGACATAGTTGAAATAAGCTGCACCGAAGGGAGACAGTATATTGATCAGCACTGATGAGACTATTTGTAGTTCATTCATTCAGCTTAATACTGTAAGTGAAGGATCAACAGTCAGTGTAATCCTCGCCTCCAACTATAAGAACCCTGCTTTTATTTTCTATATTAAGACCGAGCTTGTGGATGCTTGTTAGTGCAGCGTACAGTCTGAGCTGCAGAGGGGAAATGGACAGAATACACAGCTCCACTAATGAGCTTCATTATGATTTTAAGAGTCTTACTGAACAACTCAACTAATCCACCAGAGACAGGATTAGATTAGCACTAAACAATGATAGGCTTCTAAACAGTCTTTGATACTGAAAATAAAGTTATCCCTCCTCCTGATTTCAGTGGGAAAATGCACTTAGACTATTTTAGTGTGTGCAGTATGGAACTTTTCTGGGGCTATGTAAGCCATCTGTTTGTCTCCATGAAGATGTTATTATTTTGCAGAGAATGTGCCACAGTATGGCATTAAACTTAAAGTTTCTGTATTATGCAAAATTGTTACCTCATCAAAAACATAATCAAAAACATACCTGGAATTGTGTTTTGTTTCATTCACGTGTTTTTATAACCCTGCATTATTTGGCTGTTTACATCTCCAAAGCTCAAAAAGCTCTGTTCCACCTCGTGATGTCATGAAGCTGTAGTTTTTAAGTTAACAGCTATCTTTTACCTTTTGTTTAGCAGAGACGGGAAATTCCAGGGCTAAAAATATCCAAACACTGGTGAAGTTGTATGTGTTATATAAAAACACAGGGGAGCACTTCCTGCACGCCATGACATAACAAGGTCGAACAGAGTTTTCTGTGTGAGAGAAGAACACAGCCTAAATATGCAGAGGTTGTGTGTGTAAAATTTGTAAATGAAACAAAACAATTCTGGATATGTTTTTGATGAGGAAATATAGGTAATATAATAGATGAGAAAATAGCATAATATGAGCCCTTTAACGTCTATTTCCATGGAGGCAAATTGGACCACATAACAGGTCAGATGTGTTTAGAGGTTTAGAGACTATGTTTTGCACAGTCTAAACTGAGCTATGGATTGACCCTCCAGCCGGCATGCACTGGCAGTTCTAGGATTTTTCTAAAACAGGGGCCATTAATTCAGTACGGTGCAAATACAAGCGTAGACAGTAAACAAAAGCCATCCACAGGTCTGTTTCTTCTCCCATTAAGATGTACTGATGCAATACATCTACTGCCCCTAAAAATTTGGGGGTGGAATTGCATCAGGGATCATTGAATTCTCCGGTTGTTCTTCTCGTCAGTTGATTGACAGAGCAGGGGCACCTCAGGGGTCAATCAGATTATAAGTGGGGCTAGGGTTCCTGTGGCCCCTCCCCTAGAACCACAGAGGTGGGCTGCTCTGGTCTCCCTCACTCACCCCACTCCTTCACCCTGGCCTGCCAATGTGCCTTTTTATATCTCATCTCAACACATTTCATTACATGGTTATCAGTTTGACTATCACACACCACACACTCCACACAGAGTTCAAAATGGTTACTGGTTAATGGTTCTTCCCCTTGTAACACTGTCCATGACTTCATTATTTCTTCTGCCAAATCATTCAGCAAACCAACCAACAAAGATATAAGATATCAGCAAGTGATTTGATTGGAAATATTTTGATTACATTAGAGTATGCTTCTTTTTTTTTTTTGGACAATATATTATTTCCACTTTAAATGTAACATTCCTGGTGGTTGGTCCATCACCTGCTTATGGCCACACAGGGTAATCGCTTTGTCTGGAATGTTCCACACTATAGCATTCAACTCATGTATCTCCACTAACACAAGCAGGTGACAGCTCCCAGGTCAAGTTACAGGTCAGATCTCTGGAGAGGTGACACTCACAGTAAGAATGCATGTTTTTCAAGGTGTTTTTGAGCTATAGCAACATATCTGAAGCATGATAACTTTAATGTCATACTGTGGAGCATTCCAGGTAAAGCAAACACATCATCCTCATAGCAACAGGGAGCCTCATTTAGTAAAGGTTAGGGCTTTGGGGCAGGTTTGCGTACTCTGTCTTGTTGGAATTACTTTGGTGAAGAAAATGACGCAGTTAGAGCTTTTAAAGAGGAACAATACACACTCTTGTACACTCACTGACTAATTTAAAGATCACTGTGACATAAACCAAGTGCAAATTTTGACAAAGCAAAAGTTACCTTCAGAACAACTCTTCTACACTGATCGGTGAGTCATCCTTGAGTTTTGGGCTGTCCCTTTCCCTTTCTCTCTTTCTCCCTCCCTCCTTCTCCCTCTCGCCCATATCCCAGCCTGTGCCCCCTCTCCTTCTCTCCACAGCAGTAAAGCAGTAGCAGACAGCAGAGATGGAGATCCAGACACCCGCTGCTCTGGTAAATTCTCTCAATTGTTGGCACTGCAATATTTTTACTCTATGACTCATAAAGAGAGAAAAGGTGCAGATGTCATTTTACATTTCCTTGAGTACACAGATGATTCAAATGCAATGTTCTCGAAGTAAGTGATTCATTCTGTTTATATCAGCAGAGCAAATCTGTTTGGAATATAATGTTTAAACCACGGAACATATGAATGAAGTAGGGTCAAAATGGATGTGTCTTGGAATGTCTATAGGAGTATACTGAACATTTAAAGACATACTGTAGAAACCGCCTTGTTTTGAAAATGCTATATTTGCCAAAAACAACATATTATTTTATAGGTTTCATGGGTTTTTTATAGGTCTGAACCAAAGATCTTCACTTTTTATTCTGCGTATAGACATGCATTTTTGGAAGGAAATCTGCGTGCATACGGTGACGCGAAAGTGTGTGGAATTCACATCTTTGGACATACAGAAATTTCCACGCCATGCATTTTCATCAGCTACTCCTTTCACAAAGTTGTCCCACCATCGACTGATTCTCCCAGGTCTCGTCCATAGCTGTCTGGCTCGCGTGCAACAAACTGATGTATCCAGAATTTGACAGAGGTAATTGCAGATCCTTCTCTGTTCACTAATAGTATCTCTGCATATTCAGTATATTTGTTGGGATGCCTCCTGTAAGTTTATTAGAGCTGCCAGGACAGCTTGAAGGTCTGACACATGGAAATGATCTGACATGTTTGTTTATGTGACGTAAACGCATACGCAACATGATCAGAGTTTTGCGTCTTGGGCAGTGTAGACGAAAACACTACGGTGGAGCATATTCAACTTTTCCACTCTGGAGGGTGGTTTCAGATTTTTGCATTTTTACACCCCAAAAAGGCCGTCACCGTCTAAGCAAAAAGCACTTCTAGTAAAATATTATGCAATTTTTACCCGTGTGTTCTCGTGTAAACAGGCCCTCACTCTCACCTCTCTTTGCTCTCCATGTAAACTCACTCCCCCTTCAGAGCGCCATCACAACACAATCATGGTTCATCCCGCTACTGAAACTACTGCACATCATACCAGTTGTCTACAGTTTTGTTTCATGTTTTTGTATATTTATGAAGAACTGTGTGGAGTGACATAGGCTTGTGGGCTGAGCATTGGAGTCTTACAGCTATATGCATATGTATATATTATAATACTCATTTTAGGAGGAATAATGTCCCATTAATTACATTTTTTAAATAATGGTAAAATAAAACAAACCAAAATAAAAAGTTGAAGCCATTTCTCATCAGTGATTCAATATGAAACAAATGAGTGTGTTATACTGATAATGTACTCCTACATAAGCTTAATAAGGTGTATTAATCTGGGTTTTTTAGTCTCACTTCACTTTACAAAACAGCTTTGTTCATTTAGACGATAGGCCTTTCTGTAACACAGATCAGATTTACCACCTACAGATATGAAATTTAAACTGAAATAAACACAGACAAATATTATTACTGATCATAAGTCAAAGCAGATTCTTCCTCTTAGAGACATCTGACAGAGACAACATCCAGAGAACAACTCGTTTCCTCCATTCTTTAGGTATAATCACCATTCACATTTCATTAAGGCTATACACCACAGACATCCTCCGAGTGTGAACTTACAGTCATTAAACCCATAATTAATTCTTGCATTGTCTCTAATATTAACCTAGAGTATGACTTCCCTCCCACACGTTCGGATGACTCGCATTCTGACGTCGATGTGAAAAGACACACCCTTCATCGCCGTATACTTTTCTCTCCTGGACATCTAATTACGTTAAATGCTTGTGTTAGCGAAAGGACCCCTATCTCGTCTACTATCTGCTAATCGTACTGCAGCGGGCTATGGCAGGATACTTGTTAGCTGACCCGCTCATTATTTCCATAGGCTCTAACTTGGCTCATGTTGAGATGTGGCTAACGTGCCCACCGCCGTCACCACGCACACACACTGGGGTTAAAATGTTCCTTAAGGCAGCAATTTCCTGTCTGATTCTTTCCACAGAACTCAACAAAATGCTAAAATTAGCCTCATTAGGGGGCTGTCAAATGGTGGTATGTGTGATGAGACTTTGAAGGCGTGGAGATCAGAGGGAGGACTTTTTCTATAACGTCGCAGTCAAAATCTAAGACAGATCCTCTAATGCTGGTTTTTAATGGGCATCTGCATATCACTTTTATGATTAAAGGTGGACAAAGTGTTGATAGTTTATGAGAATTCGATTTAATGTTGTATAACAAAGATGATTTCCTGTAATCTTTTATTATGATATTGAACATGACAACTGCAGAGGTGGCAGAGTAGTCAAAAATTGTACAAAACTGCAAAAAAAAAGTAGGAGTAATGTTACTTCAGAATAAAATTTAATAAAATTGAATAAAAGTAAAAGTGCAAAGTAGTGGTCCAAGGAATTACTCACCTTAAAGCAGAAAAGTATTACTTAAGCAAGAGTAACTTATAGAGGGACTGTAAGGCCACATCCGATTTAGAATTTGAAGCTACACGGAAGGAATTTGGTAGTTTCAAAGGATAGACACAAAAATAAGACAAACTAAATCATATCTAAAGGAGTGATGCAAGAAACACAAATGTTTAAATCATTTCATATTGTCAACATAAAGCTTTTGTCACTTGTAGACTCACTCACAGTGGGAGGAATCAAACCTTAAGAGTGTCACTTACAATATCACTCAGGTAGGAGTCAAAGTAGAATTTCTTTTAGAAGTTAATCAGGCAGTAAATAATAGTAAATGTGCAATCATTGGACAGATGCGTCTGCCATTCAGTTTGACGGATGAACTGATGGCGATTACTATCAATTTTTTTCTCTAAACTAGTTACATTTCAGTTTTCAAGCTAACATATGTTGTAATTCTGAACTGAAAATAAAACTGAATCTTAAAACTCTTAGGAAAAATATATCAGAGGATTGAAACATTTTGTGAAATTCTGCAGAATCAATGAGCGAGGCACAAAATGCTAATAATCTGCTGAGAGGAGTTTGAATTTGTTCTAAATTATCTTATTTGTTTCCCATGGGCCATTAGAATAAACTCATTTGATTGGATGGTTTGAGATTTTTTGTAAGAAATCCAGTCGACAGTGAAACAAGTTTGGAAAGTAACAGCAGAATGTATTGTCACGGAAAATGAGGGAATTCCTTAAGGATCAACTTCACCTGTGACCTACAACATAAAAGATGGAGGACGAACGAAATATTAGCATTATTCAATGTTGAGAATGGACTTATTGTCATTCAGAATGTGAATGAAGGCCATTTGTATTCATGTCTCCCCACTTCCGATGTAAATCATATTATGCAAGCAGACAATGCAGTGTCTATAGGGAAGCATTTGTGAGCCATACACTGCATCTTATTATGTATCTTAACTGCATCAAAATCAATACATCTTTGCAATTAGTGCCCAGTTAAAGCTTTCACTGGGTTTATTGCTATACCCTGTTACTATGCTGTGTGTGATTTTTAAAGATACGCTATGTCACTTTTTTCTGGTTGGTGGCCTTCATCTTCTCATCTCCATGGACATGTTTTTGCTTTTTCCTCGAGTGTTCCATAGTGTGGCATTGAAGTTGATCTTATCTTATTTTCACAACTACATATGTTTTTATTGCTCAAAATTCCTACATGTATTGATACTTTGCAGCTGATATCAACATTTCCTGTGGGTATGATGCTATCTGTAGGCACTGCTCTATCTGAGGCTTTGTTAAGACTTTAATCTGTGCTTTATTTTTAACAGAATGTGAACATAAAGAACTGACTTAGCAGGAAGTACAATAGGTGAGATGATTTGGGATATTAAGCAAGTATCTTGCACATGAAATTACAGTCATAATCTTGAATATTATTGTTTCATTTTGAGTGTTTTCTGTCTGAGAGAAGAACTCTAAATATGCAGATTTGTGTGTTAAACATGTGTGAATGAAACAAACAAACTCCAGATATGTTTTTGATTAGGAAACTATATTAAAACATAGATCAGAAAATACTGTATCATGGGCTCTTTAAAGGTGCACTATGTAATTTTTTTCTGGAGAAGAGCCCATCAAATGCTTCTCTCCGTGGAGATGTGACTGCTCTGCCTGGAATGTTCCACAGTATGACATTAAATAGGTCTACTTTATTCAGTTTATTCAATTACAGGTGGTTTTATAGCTCAAAAATACCTAGAAAAACAGGCATTCTTACTGTGGGCAGGGTTGTCTTAGCCAGGCTGGCGCCACCTAGTGCCTCTGCTCAATTTCATTTCTCTCCAGCGACTAGATCAGGAATCGGAATACACTAGACGGTTTACAAGAACCCCGAAGTTGTAGACCACACACCGGCCAATCAGTGAAGAGCTGTGAAGCCATGATGTCAAACTCAAGCGCCTGTCTGGGTCCCTTTTGTGGTACAGCACAATAGTAAACAAAGCTGTGGAGATGGATGTACACGAAGCCATACATTCTGTGTTGGAAACTATTCCCGAGATCGAGGATTTAAAGACAGAAGAAAGAGAATGTCTGGTGAATTTCATCAAGGGGAAAGATGTTATTGCCCTTCTTCCTACGGGATTCGGGAAAAGCTTAATATACCAGTTAGCCCCGTTAGCGGCGCATTACATACATCATGACCAAACAGCAGTGATTGGTTAAATAAAAAATTAGAGAATGAATCCTAATGCTCCGAGGTTCTATGAAGTGAAACCGGCTGATGAATCAGGCTAGGGTTATCTCTCCACAGATCTGACCCATAACTTGGTCTGGTTTGGTCTCCTTGCAGGTAGAAATCTTTAATATCATACTGTGAAACATTCCAAATGAAGCAATAACATCCCTATGCAGAAAACAATTTGAATGACCCTCCACAGAAAAGTCACAAAATGCAACTTTAATAATACCAGTAAGTGGGTTTCAAAATCCAAGAAACCTGCATATAAACACTATGACATGGCATTTTATTCAATCTTAGCGCATGCTGTAATTATTATTCATACTCTAATGAAATATGGATGTGCGGGTGACTGGGTTGAATAAATAATGGTAATCAACACCAACAGTTATTAATCTGATGCTTATTCAATTGTGGAAGTAAAACAGGTCATGGTAGAACTAGCAGGCTACTTCTTTCAAATGTCAAAAATGAAAAATGGTGTAAATGATTCATGCTTTGAGAAGAACGGTCAATGGGCACGGACCTGACCTACTATTGAAGTTTAAGGCATCAAAGAGACCGGAGATGTTTGCTGTGTGTTGTTATGTGTGGTATTGTTATTACTGCACTAAAACTACGTACAATTACTTATCCCTACTATTGATACTTTGCAGTAACATCACGCTGGTGGTGTTTGTATTGGTATAATGTTTGTCAGTTACTATGGAGACGCAATGCACACATTAGCAAACACGCTCAAATAAGTTCTAAGATTGTCTGAAAACTACAAGAAAATACAAAATGGATTTAAACATATTTTCAGGAGCTTGTGATCAATATTCATGTTGTAGTTCCAGTTAAGACCATTCTTTCTGATCAGATTGAATTAAATTATAGCTCAGATTAAAGGAACAGTCTGGAATTTTGGACATAGGATCTCATTTTCTAGTGAGTCAGAGTGTTGGAGACGTGTGGAGACACTTTTTAAAATATTCCATCCAGTTCTTGTATTTGCAGAGGTCGATGGTGCTAGGCTAGTGCATGTCAATGGCAATAGCTATGCCACTAAAAACATCTTACCCACTCCACAAAGCACCCAAGGCAAATCTATTATTACACCAGACTGTCGATGTAAATGTATGTGCTGATAGAATAATGTTTGAAATAAAACTAACCTTGCTTCACATGAATCGTCACTAGGGACTATTTTCTCATATATCAGTCCACCGCTGCCAAGCTTTCTATCAGGAAGTACAACTCACTGCTGCTCAGACATAAATCCTTCAAATGCAAGGTTGGTTTTACTTCTAAATTATTCTATCAACACAGACATTAACATCGACAGTCTGTTTTTAGTGGCAGGCTAACTATGGCCATTGACATGCACTAGCCTAGCACCAACGACCTCTGCAAATACTGGCTAACTAGGAAATGGGACCCTATGTCCAAAATTCTGGACAGTCAACTTAAACTGTAATAGAGCTTCAAACAGAGCAGTGCCTCCAGTTTTCATCACACCCGCAGGGAATGTTGACATCAGCTGCAAAGTATAAACTGGAACCACTTCTATTGGAAGTTTTCAGATTTTACAGTGTGATAATACTCACAGATGGGGTGGCAAAAATAATTTTTCTCAATTGAATACTTGTTTTTTTATTGCAAAATCCTTTTTGCTGACTCATCTCTCCACAGACCTGACCTGTAACTTGGCCCATTTACACCCGTATGGGTCTAGCTGGAAGGAACGCTCTAGGTTTGATTTGATTGCATTCATGGTCAGCTTATCAACCTCTCATATCCACTATTTCGATTTGTAAAACTTGTACACAAAATTACAATGATGCATTATTCCAGAACGTACAACGTATTACGTGTGGTATGACTCAAAATCCTATGAAAATCACACCATATTTCAAAGTCTCAAATCCCAATTCTTGCTCATTACTAATATTCTAATTACAGCATCGTATTAATAGCTTTTACCTCCCCTGCTTCCATTCTCTAAATAGTTTCCATGTGCACGGTGAGGACAGCATAGGCAGCTGACAGATGTTTAGTGGCTTCCTACTCGAGCACATTGTTATATATATATCACTCTTACCTCTCCCAGGGGACAGATGAGACATCTTCTTCAGGTGTTTTCAGCCCACAGCTACTTCCTGGTGGCCAAGTTCAAAGGTCATGTAGGCTCTGTCTTGTTTGCACTGTAATTAGCCACCACTACCAGCACACGCACGCAGATGTTGAGGTGAGTCTCACTTTACATCTATGGAGCTTTGAAATCCACAAGAGTAAACATTTGAGTAAATTAGAGAGATATCCAAAGGGTTAGTTGTAATTACTATGTTAGATTAGGTAAGTTTAACATAGTGCAAGATACATGTGATTAAAGGCAGTTGCAGGAGAAATGCAATTAGCAGCAAGTAAAGATTATATGGTAACCAAGGATACACACTTGCACATGCGGCACAAAACTGGGATAAACCTGGGTCTAAATCTGGACCTAAACTTATACCAGGACTAGTACAGGGCCAAATATGAATTAATAGAGCAATGATAGGGCCTGCTGCCACAATCACTATATTAAATTGACGGAACAGTAGTTTTTGGTTTCATTATTTATTGTTGGGACACTTTCTTTGCACTAGTAGACAATTTTTGATTATTTTTCCATACTACGATAGAGATTAGAGATAGAGAGCTATAAAAGGTTGAATTATGAACTTCTATGACTCATCATAGGTGCAAATTAACTACATAAAAGTGCATTGTGTGACTTTTCTGGTGTAAGGTTCGTCAAATGCTTTTCTCCATGGAGACATTATTGCTTTGTCTGGAATGTTTCACAGTATGATAGTGTTTCCCAAACTTTTTTTCTGGAAACCCGTATTTTAAAAGTCACAGACCTTCGTGACCCAAGTCAATAGACATTATTCATAAATCACAAAATAAAGGTGGATTTGAGCATTGTTGAGGATATTTTATTGTTGACTGAGTGATCGTGTCTCTCTGAACAATTAGTATTACTCAAGTTTTAAGCAATGAAAAACAGTCAGTGAACCAGCAAAAAAAGGATCCATAAGTTGCCTATTTGGACATTAAATGTAGCCTGTTTCTTTTTCTTTTCAACATTCAATAGAACCAGCAATATTGGAACAAAATAGTCAATAACATCATTACAAAAAGATTAGAAATTATACAAAACATGTCTTAAAAGTTCAAATGAGATAGGTGGCCTGTCTGTGTTTTTGTAGCATGTTCCGTGTCTTTTGGAAATAATGCAGTATGATATACAATCACAGTCATGGAGACCAACCCAGACTGGTCAGATCTGTGGAGAGGCAACCCCGCTCACAGTCAGAATGTAAAACCACCTGTAGTTGAAAAAATGTAAGTTAGAGCTGTTCAATGTCATACTATGCAACATTCCAGGTAGCACAATGACCATATAAACAAGCAGGTTATGGACCCTTCACTGCCAGAAAAGTTAAACAGTGCACCTTTAAGAGTTGCATTCTGTAATGTATTTATTTCAGTTCATATTATTTAACAATTTTATACATTGAATATTTTTTGAGGATAATTCTACTTTTTGTTTTGGTTTCAATATTATTCATTGTCTACATTTTTCTTTTTACTTCAGCATTTACTGTAGCAATATTAGATTTATTATCATGACGGGCCTGGGTAAGTGTACTCTGATGAAGAAAGACCGTGACATTGACATTCATTCAGAGACTGATATATGGTGAAAAGAGGAGGAAATAGAAAGAAAAAAAATTTAAAGGTTAAAAGCTTCTACTGCTGTTATAGAGATTGTGGAAAAGAGAGGGTGAGTTTTATAGAAGTACTGCAGTTTAAAGTACCCAGTGTAACTTTTCTACAGAATATGTCACCTGCTTGTCTCCCTGAAAATATTATTGTTTTGCGTGGAATATTCCATAGTATGCTATTACAGACAACTGACAGGTACTATTGGACCCATAGTACTGAACCCGTAGCGTTAATCTCAAGTGTACATTTCAAAGTTTTGTGCATCTTTAAGTCTGGAATGTCTCTGGGGAAAAAGCAGTGCCTTTGACATCTTTTTTCCATTGCCAGTGAAGTGGGATTTAACAGATTTGATGGAAGTGTCACCGCACACTGACGCTGCTGCCAAAAGACAAACTGTGTGGACAGAAATAGACTTCTTCAAGTGTGATTTCTTTATTTAGGATTTGAGTAAGATTTGATAACACTGCATTCATCTGCGACCACCAAATTTCAGAGCATCATCTGATTCACACAATATTAATACCGCCGCCAAAAAAGTTTTCATTACTAATAGTTTCTAGAGTCTAAGCACCTTTGCAACCTGCTTGTCAACTTCAGTACTTGCCATTCTTATTTTAGGCCATATTTAAATTTGCACTGTGTAACTTTTCTGGTGGACGGTCTGTCAAATGCTTTTCTCATTGGAAATGTTATTGCTTTTTCAGGTCAGGTCTGTGGAGGGGCAACCCTGCTCACAGTCAGAATGTTTGTTTTTCTAGGTATTTTTGAGCTATAAAACCACCTGTAATTGAATAAATGTAAGATAGAGCTGTTTAATGTCATACTGTGAAACATTCCTGGCAGAGAAATCACAAATATGCATACAAAGTTGTGTTAAGAGTGTTTCATGCATGTTTCAGTATTATTTTTTCTTCTTTTTATTCAACAAAAGGGGCAACACACCACTTAAATTGTCAATGTTTGTATAACAGACAATACAAGTGACATATACAAACATATCACGCACATTACACATACAAAAAGTACTAGTATTCTATTTTCTCCTGCATTCAAGAAGCCATTACTTTTAATTCCTCTTTTCCCCTATCCCCCATACACACTTCGTAGAAACCGTCTGACCTCGCAGCATTAGATTTCGTTCGCCCGATGGTAGGTGGTTACTTTTTTAAATTTAACCAATCCCTGCTATTTGGTCATGATGTATGTAATGCACCGCTAATGGGGCTAACTGGTACATCAAGGTTTTCCCAAATCCCATAGGAAGAAGGGCAATAACATCTTTTCCCTTGATAAAATTCACCAAACATTCTCTTTATTCCGGCTTCAAATCCTCGATCTTGGGAATTGTTGCCAACACAGAATGTATGACTCTTCACTGACTGGCTGGTGCCCGAACTCTCACTTCCAGGGTTTTTGCGAACTGTCTAGTGTATTCCGATTCCTAACCTAGTTGCTGGAGAGAAATGAAATTGAGCGGAGGCACTAGGTGGCAATAGCCTGGCTACATACACACGCCCTGCTCTGGGCGTTCTTCATTCTCCAATGTTTTCTGAAACAGTGATCCACATAGGTACACATAACAAGTTCAGCACAAATGAAAAAAAATTAAATTGAAGCTCACTACCGCTGCAGCTATCCACTCTTAATGAACACCGAGAGAGTTATTAAATGAATCTGCCAGATTTTAACAAAAGCCCTAATTAATTTTTGAGTGTGGTCCCTCAGCAGGTAAGACAGAGATACAAAATATTACAAAATAAAAAGCTGGCATCACTTCTGTTTACCACTCACAACCTTCCCTAATCAATAAACTCAGGTTGATTTGAGCCAGGAAACAAGGTTAAAGGTGTGCTGTTGTTTCTATGGATATGTCTAGAATGTTCCACAGTGTGACATTAAACAGCTCTACCTTATATTTATTCAGTTACATGTAATTTTACAGCTCAAAAACTACCTAGAAAAACAAGCATTTTTACTGTGAATGTCTGCCTCTCCACAGATCTGACCTGTAACTTGGCCTGGTTTGGTCTCCATGATGATAGAAATGTTTAATATTTCACGGAGAATAGCATTTGAAGGACTCTCCATCAGAAAAGTTACAGTGAACATTTTAACTACTCCACTTACGAGACCCTTACTGCTTTCTGATCAATATTATGCAAACCCCTATAACATCCACCCTTTTGTTAGCGCGGTCTTTGTTCTTCCTCCCTCGCCTCCCCATGTAGTCTCCAACCTGAAGAAGTCATATACACCTTCATTTACACAGACTAATGAGGCAAAGACATGGCTATTTAATTGGTCCGAGTTTCTCTTAGCGCTCTCCCTTGGACAAGCTGCATATTTCAACTCAGCTCACAGGCTCACACGCAAGCAATAAATGTCCACTGGTCAATTATGTTTGCAAATACCCACATAAATCATGCTATCTGCTAACACGGGGGAAGCGCGCGTGTACACAACCAAATAAGGGCGAAGGATGTTGGCCTTTACATTTTTCTCAATCTTGCCTGTCGTATGCTGCTACGTTTCTAAGCAAGATTAATCTATAGGCTCTGGTTGCAGGTGACTAACGCAAGCTTCGTCACTAGATGAAGAGGAGAGGAAGACGTAGGTTTGGACGTATATAGGATTAGATAGGCGGGTTATATTGGTTTCAAGGGCAAGGAGGAGTTGGCTTTCTCATGTGAAGGTGATTAAATGATCAACAGGTGGGTTAAAGAAGATTTAGTGAAGAATGAAGATATGGATTTATAAAGACTGGGTCAATATACTCATAATTTCTTGGAAAGTGAGTGAAAACAGGATAGGAAGACTAAGGGCCTGGTCACACTGAACGCATATTTCGCCCTATGCAAGTGTAAAAACTGCAACTTTTGGACACCTATATTTTAGAATGTATTAAAAGTGAATGAGGACAGAAAATAAAATCTATCCTATTTTTTTGACACGTATCCCCATCAAAATTAAAGAAATTAATAAATAAATTATGCATCTATTGCTGTATTTAAGCTTTAATCATTAGCACAGCGTATTTGGGCTTTGGTTTCGTGAGGTTACAGATGTTAACGCTGATACATGCAGTGTGGCCAAGTACTAGGTGTTATATTACACAAAATGGATTCTTGTGAGTTTTAAGCCATGTTATAATGTTGTAACCTCACAGTTGTCTTTTGTTTCATTCGCACATGTTTAAGTAACTCTGTGTTATTAGTCTGTCTACAAAGCTCAAAATGCTATGTTCCACCTTGTGATGTCATATAGTGGTAATTTTCAAGTTAACAGCTACTTTTTACCTTTAGTTCAGTAGAGATTGGCAATTCCAGGGCTGAAATCAATAATTTCGAATGAACATGCATGGAGTTTAGGCACACAAGGTAGAACACAGTGTCTGTTTTTACAGTCCATACACCTTCATTAGAATCATTTGTATAATTTCAGGCAATCTTCACTGAACTAAAGGTAAAAGGAGCTGTTAACTTGAAAACTACAGCTTCATGACATCACAAGTTTGAACAGAGCATTTTGAGCTTTGGAGGTGTAGACAAATAACCTGATTCATCAGCCAGAAACCTTCTGACCTCGCAGCATAAGGATTTGTTCGCTCAGTGGTAGGTGGGTGCTTTTTTTAAAATTTAACCAATCACTGCAATTTGGTCATGACGTATGTAATGTGCTTTTCCCAAAATCCCATAGGAAGAAGAGCAATTGTCTGGTGCCCGGTCTACAACTTCCGGGGTTCTTGCAAACCGTCGCTGGTGAATGTTTTTTTAGGCGGTAAGAACATAGTAAGATAGGACCTTTAAAGTTGTACTGTGCAACTTTTCTGGTTCATGAATGGATGTTATTGCTTTGACAGTGTTGCATTAAATTTAACTATGTAGTATTTATTCATTTACAGGCAGTTTAATTCTGTGTCACCTACTCCAACAAGTTTAATGCCATACTGTAGAACATTTTCAGGTGAAGAAATAAGATTAAAAACGCATCTTTAAATTGCAGTATGAACAAAACACAGTCCTTCATAAAATATATACAAAACTGATATGTCTAAATGGTATAGATATATCGTTTTTGTTTTCATTTGAAAAGTCTGCACAAATACGGATTTATCGTTAATTAATTTTACCTATAAATCTTTGCCAAATGCTTCAGATAAGACATTTTCAGAGACATGGTCTAACCTTTTGGTATTACACCAGAGCCTTCTCTGTGAAAATTACAGTGAACTTTAGTTTGGTTAACTCATGAATCACCTCTACTTCCAACCTAGTCTGAACATACTGAAATTTACAGAGCAAATAATTATCTCACTGGTCTATTTCAACATTCGAGGACCAGAATTGTAACCCATCTCTTTAAATCCGGTAGTGTCTCTTCCTTTGGGTCATTTGGCCTTAGTGTTCCACAGTCTCTGCTTGTGTCCTGGACTAAATCAGGTCTTTGGGTGCCAAACTGGACTATCTGGGATCACAGAATCTAGTTTAGACCGGTCAGTGCAAGGTCAGCCAAAATAATACCTCACCACTGCAGTACACCTGAGCCAAAAAAAAAAAAAAAAAAAAAAGAAAAGAAAAACACCTGATAATTAACCAAGGACCAATCACTTTAACCAAGGACCAATCATTTTTAGGTTATAATATTAAAGTAACAAGATGCAGCCAGCCGTACGGTGTGAGTGATTAATTGGGTACTTAATTAGATTTGGAGATTTGAGGCAGAGCACTCACCAGAAACAGAGCTAATAAGAAATTGAAAGTAACAAATGTTTTCTTAATTTTGAAATCTGATTTAGCTGCATGTATTAGCGATACTTGTGACCTTTTCTTATTTCGGAGAAGCCGTTTCATTTATATTTATCACCAGGAATAAAGAAATAAATGTACAGTAAAAAGCAGAGGAGTGTTATAGCGTACAACAAATCTGAGGAACTTTATTTACAAATCGTGTGCAAATATTAAATCACACTTAAAAGGTGCTCTACGTAACTTTGCTGCTGCTTACCTGTTTGTTTCCATGGAAATGTTAATGCTTTATCTGGAAAGTCTCACAGTAGGGCATTATATTATAGCTATAAATACAGTAAAACAGACAGATGATGCCACTAAGTCAAGTTACAGGTCTGCAGTTTAATGCCATGCTGTGGAACATTCTAGTCTTATAATCTCCATGGGGACAAGAAGGTAGCAGATCACCCATGATAGATTCTTTTAGAGTGGTCACTCATTTACGTTCTAAAAATAACCCGCAATAGGTGAAATCCGCGAAGTAGTCAGGTTTATTTTTTACAATTATTATATCTGTTTTAAGGCTGTAAAACTTCTCACCACACACTTTATACACTTTTCTCAGACAGGACAGTTATAACCTTTTTTGCATTCTTCTTAAAACTTATTGCTGCTGTTGTCCTTATGTTATTTTCCTCCTTCTTTATGTAACAAACTGAAGATTAATTTATTCCGTAATGTGCCCTACAGCCACGTAACTTTTACCTTTCTTCAACATGTCCAGAAGTCCAACTTTTTATGCAATGGTTGCGTCTTCCTCTGCCTTTTGGGTTCGACCGCAGGGGCCTTTGTTGGTGCAAAATGTTTCGTCGACATTGTGGGTTTTGTCGGGGAGAAAACTTGCAAACATACAGCACTTCAGAATCACACTGCTAGAGATCGAACATTTATGTAAATTTGGCAAACTGAATGCATTCTGTGCTGTACAGGAGACACGGCACAGAGGAGATTGATTGACAATGTGATTGACAATGGTCTACAGTCCCTTAGCCAATCAGGACGCAGGGGAAAAATAGGTAAAATTGCACAAAAAAAATCTGTGAAACAGCAAAGCCGCGAAAGGTGAACCACGTTATAGCGAGGGAGGACTGTAACTCAATAATACTCTTTCTAACTCCACTGAATCTTTTCAATTGGATTCTAGAGATTTCTTGTGGGGGTTTCAGTGGTCAAACTTGGACCCAGCCTACGTGCATAACAGGGGTGGTCACTAACAAAGTGTCCAGAGGCCTCCGAAAGATTCCATTAGTAAACAAAAGGGTTGAAAACTGTTCTAATACATGACTTTTAACACTGAGAAAAACAAGGGGTCAGTTCCTAGGTCCATGCTCTCCCTCTCTGAACACAACCACGCTGAATACTAAACACACGACAACAGACAGCAGCTAATACAAATGTTCTACCTCCCCATAATCCTTTGGAGTCCCACATGTTTGAGTGGCTCTGTGAATCATTGCTTTGTCACATTCTTACATATTGCACTGTTGCTTGTCACATTTTTACATATTGCACTGTTGATGTTTTACTGGGGGCTTTCCACTGACTCAAAATGATCCAGTCTGTACGCAACATTTGGTGCAAATTACGGGTAACAAATTAGTTTGGCTAGATCACATTTGGAGCCAAATGTAGCATAGAGTAAAAATACTGAATGTGATGAATGATAAACACAAGTCTGTTTTTTTAGATAAAGGAGTGACGGGCAATACACTGTCCCATCAACCAGAGAGCAGCCGGATCCAACCGTGCCTCAGATATGCTGTTATTGTACCCATAAGCAAGACACACTTTTTTCATTCTAATCAACATAAATCAGCAGAGATTTTTTCCAAATTGCAATACATTTCTGCAAAAAATCACAGAAATTAAAGATACGCTGAGTAACTTTTCAGGTGAGGGCTTCCAACTCCAACTTGTCTCCATGGAGATGTCATTGCTTTGCTGTTATCAAGCTTTTGAATGCCACAAGGCTCTAATCATAGTGAGAATGCTCGTTTTGCAAGGCATTTTCCCAGCACAATAGAATAACAACAGATTAAATGCAAGATAGAATTAGCTTAATGCCATAGAGTGGAACATTGGCAAAGAAATAACATCTGCATGGAGACAAGCAGGTGATGGACTCTTCATACCATGTTATAATATTGTTCCCTCATCAAAAACACGTCTGAAGAGGTTTTAGGTTACGTTTACACTGAAACGAATCACCACATCACTGTATCACTGTATCATTGTATCACTGTACCGGAAACGGTTTGAGTCCAGACGCGTTGTTTCTGTGGCAGCAGTCAAAGCCTTCCGTAACACAAAACTGCCTGAAACACTAGTCACATGACTAGGCTGGCGTCACGTTGTCACAACATCACATGGGTGGTAAAAACAAGGAAGTGGAGCACCGTCTCTGAAGTTGCAGCAGCCGATTTCGAGCCGAGGAAGATGGCAAGTGTGAAAGTAGTAAGTAGTTCTAGCTACACTGTTTCCTGTTTGGCTATGGTTTGTTTAAATAGTTTTCTGCAATAGCGTCACATGACTGATGTCACGAACCCAGCGAATCAGGAAGGCGCAAGTGGTCATGACGTGGTCCAGTAAGGACGCAACTAGAGCTCCTATGTCAGCGTATCAACGTTTTTAGGCGTCCACACAGTGCCGGATCAGAGCCGTACTCAGATGAATTTGTGGGAGCTGGTGGCAACAGATTGTTCCGTCTTTGGAGTCGATAAGTGTGGACGAACACTGCATCTGCAACGAAAACGACTCGAATACGTACTAGTGTGGATGGGGCCTAAGGTGTCATCCATGCATGTTTGAGTAATTTAGCGAACTCCCCTGGGCCACATTCGAACCTTCCTCATGGTTAGCTGTAATATCCTGTCCAATTCTCAGCACACAAACCTACGTCACTCATGCTCCCACACAACAATTCTCCATAAATATACAAAGGCATGATACAAAACTGCACACAACAACTTGACAAACCTGATGCGATGTGCAGTAGTTTCATTAGTGGGATGCACACTGATTGTGCTGTGATAGCGCTCTGAAAAGGGAGTGATTTAGAGCAGAGAGCAAGGGAAGGGACATTCAGGACTCCAAAAATGAAAGCGTTAATAAGTTGTTTTCGGCAAATATAGCATTTTCAAAACAATAAAAGGTAACATGGTGATCTATGTTATGTGTTAAGTTTGTTGAAGTAAGATTGCGTTGTGGGAATTCTTGATATAATTTCAAATGGGTTTATAAAGAACTATAAACATTTGCGTATATCTGTAACTCCCAGTACCAACTTCAACTTCGCTTCTTTCTCATCACTTTAGCTTTAGTCCTCCCAATTTTTGTGAGCATTTTGTGGAGGAAGCCCTGCGAATATTAAGCATGATTCTGTTTGGTTTTATCGATCGGCCATCAGTATTGCTCTCACTCCTCTGACCTTTTCATGTCCCTGTGCTAGAGCCAGGCCACACATGCATATCGATATTGTCTCACCGCTGTCTCCCAAACCCTCCATCTCCTCTTCTCTTCTCATTGTGCACTAAAATACTTAAACAAAAAGCAAGTGGAGTTTGTATGCCACCTGTCATGTCTTTGCCTCAGATTGGTCCCCACAGCCATAGATGAGGTTGCATTATGCTGTGTTTGATGCTAGTGTTTCCTGGGAAAGTGCAAGGCTTTGAAGTCCACACTTCCGTCTGTGCTGCTGTGACGATAGCTGCTCTCCCCAGGATACTCAAATGCTAACTCAAACTGACAGATATATTAGACCTGTCATTGATTAGACTTCTACAATTCAAGAGTTTTATAATACCTTACAACACAGAAATCTTCTTCATTTTGTTGTGGGAGGAGATTGTGGAAAAAACAAACAAGATATCACTTTATGATTAAAACGTCCAGAAGTAGGTCCAGAGGGTATTATGATCTTTTTATTTTTTACCTTTCTATCATGTTAAATTGTTGTTCTGCCATCAAAATCATGCCTGAAGAGGTTTTAGATGTCATCTAGAGCCCTGCAACTGAGGCAAAATTGTGCGGCGCGGGACACATTTTGAAAGCTCATTGCGGGTACGGGCGGGAGCAGGACTGCACAATGTGGGAGCGGGCGAGTCGGATGATAAACTGCAGTCCGGCAAACTAAATATGAGTGTAAAGCAAAATATAAATGATTCATGTAAACCTATCATACATCATCTATGCTGGATATTTTATTTGGCATTAATAAAAACATTTTAAGCAGCCTAAACTTGTGGATGTGGTGTAATCTCGCACACATTTTAGACAATTCCTTTCCACTTCTCTGTGTTTGATTGAGCTTAAGAAAGCGAACGTCCCCATCCTGCCCCGGGATTCGTGGGCAAGAGCGAGACAAAATATCACAGAAGCAGGTGGGAGCGGGAATGAAAATTACAAGTCTTTGCAGGCGTGGACAGGAGCAGAACTGGGACTGAAAATTCTGTCCCGCATAGACCTCTAATGTCAACCATGCATGTTTGAGTAATTTAGTGATCTCTCCCAGGTCCTATTAGAACCCGCTTTATGGTTAGCTTTAAGTTTCTGTGCAATACTCAGCCCACAAACCTATGTCATCCATGTTACATGACAGTTTTCCATAAATAAACAAAAACATGATGCAAACTGTTCACAACAACTTGACAAACCTGATGCAATGCATCACACCACTTTTTATGGATGGCTTGATTAATCTTTATTGTGGCTTGTACAATCTTGAGACTTAAAGGATACCTCGGATGCCAGGAACATCACCAACACCACTGTCAAACTAAAATAATTGACATAAATTATAATTAGAAAAGTATAATATAAAAGACACAAAATAAGGACATGAACAATTACACACACAAAAAACATACCTCGCTGGCCGACCCATACTTACACAAAACACAAGTTTATTCACTTTATTTTTCACTGTAATTGGCTTGGTTTGCCGACACGCCTCACTACTGCTTCTCAACCAGGCGTGCTTCTCTAACAAGGGGTCCAACAGAACCAAACAAAACAACAACAGTTCCTACCTGTTGACTACCAAAATAAAAGCACAAAATCTTCTCTTGTGCACCTATTACATATTATTCAAGAATTAAATAAAATGTAAATAAAAAATTATGTCATTAAAACAATGTGCAGTTGATTCATTAGCAGATACAGATTTTTAGCGTACCGGTTGTGTTGTAATAGTGCTCTAAAGGGGGAGTGCTAAGAGAGCAAAGGGAGGGGAGACAAAAATGAAAGTGAAGCTTAGAAAACATGTTAATATGTTGTTTTCAGGCGAGTATAGCATTTTCAAAACAATCAAAGGTAACATGGTGAGTGCTCATTACAGTTAATACTAAACCTACTGTAGTCATTATTCCTTCACTGCATATTTTGTTTTGGTAGCTAAGAAGACACAGTTGCCCTGGGGTAGTCAATCTGTGCCATCAGTCCTGGGACCATCACCAATCACTTACTCATACAAGTATAACAAACTATTCTTTGTTAAAACTTAAATGATAAAATGAATTTGGCGAAAATACTTGAAAATGTACGAAATATTGGTTCCAAGTCATTATTTCTAGTATTTTTTGGCAAGCCTTAGTCTCAAGCTTGAAAACTGTATAGAGATTGCGGCCTTCTTCCTGCAGCATATGAGTGCAGTAAAAGGATGAACCAGGCTGCTTCTCCACTGTCTCATGGCCTTTGTGTTGTTTGCACTGGCATTAGAGCAGAATTATCATCTTCATTAGATTAGTGTTACTGATGAGCAGGGAGGATTACACAGGCTGGACCACAGACTGCACGTGCTCTGCTCCTTCTGTCCCACTACAGAGACTGGAGCTTCACAAGATCCAAGATGGCCGCCTGTCTCCTGTCGTCGCAACTATGAGTCACTCTCCCTCTGCAGTGCACCGTCACATCTCTACTCTACCCCAGCTCCTGTACATTCTACTGGAGCACAAACACTAGGAGGTAAGATACATAATTTAATTGAAAATATAGGCTACAAACATGAAGAAATTGAATCATTTTAATGCTCAGAAAGGGCAGTTTTATTTTTGTTCTGCATTCTTCAGTCATTGCTTTGCCTAGAATGAAATTTCTCAGTCTTATATTTTTTTCAATTACAGGTGTTTTTAACGCTTAAAAACAGGTATTCACAGTGAGAATCAGAATCTGTTTACTGCCATTGTCAGTGAACAGAATTCACAAATGAAGAACTTGCTTTGGTGTTATGGTGCAACTTTGAAACAGAACACTCTGGCTATGTCCAGACTACAGCCTGAAGTGACTCAAATCTGATTTTTTTCTCCCCTATGTCACCTGTATCTGATCTTTTAATGACAGTCTGAATGACACAGATTTGATTTTTTCAAATGCGACCCAGGACACTTAGATATGTGCTCTTAAAACCGATACATATCTGATCTTGTCCAATATATATCCGACATGTGACTTCAGCCTGAACAGCCAGGTCACATTCATCCCACCTACACATCACAAATGTACACAAACGTTCTTCTCGTCATAAGAAAATTGTGTCTGAACTCCGTGTCAGTGAAGCAGCGAAGCACATATCAATCCCACTACTCTTGGCTGTGACTCTGCACCCATGCGTTCCTTTCTACTGACGTTACTGCCACAAAACGCCAAGGCCAAAAACCTCATCCTTCTCCTTCTCAATCTCCTCCTTAAAACAAATAAACTGTACGTGTTCTGGCTCTGGTACGACAGCAACTTTAAAATCTCCAGGTGCTCAGTGCTAGTGTCCCTGTTTCGGCAACTTCCGTCAACACTGAGCATGCTCACTGTGTGTGACGTTGTCGTGTTCTCCAGTGGGCATGCGGAACACTTTGGGGGCGTTTAACAGGAGATCACATACAAGTTTCATTTAGTTGGAAATGTGAACGACCTCATAAAAAAGTCAGATTTCACAAAATAATCCAAATTGAGCATTAAGCTTTGCAGTCTGAACGTAGCCTCTGTTCCACTGTGATGCCATGTGGTAATAAAGGAAGTGCTTCACTGTGTTTTTAAACTCCATGCACCTTTGCCAGAATCATCTGGATAATTTCAGCCTTGGTATTGCTCATCTCTATTAAAGTAAAGGTGAAATCTTAAGTTGAAACGCGTCATGACACCACAAGTCTGAACAGAGCATTTTGACCTTTGAAGATGTAAACAGAGTAATAATAAATAAAAGATTAGTTAGACATGTTTGAATGAAACAAAACACACTCCAGGTATGTTTTTGATGTGGTAACAACATTATAACATGACTTAAAGCTGACAAGAGCCAATTTTGCATAATATATGACCTTTAAAGTGACAGTAACTGGTGTTATAACGTGACAGGTGTTATAGAGCGTTCATGGGTCCAGTGACAGAGGAGAAAAAAACTGTTCTTGTTGCGAAAGGTTATGTAGTGTCTTGCCCCAGGGGAGGGGCTCAAATAGTCCGTGTCCAAGGTGAGAAGGGTCAGCTGTGATCCTGCTCGCCCCTGAGTCCTGGACACGTACAGGTCCTGGAGAGATGGGAGGTTGTAGCTGATCACTTTCTCAGGAGAGCACACAATGCACAGATCTGACCTTTGACTTGGTCTTGTGAGCAAAGCAATAAGATCATCATGGAGACAAGGTGGTACCCTCCTCTATAAAAGTGACATTGTGCACCTTTAAGCACTCAAAACAGCTTCTTCAACAAGTTTTACCCCATCTTATAATATCTTGGCTCCCAAATGTTATTATTAGTTATAGTAATTTGCAGTAAATTTTCAGACTTTATACACTTCCAGTCTGGGAGATCCAAGTCTTAAAAATTAATACTTTGTTGTTTGTTGTTTACTACTCCTTTGTGATCAGAGTTAGCATCCTTATGCTTCTATGCAAACTCACATAAAACGAAATTATATCTGCCTGATAACATAAATCTTTTTTTTTTGCTTAGTTTTTTTTTGCAACAAACATGCAAAAAAACTCAACTTCAGCAAAAGATCAAGAATGCGAATAGGCTAAAGAAGTACTGAAAGAAAAATAGAACTTTTCCATCTGCTAATAACCAAGTCGGGAGGTGAGGGCTTCGCGTGTTGCTCCCTGTGGATGAGATTTAGCACATAGACCTGGGGCGCTGGCTGCTCTCAGTCTAAACACATATATAACTTTCTCCCTGGTGATTTTTTCCTTCACGAATCAAACCCATTCACTATATGAGCCATGCACACAGAACTCCACTGACAGCGGCACAGAATAACCTTCAAGGACAAAATGAAACGCCTTCATCAACAGGTTATTCAGCTCCAGTTCACCGGGGGGCACTGTGGAAAAACAATACAAGATGTCATCATATGATTAAAACGTCAAGGTGGGGAGTTGCAGTTTCGCTTGATGGGCATGAACACAAACATTTTCTTCATATTAAAATCGGTGATAAGTCTGTAGTGATGTGGAATAGCTGTAAATAGTTTTTATTAGGGTTGTAAAAATGGGAATAGACTTCCAGTTGCTAATCAATACTAAGCTTGATACTAATTTGAACATGTTTGAAGTAATTTGAAGTAAAAAATTGCACTCAGCTGAACGTTTTTTGAATAGTTTTTCTATACTGATAGAAGACAGGTCCTCATAGTGGAATTTCACTGTAGCAAGCAGCGAATGTTGAAACATGTTTACGCCTGCATCCAGCTAAGTGGACGAAGATAGGGGATGGTAAGCCCAGGCATTTTCCGAGCACTCAATCCTTATTACGTATAATACAAAATCACTAAACACAATATAACTTTTAGTGAACTAAAGATGAGGGAACCCTGCAGCCAGGCGTTTGTAATCAGAAAAAAACTGGCTGTGATCAGAGCAGTTGTTACGGCCCCATTGTGCCTTGTTTCTATTAGTTACTGTTCTGCTTTGAGGTGACCCAGATGCACTAGGGACCAGCGCATCATCCGCCTATAAAAGGGACCCACCTCCTACACCCATGGCTGCTCCTTTGGCCTGACTCTACCTGGCCACACCCTTAGCCGATGACCACAACGCACTTTAGCAATATTCGCACATATTTATTGTAACTTATTAGTAAATGCTCCAGCAGAGAGCTTAAACCGTCACCGTTGTCATGTCCTCCCTTCTTTGTTGCGGTCTTTTGAGATGGGGGTAACACAGTCTTGTGTGATGTCACCAACTACTGGACAGTACACTACTACAGAGGCCATTGAAGGCAGCACAAACTTAGATGTAGGTGTTTTTAACCAGAAAGCTGTAAATGTACCTAGTTCACACTAAAATTGCCAAAGAAAAAAAAAAAAAAAAAAAGATTAGGGACTGTAGATAATGCTATTAAAACACCATATATACAGTTTAGAAGTGAACATTTCACTTTAAAGGGCCCATCTTATGTTTTTTTCAGATCTACGTTATATTGTCGTTTCCTCAGCAAAAACATACTACTGTAGAAGGTGTGTTTTGTTTCATTCACATATGTTGAACACACAAACCCTGTATATTAAAGCTGAGTCCTTCTCTTGTGGTGTCATGAAGTGAGAAGTTAACGTCTTTTACCTTTTGTTCAGAAGAGATTTTTGATTCCAGAGCTGAAATTATCCAAATGATTCCAATGAAGGTGACATCACCAGGTGGTACAAAGTGGTAAAAAAGGTATGCTTGAGATGAGGAAACAACATTATAACATACAGCAGATTAAAAATAGAGTAATATAGGCCCTATCTTACCTTACATCTTATAAAAGTTGAGTTTACATAAAAATGTTCCCCTTAAAATATCACATTAGAACTACTTTTTCACTCCATTGGAATATGGATGTACGTTCACCTAAAGATGTGACTTCTGTGAGCTTGTTTAGACCCCTGTTCTGTGAGGTCAAAAGCAGAGCAGGGAAAGCCCTGGCGGTTCACACAGGGGACTCTCCTCACCTCTCTCCCAGACAGAGGAGCTGTTCTTCCCTTTTAGCGCCTGGTCCCCGGGGAGCCAGGCCTTCACCATAACCTTAATACAGACACTGCCCTCCCAGACACTATCACTGCTTAAGACAGGCTTTAAATGTAGACAGATGGGTCCCCATGTCCCACTGTACGATATGTTATAGTGCTTGTGTGTTTGTGGAAAAGGATTGGGTGTACTAATAGTAGGACTGGGTGTAGTAATGATACAAGCTGATTTCATTAAAATGTGCATCGAGAATTAACAGAAATATTAAAGCGTAAATATTACCGCTTTGAAGGATCAAGATAGGTGTTAACCATACACTGTATATATAAATAGACATAGCTAATGCGCTCGCCGCCTCTTTCCAAATAGGAAGTTCACGAGTGGGCACTTCCAGCTCCTACTGACCTTGGCTCCCTTTGACTTGCATTGGGATATTATCGTCCCTCTCTTTGTAGCGGGCGGCCTTGAGACTCATCATTTTAGTCTTAAAATGTTCATATTATCCCACTCTACATGACCCTGGTGGGGTTTTTTTCCACTATTTTGTTGATCAAATCACAAGCTACATTTGAGTGGCGCCGAACGCTATGGGTGATCTCACACTCACTTCCTGATACAGTCTGTGGTATTAACTGACTAATTAGTTTAAATAGTTTACTTTACAGAAGAGTTTTGATCTATTATTAACTGTTAAAGATGTATTGTATAACTTTTCTTGTGGAGGGTCCATCAAATGCTTGTCACATTTAAGATGTTATTGCTTTGTCGAGTATGTTTCACAATATGGAATTAAACTTTTCTATCTTCATGGAGACCAAAGTTACACAAATGTTCACTACGTAGCTTTTCTGATGGCTAATGATGGCTCGTCTCCATGGGGATGATATTATTATTTATTATTATTATTATTATTATTATTATTATTATTATTTTTTATTTTATTTTTTTGCCTGAATGTTCCACAATTTAGCATTAAACATGTCTATTCAAATGCAAAATGTTGATTGCTAAAAATATCAGTGTCGTTTAAAAAAGTCCCAGTGTCCCCTGGTCCCTGCACCAAAGAATTGGTGAACAATGGTATCGAGGAAAATTGGGCTGACCCCAACATTCCCTGGGGTGTGATGCTAACTGGGGGCACTACTCAGTCAGACGTTCTATTAGACTTTACTCTGAGGTATATTTTAACACTTGTAAACACAGGCTCCTGAAAATGTACTCTTTAAAGGGACAATTCGGAATTTCCTAGTGAGCCAGAGTGTTGGATACATGTGTGTTTTTAAATATTCCATCCAGTCCTTGTATTTGCAGAGGTCACTGGTGCTAATGCATGTCAATGGCCATAGTTAGCCTGCCACTAAAAACAATCTTACTAACTCCACAAAGTACCTGAAGCAAAACAATTCTCACACTAGACTATCGATCTAAATGTCTGTGTTGATAGAATAATTTTAGAAGTAAAACCAACCTTGCATTTGAATGATTTATGTCTGACCAGCAGCAGTGAGTTGTACTTCCTGATAGAAAGCTTGGCAGTGGTGGACTGATATATGAGAAAATAGTCCCTCAATATGAGATGATTCAAGCTTTATTTTATTTCAAACATTATTCTGTCAACACAGACATTTACATTGATAGTCTGGCGTAATAATAGCTTCGCTTCGGGTGTTTTGTGGAGTGGGTAAGACTGTTTTTAGTGGCAGGCTAACTATGACCATTGACATGCACTAGCTTAGCACCAGCGACCTCTGCAAATACAAGGACTGAATAGAATATTTTAAAAAGTGTCTCCACACGTCTCCAACATTGGCAAACTAGGAAATGAAGTCCTATATCCAAAATTCCGAACCGTCCCATCCATTTTGTATAGTATTTTTTCTTAAAACTTTTTGGGCAGTTTTCATTTGCATTTTGTCACTATAGTAACTGCTGAACATTCCACCAGAGATACATTTAGATCACCCCCAGCATAATGTTACTGTAAAGTATCAATAGTCAAACTGTGTGACCAACACATTTGCTCAGCATTGCCAAAGACTGTCAGATTATGTATTTTGTCAGGTAGTATTATAATACAATATGGTATTATAAGGGTGGTATTAAGGGAGGGCCCAGTGAAGTAATTCAAAATACCCTTCATCAATTTTACACAGAATTTAGAAGTCATCTCCTCCCAGGCCCTCCTCGAACTGACCCTTTGTCACTGGTGAATATCAATTGCTGAAAATGAGCCCCTGCCTGACGAAATTTGCATTTACAGCCCGATTAATATTAACAATTTTTAAACTTTGCCCAGCTTCAATTTTAATAGGCTCTATATTATGTCATAGTTTAAATTTACACATTTTATTATTAATGTTTCATGAGACAAGGAGGGAGAAGTAATGGCTGTTTATGTGCACTAGGGCTGCAAATCATTCTGTTTTAATGCTGCAGAGGGCATGTTTAACTGTGCTACACAACAAAGGCACATTATGAGGTCTTTACTCTGGGTTTACACAAATGATGCTCGTGTCAAGGCAAAACTAGTCTTATGTCAAATAGCAGGGTTAGGCCAGTTTTTTATTAGCATATTTTATATATAGTGCAATCTGGGTCATATGGAAATGGCCAGTTTTAAACGTCGTTTTATGTGCACTGCATGTGTTAAATATCTGTCAGCACATATGTCCAAACTGTAATGTTCCTGTGCGTTAAAGCTGCTGAAATATATGTTGAAAATGTTGTTATTGTTGTAGAGAGTGAGAATTTTAATGTGTTATACAAATACCTATTATAATGTAGTATTATAATGTGGTATACAAATGAAAAAGGCATACATCTGCAAGCTGAAAGCATTCTAAAGATGGCTTATTTCAGCATAAGGGTTCACAAGTCAGTGTAAATAATGATTCATGCATACATTTGTCAGCTCCAAAAAGCAATTTCCCAAAGACAATTTAACATATGTTGAGGAATTAGCCTGATTCTTAAAGCTGCACGGTGTAACATTCTGGGCAGACTTTGCCTGGAATTTTTCACAGTATGATATTAAATGCATGTATCTCCATGGAGACAAGCACCATGTCAATTTACAGGTAAGATTTTTTTGGCCCGCTTACAGAATGCATACTTTTTAAGGTATTGTTCTATTGTAAAAACACCTATAAGCACTATAGAGCAAACCTGGGAACTGTACAGCAGAGGTGGGGACTTGCAAGTCGTGACTTGAACTCGAGTCAGACTTGAGTCGCTGATATTAGGACTTGAGACTTGACTTGATAAAATGGACTAAGACGTGGGACTTGACTTGGACTTGAGGCCTGTGACTTGAGAAGACTTGAGAAGAAACTGAACTTACTGTTTTGACCATAAATGAGTCACACTAAGATCTTGTCAAGACATTTAAAGGAAAAATTTACTAAACTACTACAACTTGTATGTACTCTATAAATACTCATATATAAATATACTATGACTTTTTTAGTACAATGTATCTTTAAATTCATATAAATTGCAAAAATCTAAGATATATTTAGTACTTTGGTTTAAAGACTTGAAATGACTTGAAGCTCAAAGCAGACGACTTGGACTTGACTTGGACTTATGGGCCAGTGATTTGAGACTTGACTTGGACTTATGGGCCAGTGATTTGAGACTTGACTTGGACTAGTCTGCATTTGACTTGGGACTTGACTTGTGCTTGAGGTCAAAGACTTGAGACTTACTTGCAAAACAACGACTTGGTCCCACCCCTGCCACATGTGACCCTTTGGGTGAATCCGCCTGGCCCATTTAATCTAATTTATTTTAATTACAAAATAAACATATTTTATATTTTTACCTCAAGCATGGAATAAAGCTGCATTGCTTTTATTTTAGAGGTGTTTTTTAATTACATTTTTTCTAAGACAAGCTCACTTTTTTATTGCCTAGTCATAGCTCTTACCAGTCTCATCAGCTTGTCAAAACAATGCCATTTGCTGCGTTTTATAAAGAAATACAGTTGATATTATCCAGAATTGAGTTAAGCATTTTGCCCCGGCCCTCCACAATATTTTCTGTTTCTTGTGGCCCCATGGAAAAAAATAATTGCCCACCCCTGTTATATAGAGGCACAGAGGAGCTCATTCCCCAACAGGCTACTACAGCTTCGCTCAAACTGTGAGAGATACAGGACTACCTTCATACCACTGTACAACAACTCACCCTTATGTAACAAATAACACTCCCTACAACTGTACAACAATGTGGAGTTAATTTGATTGACAGAGATTCAGAAGCAGGACCATTCTTCAACCTCCCTCTCCTCCTCACCAGCTCACCTCGAACACACCTCTAATTTTCTCATTTGTAGCAGCCTATCCCATCATCTCAGTTTGTCTCAGCTAACTCGAGTCCACCCTCCCGCCCCCTCCTCTTGCCTGTCTTTCAGCTATAAGAGATCTACGAAAGGGGGGGTCTCATCTGGGCCCACTGATTGATTTAGACGAAGCCTCCACCCTGAGTCTCAGTCTAGCCTCCTCTACCTCATTCATCCCATCATTCATCTCACCAATCAGTCATAAATATCTTCATTGCATCATGTTGTTGGCGTGGTCCATAGTGAATCACTTTTATCTAACAGATAACCCTATGTCCTGTCAGTCATCATATCATTTTTTCACTGTTTTCCTTATGACCTCTTGGATATAGCTGAGATTTTTTTTTTTTATCACTTATTTTTCAATTTGATTTTAACTTATATACATTTATATAATTATGCCTATCTCTTGTTATTTTTGCTACTTATTTTGAACCATTTATATTTTTACTCTTGGTTATTATATTATATTGTGATGTGTGAGCTCCTGTGTCCAAATAATTTACCTTGGGGAGCAATAAAGTTTGTCTGAGGCTACGTTCAGACTGCAGGGCTTAATGCTCAATTCCGATTTTTTTGTGAAATCCGATGTTTTGGAGAGGTCGTTCACATTTCCAATTAAATGCGACTTGTCTGTGACTTCAGTGTGAACGGCCCGAAAGTGTCCCGCATGCGCACTGGAGGACACGATGACGTCAACCCCATGCGTCAACCGCAGCGAGCACGCTCTGTGTTTACGGAAGTTGTCCAAATATGGTGGCGAGCATTGAGCACCTGCCGATTTTACAGTTCCGGTTTCCGCCTGCTTCAGCGCAGAATAGTGACGTTTGTCGCTTGTTAATGATGTGTAGGTCGGATGGATGCGCTTTGGCCGTTCAGACTGAAGTCGCATGTCAAAAGATCGGATATGTATCGGATTCAGGACCACATATCCAAGTGACCTGGGTCGCATTTGAAAAATTCGGATCTGTGCCGTTCAGACTGTCATTAAAAGATTGGATACAGGTCACATAGAAGCCAAAAAATCGGATTTGGGTCACTTCAGGCTGCAGTCTGAACGCAGCTTAAGTCTAAGTCCAATGTCATACTGTTGTAGCCTGATTCATGAGCCGGTTTCACTTTGTAGAAACCATCTGACCTCGCAGCATTAAGATTTATTTGCTCAACAGTAGGCGGGTTTTTTAATTTAACTAATTGCTGCTATTTGGTCATGACGTATATAATGAGCCACTAACGAGGATAACTGGTATATTAAGGTTTTCCCAAATCCCGTAGGAAGAAGGGCAATAATGTCTTTCCTCTTGATAAAATTCACTAAGCATTCTCTTTGTTTTAAATCCTCGATCTCGGGAATCATTGCCAACACAGAATGTATGGCTCTTCGCTGATTGGCTGGTGCCCAGACTCGCATTACCGGGGTTTTCACAAACCATTTAGTGTATTCTGATTCCTGATCTAGTCGTTAGAGAAATGAAATTAAACAGAGGCACTAGCATATATCCATATCTAGGTGCTAGACTCATACCAGAAAAGTTACATTATGCACTTTTAAAGCTGCATAACCACAAAGGATGAAGTAGGTATTGACATCTATATCTAGCTCTCACAAATCCTTTGGCGTATAGTTTTCACGTTCATGAAATTTGCACTGCATTAAAGGTGCACTGTGGAACTTTTCTGGTGGTGGATCTGCCAGCTGCTTGTCACCATGGAGATCGCTTTGCCTTGAACGTTCCACAAAAAGGCATCTATCCACAGAAAAGCAACTTATCTACTGTATCTCAAATGAGACCATGACCTAGCCAAGTTACAAGTCAGATCTGTGAACAGACATACCTGCTCACGGTGAGAATGTGTGTTTTGGAGGGACGTTTGAGCAATGAAAACACTTCTAATTGAATAAACGCAAGATAGATTATTTTAATATTGTGAATCACTCCAGGAAAAGCAATTACATATTTCCACAGAGACAGACAAGTACAGGCAGAACCTCCACCAGAAAAGTTACACCATGCATCTTTACACAGCTATTTTTAAGAGGGCAAAGAAGAGGTTTGTGCAGTTAATCATACTGATGTTTACAACAATAAAACTTTATACAATATTATGAGCTGCAGACAGAATTCTTTTACATTCAGTGGGAACAAAATATAATTTACTCATTTCCCAGAAGTGTATCTAGACTTATTTTTCTTCTATGAGTTATGCTAACAGATAACATATTTAGATCACCATGTTCCCTTTTATTGTTTTAAAAAAAAATAATCTAGATTTGCCAAAACAATGTATTAACATGTTTTATAAGTTTTAGTTTTGGTTTTGATGCTCTGTGTCCCTTCGCTTTGCTCCCTTCCTTAAGTCACTCCCCCTCCAGAGCTTCTATCACAACACAATCAGGGTGCATCCCGCTAATGAAACTACTGCACATCGCATCAGGTTTGTGAAGTTGTTGTGTACAAGTACCTTGGCGTCCGTGTGAACAGCAAGCTGGATTGGAGGGACAGCTGTAATGCTGTGTACAAGAAGAGCATGAGTAGACTCTACTTCCTGAAAAAGCTCAGGTCTTTCAATGTGTGCAGCAAGTTACTCTAGATTTTCTACCAGTCTGAGGAGCACAAGTATAAAGGGCATTGGACAGACTGACAAACTGATCTGTAAAGCTGGTCACGTGATCGGCTGGAGATATTTGTCACAGTGAGGGACAGGAGGACACTGGACAAACTGCTCTCCATCATGGACACTCCTGCTCACCCCTGCACCAGACTATAGAGGGACAGAGGAGATAATACTCCCTACAACTCTACAACAACTCACCCTTATGTAACAGATAATACTCCCTACAGCTGTACAACAACTCAGCCTTATGTTACAGATAATACTCCCGACAACTGTACAACAACTCACCCACTGCACCAGACAACTCACCCTTATGTAACAACTCACCCTTATGTAAGAGATAATACTCCCTACAACTGTACAACAACTCACTCTTATGCAACAGGTAATACTCCCGACAACTGTACAACAACTCACCCTTATGTAACAGATAATACTCCCTACAACTGTAAAACAACTCACCCTTATGTAACAGATAATACTCCCTACAGCTGTACAACAACTCAGCCTTATGTTACAGATAATACTCCCTACAACTGTACAACAACTCACCCTTATGCAACAGATAATACTCCCGACAACAGTACAACAACTCACCCACTGCACCAGACAACTCACCCTTATGTAACAACTCACCCTTATGTAAGAGATAATACTCCCTACAACTGTACAACAACTCATCCTTATGTAACAGATAATACTCCCTACAACTGTAAAACAACTCACCCTTATGTAACAGATAATACTCCCTACAACTGTACAACAACTCACCCTTATGTAACAGATAATACTCCCTACAACTGTAAAACAACTCACCCTTATGTAACAGATAATACTCCCTACAACTGTAAAACAACTCACCCTTATGTAACAGATAATACTCCCTACAGCTGTACAACAACTCAGCCTTATGTTACAGATAATACTCCCTACAACTGTACAACAACTCACCCTTATGTAACAGATAATACTCCCTACAACTGTAAAACAACTCATCATTATGTAACAGATAATACTCCCTACGAACTGTAAAACAACTCACCCTTATGTAACAGATAATACTCCCTACAACTGTAAAAACAACTCACCCTTATGTAACAGATAATACTCCCTACAACTGTACAACAACTCACCCTTATGCAACAGATAATACTCCCGCAACTGTACAACAACTCACCCACTGCACCAGACAACTCACCCTTATGTAACAACTCACCCTTATGTAAGAGATAATACTCCCTACAACTGTACAACAACTCACCTTATGTAACAGATAATACTCCTACAACTGTACAACAATGCACTCTTATGCAACAGGTAATACTCCCGACAACTGTACAACAACTCACCCTTATGTAACAGATAATACTCCCTACAACTGTAAAACAACTCATCCTTATGTAACAGATAATACTCCCTACAACTGTAACAACAACTCACCCTTACGTAACAGATAATACTCCCTACAACTGTAAAACAACTCACCCTTACGTAACAGATAATACTCCCTACAACTGTACAACAACTCACCCACTGCACCAGACAACTCACCTTATGTAACAACTCACCCATATGTAACAGATAATACTCCCTACAACTGTACAACAACTCACCCTTATGTAACAGATAATACTCCCTACAACTGTACAACAACTCATCCTTATGTAACAGATAATACTCCCTACAACTGTAAAACAACTCACCCTTATGTAACAGATAATACTCCTACAACTGTAAAACAACACTCACCCTTATGTAACAGATAATACTCCCTACAGCTGTACAACAACTCAGCCTTATGTTACAGATAATACTCCCTACAACTGTACAACAACTCACCCTTATGTAACAGATAATACTCCCTACAACTGTAAACAACTCATCATTATGTACAGATAATACTCGCTACGACTGTAAAACAACTCACCCTTATGTAACAGATAATACTCCCTACAACTGTAAAACAACTCACCTTATGTAACAGATAATACTCCCTACAACTGTACAACAACTCACCCTTATGCAACAGATAATACTCCCGACAACTGTACAACAACTCACCCACTGCACCAGACAACTCACCCTTATGTAACAACTCACCCTTATGTAAGAGATAATACTCCCTACAACTGTACAACAACTCACCCTTATGTAACAGATAATACTCCCTACAACTGTACAACAATGCACTCTTATGCAACAGGTAATACTCCCGACAACTGTACAACAACTCACCCTTATGTAACAGATAATACTCCCTACAACTGTAAAACAACTCATCCTTATGTAACAGATAATACTCCCTACAACTGTACAACAACTCACCCTTACGTAACAGATAATACTCCCTACAACTGTAAAACAACTCACCCTTACGTAACAGATAATACTCCCTACAACTGTACAACAACTCACCCACTGCACCAGACAACTCACCCTTATGTAACAACTCACCCATATGTAACAGATAATACTCCCTACAACTGTACAACAACTCACCCTTATGTAACAGATAATACTCCCTACAACTGTAAAACAACTCACCCTTACGTAACAGATAATACTCCCTACAACTGTACAACAACTCACCCTTACGTAACAGATAATACTCCCTACAACTGTACAACAACACATGTATGTAACATGTAACAACCTATGTCCTGCCAATCATCATATTATTGAACTCCTGTACAAAGCCAAGATTTTATATTTTATTACTTATTTTTCAATTTTATTTTGACCTGTACATATACATTTATATAAATTACCAATTACATTTTTTACTCTTTGTTATTATATTATATTGTGATGTATGAGCTACTGTGCCCAAGTAATTCCCCTTGATCAATAAAGTTTCATAATACCCCCTCTTTAACCACTGTAGCAGTTCATAGTTTAAAATATTGAATAGTCTTCTAGTTTTATTTTGTTATATTTGCTAACAGAACAAAACACATTGAAATATAATATGAAATTTAATGTCCATATTATCTAAATTATTGCTGCTGCTACACATTTAATCTGAGTGCATAAAACTGTATGACTTTTGAATGATCCCTACAATATTCAGACTTTATACCCTGATTATTGTAGTTAGCGTCATCATTACCATTGTTATTTGGGAATAAATTCAGAGTGTTTTTGATGTAGCATTCTGATGGTTTCTGGAATGCAGTAATCAGAGAGAGACAATTAAACAGATTAAAAGGAAGAAAAAAACAAAACAAACAAATGTCGCAATAACCACTGTTTAGAAGTCAGACATTTGTGACCAATTTGTTTTATTGGTTTGGTACAACTCTTCTCCAAATCTTTGTTTTTCTGAAAATACATCCTCTAATTAGTGCGTGTGCGTGCCTGTCACTGAGGAAGCAATTAAAGCCAGCGGCCGTTAATATATTATCACAGAGCAATCGCCGTCATGAAAGTTAATTAGTCGTATTTCTCTTCTCGAACACTTGGTATTTACCTTTGAGTTAGCCTTTCCAGCCCCTGGAGGAGATGGGCGGACATTTTCTCTGCTAGTGTGGGGAATTAGTTTTAAAGCTGTGTGTCTGTACGGTGCAACAAGGATAAGGTTGGCACGAGATTCAATATCCACAATATTCAGATGCTAATCAATAATAAAACGATAGTGATGATGAGAAAAGATGTTGATATAAAGGTCCTATATTACGCAACAGTGACTCTTGTGAGCTTTAAGTCATGTTAAAATGTTGTTATCTTTTCAAAAACATAGCCCAGTTTGTGTTTTGTTTCATTCACACACGCCTGAGTAACTCTTTATTATTCGTCAGTCTATATTGCTAAAGCTCAGAATGCTCTGTTCCACCTTGTGATGTCATGAAGTGGTAGTTTTCAAGTTAACGCTACCTTATACTCTTTGTTCAGTTGATTGGCAATCCCAGATCTGAAATAATCCAAATGATTCTGCAGTTTAAAAATACAGTGCACCACTTCATGTATTATCACATGACATCACAAGGTGGAAAATAACGTTTTCAGTTTTAGGTAAAAGCTAAAGGTAAAGTTTAAATATGAAACGTTTTGTGTTAAACGTGTGAATGAAACAAAACACAACTCAGTGTTTTTGATGAGGAAATTAAATCCGTGTATCATTCGTTCATTTGTTTTCAATATAAAACCAAAAATAAGAAAATGAAAAAAACAACAGTTTTCTTCATTATTTATCTCCAAAACCAAAATGAAAAAATGGATGACGATTTTTTTTTTTTTTTCAATTTTGTGTTTAAATTTATAATGGAAAAAACAGAATAATGGCATTAAACTGCGATGCCGAACTTTTGCGCCACATAGGGGCTGAACTAGGACTAAACCAGGACTACAACAAGACTGAACAGGTCTAAACCAGCTCTAAACCAGAAGTGAACCAGGACTAAACCAGGTCTCAGTCCTGGTCTCAGTCCTGGTCTGGTCCCAGTCTGGTCCCGGTTTCTGATCACCTGACAGTCTACGCGGGCGCACGTCCGGGCCAGTTCTACACTCTTGGCTCAGTCCTGGTTTAGTCCTGGTTCAGTTCCGGTTTAGTCCTGGTTTAGGACTGAGAGTTGGACCGGACCAGGACCGGAACTAAGACTGGGACTGAGACTAGGACTGAGACCGGTTTAGACCTGGTTTAGACCTGTTTTAGTCCTGGTTCTTCTTCTTCAGTCCGTCATCGCAGTTTAAATCACAGAAACAGGAAACAGCCATTATCCGCTTTTTCTATTATTCATTTAAACACAAAATCAAAAAATGAAAGCGAAATGTTATCCATTTTTTACTTTGGTTTTGGAGACAAATAATGAAGAAAATTGTTGTTTTTTTCATTTTCTCATTTTTGGCTTTATATTGAAAAACGAATGAACCAGTGATACATGGATTAAACTACATTATAACATAGATCAGAAAATAGCATAGCAGAGTGTTTTTAGTGGTGTACACAGCTTCTTTACAGCAGAGAATCCCTGTCTATATTGACTGCGGAGTGTGAAGGGAGGTGAGGCGCTTTGTCCATGTCACATACAGGTCTCAGCATCCTCCTGACCTTTGGAGGAGCCTGGCCTGTTACTGGTGCAGATTAAATCACACTCTCTCCTTCCACAGACATGTCACCCTGTATGCGTGAAAGGAATTCTCACAAATGGCATTCTGTTACTGATCTGTAATAGATTTCATGTGGAAGAAGTACTCCATTTTGTTACTTAAGTAAAAGAACAGATACTGGAGCAAAAAAAAAAAAAAAAAACTTGAGCAAAAGGAGAAGTTTCACGTGGAAAATCTACTTAAAATGCACTTAAAGAGTAAATAAATAAAGTGGTTAAAAAGATACAAGCATTTTGAGTAGGGTTTGAGGAATGGAAACTATATTGAATCATTTTTTTCCCCCTAGATGTTTTGTTGTTTGCTCATTTTATGAACTTGATAAAAATAACTCCCCTCTCTGCAGGTTTCAAACAATAATAATAATATTAAAAAAAAAAAAAACTTTTACTTTTGAGTTCAGTTAAAAATGTAGTGAATTAGAAGGTACAGATACCTGCTTTTAAATGTAGTGAAGTAAAATTAAAAAGTATCCACTTGTATAATTAGTGGATACTTTTGATAATGATGATTGCCAGTGTTGGGAAATAACTGTATTAAAGTTATTTCCTCTTTTATTTCCAGTCCAGTCCAATCCGATCCAACTTTATTTGTATAGCACATTTTATAAGCAAGGCAGTTTCCAAAGTGCTTCACATAGCAATGTAAAAGAGTCAGCAGAATTATGTTCCAAATAAAAGGAAGTAGCATCAATAGATAAAAGAATAATAATAAAATCAATGAAAAAAAAAAAATCAATATATAAAGGCAGAACTGAAAAATAATATAGATAAAAACAGTAAATAAAATAAATTAAAAAATAAAAAAACACAGCGGGGCATACACAACTTACATGGTGTTAAAAGCCACAGAATAAAAGTGGGTCTTAAGATGAAGCTTAAAACTCCACTGTGTGGGCTGTTCGTACATGGAAGGGTTAATTTGGTGGTATTCAGAATACAGATACTTTCCTAAAATCCAAGGAATGTATTACAGTATTTAATCACAATATTTAGGCTTCAAACTGCACATAATGAGTGAGAATAATATAAAACAGTGCTCTTGTGGTGAGTGCGTGATCATCATTTCCAATTAGTGATAGGAAATGCTTTAAAAATGGTGAAACAAACCTAATTAATTAGTTAATTTAGCTGTAAATCGATGTGAAAGTATTCCATGTATTCAGAATACAGTTCTGTGATTGGAATACATTTTAAAATACTTTTAAATGCAGATATTCAGTATTCTGTAACTAAATACATTTGCATTGTTCCCATCACTGATAATGGCTTAATGAAAGAACTGAAACAAAAATATGTGATATCGCCCCTCACTATTCTGTACCATGTGGGTATGAATTACAGCTGTGTCTATGAACTCAATATCAACTGTGACTTCCACAAGATAAGCCTTTTTTGATTTTCACTTGACATGCAAACCCCCGTCACTAAAACACAAGTTAGCAGTGGAGTGGCTAACATTAAAAATTCAGATTCTGTGTCAGTCTCACTCACAGCTCCATATGTTTTTACAGCAGATGGGAAATACTGCAGGAGTCCTCAGCTGTCCTCTGGCTCTGCTCAGTCGTGTACTTCACCTACAAAGGCCAGTGTAATCAGCCAGTCTTTCTTCTCCGAGACAGAGGAGTGTGACCTCACTGTAACCTCTGAACACCTGTGGTATCTTTACAAAAAAAATAGAGAGAGGGAAGAGAGGAGGGTTTTAACGCTACAGTTCCCAGTGAGAGAAATGTCCCAAATCTCCAAAAGTTTCTACCTGCTATTCAAAGTTAAAGGTCCTATATTATGCAAAACTTGTGAATTTTAAGTCATGTTAGAATGCTTTTAACAATTCAACACGATTATAATATATCAGATCAGAAAATAGCATAATCTAGGCCCTTAAAATAAATGAAATAAGCACAGGATGTCATGGCTTTTCCTGAAATGACATGAGTTTTATTGCTAAACTTGACCTGGTGGTATCACCCATTTGTCTTTATAGAGATGGACAAGAGACAAGACATGATATATGGTCCACTAGCCTGACACGTCACCCACATGTTTTGCTATGTCGTATAAAATGTAGTTTAGTTTGCCTGTGCCTATAAAGGTCATGTGGTACAGGTCTCATGCATTTTCCATCAGTGGCTGTATCCCTGGATAGGCCTTAACCTTGGCACTGGACTCCAAATGTGAGTCAGAGCTTCATGGGAGTCGACAGAGCAGCCAAAAGATCATATACTATTTGTGTTCACTCTGCAGAGACGAGGAGAAGGGCAAGGAGAGCCGCTGTGCTCCACCAGTGCCATGGAGAAATCTGATAAACACCAGTCAGTCGAATAACTCTCTGTACAGTTAGGCCAATATGATCTATGTTATAATGTTGTTTCCTCATCAGAAACAGACCTGGAGTTGTGTTTTGTTTCATTCACATGTTTAACACACAAGCTCTGCATATTTAGGCTGAATTTTTCTGGCAAAGTGAAAACACTGATCCACTGTCAACTGATTCACTTTGTTTTTAAACTTCATACACTTTCATTACATTCCCTGAAATTGACAATCTCTACTAAACAAAAGGTAAAAGGTATAGCTGTTAACTTGAAAACTACCTCTACATGACATCACAAGGTGGAACAGGGCATTTAAAGCTTTTGAGCTGCAGACAGGGTTGCTCCAACATGTGTGGATGAAACAAAACTCAACTCCAGGTATGTTTTTGAGGATGTAACAGCATTGTAACATGGCTTAAAGCTCACAACTTTTAAGGTTTAAATCCACGGTGAACGATGAGTTGTCGCAAATGTACTGCTGTTTACTGCCCAAGTGTTTTGATGGAGCACTTCATTTTCTCTTTATTTCCTCAAATTTCAAACAATAACTCAATATTTGTTGTTATTTCTTGCAAAATCTTTCTATTGCTGTTCATTCCTCTCAAAATGTGCGTAGTCTAAATCTAACGTACTCGAGCTATACGACAGGTCAGATGCTATTTCTTGCAAATGATTGATGCGGGTTTGCAGTAAAAGGCAACATTTTGTCTAAAAATATAGTGAATAGAAGGGTAATCAGATTATTAACATTCAAAACTGGGACACACCTGGGTTGGGATGGTTGATAAAAATAAAATTGTGAAAAGTGCACGTAACATTGTCCATTCTCGACTTGTGTCATAATCTGTATTTTTTTTTTTGCCTTATGCTCATTTTCAGTAGTACAGTAAACAGTATATTCCCCTCTTTAATGTTGGTACAGATTGGATTGGTCAAAAACAGGGAACATTTCTTGTATAAAACTGGGACAAATCACTGGCTTTGTATAAATCTGCTGGGACGGGAAACAGAGCTCAAAACTGGGAGTGCAGTGAATAGTATACCCTGCAGAATGGAAGCTAAATGAAAAGCACAGCATTTAATAATTAAAAACAGAAGGAAAAGATTTATTGGGGTTGTAAACGTTCTTCTCAAAAATAATCTTAAACCTTGTATGTATCTGAATATAAAGTTGCCCTCTCTAATGCACGTTTCTGTTGTTTTATTTTGAACCGAAAACTGTTCACAGACGAGTGACTTTGTTTTGATCCTGCGTAGCACCATCTGACAAACTCCCATAACTCTTACTGTATCAAGTAAACACAGTTAACCAGACTTCAAAGCTTGGATTGATTAGCCCTGTTTTTGTTTCGCAATTGATCACGAAGTTTCCAAATTGCATTGAATTTTCCATTGCACCTGCTCAGCTCCTTGTATGACCTCATATGATGTGACGCATGTCTTGGGTACGGTATCCCTTACTGCACCAGCATATTTAGCCGTATAATCGATAGTGCATGAGATTTTTGTGAAAAAAAGAAGGGTTACCATCTCTGGACTGATTAAAATGCCAGCTTGTCTCCAGCTGCAGCCATCAGATAGGCATAACCTTTAAGAGGGCCATTAGGAATATATTAAAAAAGACTCATTTCCTGGGGACATGTCACTGATGAATTATTAAAGCATCTAAAATGGGGCATACCAAAGCCCTGGACTTGATACCCAAAAAATACATTATTTAGTCTAAATTAACCCTTTAAGACAAGAGCGTGGGGAGATGGGAGATTCCAATATGTAGACCACATTTAGTCCCGTGATATAATTTCCATATCGATTTCAGGTTAGGTGTGTAGGCTGGTTTCATGTATGTGCCTGAAATCAATGCTGCAAACAGGGACGGTGGGACTAGATCTGTCATTGTGACAGCAGAGATACAAGGCATTCACTTGAAAACACTTTTGTTTTACAGAGTTTAAAGAAAATAGTTCATCATTCTCGCCTCAGTAAAGCAGATAAAGTAACAGCTGTATGTTATTAGTTAAACTGCCAAATTAAATGTCATTTATTAAAGAATTGAATTATTGATGCAGAATTTTAATTTGTAGTAAAGATCGGTTGGAAAAACAATGACTAGTATATCACAATTAAAACTCAATAAAGTAATATTTATGATTAAAGTGCTTAAATCAGCCAAAATGAGGATCCAATGAATACTTAGGCTACGTTCAGACTGCAGCCTGAACTAACCCAAAGCAGATTTTTTCACCCCTAAGCTCCTGTATCTGATCTTTTAATGACAATCTGAACGACACAGATTCGATTTTTTCAAATGCGACCCAGGACACTTGGATATGTGCTTCTAAAACCAATACATATGCAATCTTTTGACACGCGACTTCAGTCTGAACGGCCAGGTCACATTCATCCCACCTACATGTCAGGCTCGGAGTCTAGTAGATGGAGGGAAAGCAAAGTTAGTGAGTTCATTCATATTTGGGGGATTGCTGTATTCAGGTAAATTGGAGGGGTCTTATCAGAACCGGGCGGTTTTTAAAATGATTGAAGAAGAAATGTCCGAGCTACAGGCGATCCTGGCTCCAGTGTCAACAAAAAATAAAGAGCCTTTGAGCATAATACAAGGAGGCTAAAGAATCAAACAAACGAAGCAGCCATGGATATGTAACCTGTCCATTTTACCAAGAACTGGACCATATTTTGAGAGACAAGCTTCTTTTACTTCTGTAAACACTGAGCTGTGTTTACTGTGTGACGTCATTGTGTCCTCCAATACACATGCGGGACACTTCACACTGGAGATCACATACAAGTCACATTTAAATGGAAATGTGAACAAACTCTCAAAAAAATTGGATTTCACAAAAGAATCTGAATTGAGCATTAAGCCCTGCAGTCTGAATGTAGCCTTGGTAACCTGGACAATGTTACTACATATATATGCGCAAATAAAGTGTGAATTTTGGCTTTTGTTGACATGAGGGTCATATACACGTTATCAACTTAAGCATAACTAAGCATATCAAGGCATTTATAACTCAGGAGGAGGCTCTTAGAAGCAGGTGGACAGGAGCAACTAAAGGGAAAATAAGTGTTGGATATCAAACTTTAGCCAAATGCAGGGCACCACCATGCTGGATTTTTTAACTGGGACTCTGTTTCCAAGTAGAAAATGTGAGATGGCTGCGTGTTACAGTTGTTGTGCAAGTCATGCAAGTAAGAACTTGTAAAATACGACCTCTGAGGACGACCTGAACACACCATCAATCCCCAATAGTGTATAGGAACTGAAAATGTGTTAGTACTTTCAATTCCTCTTGAGAAAGACTTCTTTGACCTCAAGGCTGTAGAAAGTTGTATTCATAAAACAAGCCTTATTAAAAGGAAGGTTAAACTAAAACAATGTTAAATGAGTTTGTACAAGGACATAGATAAGAGAGTAAAATCGGCAGTGTGATGATTCATGCAGATATTTCATTTCCATCATCCGGCTCCAGATGTGTGGAGACTGAACCATAGTTTTGTTAACGCACATATTTTAAAGGTATTAAAAGTTGCTAGCTGATTTGAATATTTTCTAAGTCACAGTTTCATAAGCAGGAGCAGAGGGATTTAGTTTTTGGAAGAAATACCCAGAAATATCCAAACTTATGATCCACAAATTTGGATTCTTCTCATTGGTTGTTTGGGATTAGCTCTACAAACTTGCCGTTTTAATCAACAATAACATGATGCTCAACTTTGTGCTAGTTTTGGTTTCATGTTGATAGTAATTTCAGTGATCTAAATCTTAAAGCAGGTCAACAAATCTGCAGTCTCACAGTTAAACTACCATTCTATCATAGCCATCTGACCTCCACATCCATTTTAAACTACAAAGATTCACGCAAGATTTTGTAGTGACATCATGCTAGGGGTGTTCTACCTGCATGTCTGTGGTGGAATGTTTAGGAGTTATCATGGTGACACGATGCACACATTAGCAAACACTGTTAAAAAAGTTGTACGATCTTCTGAAAACTCAAGAAAAAAAAACACAATGGATTTAAACAGCACATTTTCAGAAGCCTGTGATCAATACGAGCGTTCATGGTCCTGTTAAGGTTGTTTTGAAAAAGTATCAGTGACATTATCCATGATTTTTTTAAATACCAGAGGCTTTTCTAATATTAGAGAACCAATTAAAAAGTAACATCTATAGGCCATCATGTTATTCCATGCTTTTAATTCATATCAGTGTACATTTAAAAGACCATTCTGATAGTTGGCGCTGTGACGTAAAAGAGGGAGTGAAAATTACATGACTTCACCTTCCTCCAAACGTCAGCCATTAGCAGTCCATCCTCCCATTAGTGCGCTGCAGACAGTGTTAAGTGTATGGGACACAGGGCCTCATATTCCCCACTGTAAAGTCACTGCTAATAGGCCACACTCAAATGTCGCTGTCTGCAGTCTGAACATCCAAAGGTCCCACATCATGCTCTCTGCCCCATAATTCCACTGGAGATTTAAAATTGTAATGAAAAATTGAATATGTTTAAATGTTGTCTGGACGGAAATAGATCCTGCCTAAACTATGAAAGGTTATATGCTAAACTTTTTGGGGCTTTGATAATGTTGTGTTTTTCCCTCATGAAAACATAACTGGAGTTTACATGCTCAGATTGGTAGCAATGGGTAAACTTTACCTTGATATAAGAAGCCTTAAGCATGTTATTAATATTAATCATGGGGATCATGTGTTACCCTTGAACCCAAAGTCTCCATTGGCAAGGCCTTTTGGTATAGTTGACTTTGAGATCCTTCTTCATGGTTTTCAAATTTTGATTTGTCAATGTCTGCATCGCTGAGATTTTCACAGAAGAACTGGCAGATGTTCACCACTGCTCCTCTTAGGTCCTAAATAACAAAATATCCAGCATCTGCACTGATGCAGTCGCTTTATCGGGCTATTGTAGTGAAGAAGGAGCTGTGTCAAAAGCCAAAGTTCTTGATTTATCGCTCAGTCTACATTCCTGACCGAAATTAAGATCGCGGATACAAGCAATCGACACAAGTTTCCTCTGCAGAGTGAGTAGTTCAGTAAATGAGAGAAGCCAGCTGAAGTGGCTCAAGAATCTGTTCTTGGTATTTCCTCCAAGCCTCCATGGAGAGGTGATCCAGGCACTTCCACTGAAAGGCCCCAGGAAAACCCAAGGACATGCTGGAGGGACTGTGTCTCTTGGCTGGTCTGGGAACGGACTGGTGTTTCCCTGGAGGAGCTGGAGGAAGTGTGTGGGATGAGGGAAGTTTGGGAATCCTTGCTTAGACTGCTGCCCCTGCGACCTGGGATAAGCGGAAGAAAATGGATGGATGGGTTCATGCATCACACAATGCACAAATGCCTATAGAGTTATATAGATCAAAGTGTTACCGCACCATGTTGTAACTGTATAAGAGTTCTTATCATTGTCATGTCCTCATAGCTCAGGTATGTCTGCTTCACATGAAGCCGGCGTGTAGTGGACTGGGAGCACTCCACTGCTGTGTGCTGGAGAGGAGATGTGCTGCTGGGAGGATTATAACACACCACAGGCTCCCAGCAGAACGGGCTGAAGGGGCATGAGAGAGGCTATGTTCCAGTCCTCTCATGCCATTGACAGAGTGTCAGAGCTGGGCAGCCCAGGCCCCGACAGACCCCCTCACGTGGAGCTCAGATGGGAATCAGATGGACAGTGCATGAGTCAAGAGCCATCAGCTTTCTATACACCTCCCACTCACTGGCCAGAGCTACAGGTCAGCACAGTAAAGCAGGACAACAGTAAGTCAACAGGAAATCAACAGGAAGTCAATTGAATTACTTCCTTTGAATGATTAAGCAAGTGACGCAATGACAAACACAGAAAATATGGCTTTTCGTCATTGTTGAAAAGCTTGCCAGTAACATAAAATTTAAACGAACAAAAAATCATGGAATTACAAAAACAAAAGATCAGTCTATCAAAAGCCTGTTTAAAAGTGTACTATGTAACTCCTTTGTCTCCATGGAGAAACTGTTTTGAACATCCAGAGTATGGCATTATTATTTATACCACAAGAGTGTAAAAAAAAGCATGCATTCATGCACTGAACGGGGTTGCCTCTCCACAGATCACACCTGTAATGTGACCTGGAGATTGACATTTAGGGCTATAATATTAAACAATATCAAGCAATAACATTTCCCTGGCAAGTTGGGTTGTTCCAGTACTGATACCAGTATTGGCAACGCTAACGCAAGAGCAGGTTAAATACAAACAGTGGAGGCTCTCTAAACACTTAAAACATGCTGATAATAACAGAAAAGATATTTGTGTTACCTCTTTGATATCTTCATTTAGACTTTGGTGTGGACGCTGAACTGAGCTACAACAGGCTAACTCGACTTTGTTTACTTTGCATAATGAGCCATGCGCTCCGAGGATGAGCATCTTGCTACAGTCCTCACTGTTGTTTTAATCTGTGCATTGTGGTAGAAAGTGACAAACGAATGGTATCGGAACAACACTAATGGCAAGGCAAGGAAGGTTTATTTGTAAAGCAGCATTTGTACACAACATAATTCAAAGTTTATACAGAGTAAGCAATGCATTAAATCACAATACAAACAAAATCAAAACAAAAATAATCATAGTATGGAGACAAGCAGCTGGGAGATCGAACACTAAAAAATAGTGTACCTTTAAACTGAGATGGCTGAATATAGAAAGATTGCAGAGGTGCATTTATAGCATGACCCAAGCAGCCAGTACTGAACAAGAAAAATGACAAAGCTGTGAGTGTACTCTAGCTCCAAATCATAAAAGCAGCTTCTCAGCCAATCTAGTTCCTGACACCTTTGTGACCTGTTGGTAATACCTGAAGTGATAAAAGCATGCTGTCAAATTTAGGGCATGTTACATTGATTTTCACAAATCACAACTCGCAATATGTGACAATTCCTCTGCTGTTTTTACTTACACTTGCATCAGTGTGTCAGACTATTTTAGCACTCTTTCACTCTACTGATATTTGCCCTCTAAAAGTTATTGCGCATTTGCAAAATCTTTACATTATTTTCATTTACATAAAAATGACACAATTATGTTGCACATCTTTTAATATTTTTTTCTTATTAAAGAGGTCATACTGTGTTTGAGTATGCTATATATTCTTTTTCATTTGTGCAAAAATGACTACACAGTATTGTCAAATCCTGCACTTACTGCTACCCAACAAAATAAAATTGGAGAACAAAGTAAGTACAGAGCAGTTGGCATGTACAGGTAGCAGTAAAAGTGGGGCTTGATCAGGTAATGATGTCTTGAATACAGAAGTATAAAGATCACTCAAACATGTATAAATTAGGATAGTAAATGAAAAGGGGAAACAATTATAACATGTTTTTTTTTTTTTTTTTTTGTAAAGTAAATTTTCTATAATAGGTCTGAAATGAAAAACATATTTTTATTACATTATACTTGAATAATCAAGCTTTTTCATGTTTTACTCTGAAGTGAAAATCAATGTTTAAAAGTACTGAACACTTAAACATATCCATATCCACATTTGTAAAATCCTTAACAAAAGAGTCTTAGTAAAGATGATTGAGTTCTGAGTCTATTTTGAGAGGTGTGGTGAAGCAAGACTTGCACTGATCATATTCAATCTCTTTATCTTTTTGTATGGAAAATATGGTAATCTTAAGCACGATCATCAGACTCTCCAATCCTTTAATATCATTTGTAATACTGCACACTGACACAGCCACAGAAGTGAATGTAATCTTAAGGCTGTCACACAGGATTTTTTGGTCTTAAATGATTTTTAAACATGTGACAAAACATGCACATCACAGACACGAAGATAATCTTATGAGATTTTAAATCTCCGATCACAAAGATTGCAGTGGGATATGGCTGCGGACCACAGGCTACGAAGTTCTGAGCGCAATTGCGTCAGCTGTTTCCTGTCTACAGTAAAACCACTCGCTCTGAGACTCTTAAGTGTTCAACAGATCAGAGCTCTGCACTTCTAGTTTAGACAGTCAAAACTGTGTTATTATTATTAGTGAAATGTGATGATTTCTAATGCACAGAAGGCTGGTGATAAAGTCCACAGAAAGTAGGAGGAAGAGTAGGAGGCAGGAGTCACTATCGCAAATCTGCAGCTTCACCCCGATGCGCGCGCTGCATGGATGTAAACAGACACACTACTCTTGCCATTGTACTTTTAAAGATTGCTTCAAAGTAGATTAATAGTGCTGTTTTGTGGACTGGGTGTCATTATGTGTGGAGGACATATGCTATGGATAATGTGGATGAGAATGCTGCAGTTAAAATAAACTTTACCAGAGCTGAGTAATAATTATTGTTGCTATTTAGCGAGTTTGGATCTTGCGCCTCTAAGCCCATCTGCATAGAGATAGGCAAGTTTACAGGGCCCATGTTACATTTTTTTTCTTATCTATGTTATAATGTTGCCTCAACAAAAACAGACCTGGAGTGGTGTTTTGTTTCATTCACACATTTGTTCTTCTCTCAAACCCAAAACACTTCCAAATTATGATGTCATGGGGCAAAAGAGGAAATGTTCCACTGTGTTTGTTGAATTTCAGCCCTGGATTTGCCATTCAATTGAACAAAGGGTAAAAGGTAGCTGTTAACTTGAAACCTCGCTCTTCATGACATCACAAGGTGGCATTTTGAACTTTGGAGATGTAGACAGACTAATAATAAAGGGTTACTCAGACACGTGTGAATGAAACAAAACATACTGTAACTCCAGGAAAGTTTTTGGCAGCATTATAACACGGCTTAGAGTTCACAAGAGTGAAACTTTTATAAGACCTTTAAGGCAAAACATGGAAACAAGCAGGTTCCTCCTCTAGAAAAGTTACATAGTGCACCTTATTGCGCACCATAATCAATCACAACATTTTTCCCTCTCTTTGGCAAAGGCTACTTATTCAACACAATGCACCAAGACTGTATATATATGTTCATATTTAGTTCAGCTGTTATTTTAAGACAAACCATATACAGCAAATGCCGCAGATGATTCGTCAGCAGCCTGTTAACTTGAGTAGGTCACGCAAATGCACAGAAATAACACATCTCTGACATACAAACCACACTTTGGGCTATATAGTGTGTTTATGGCCCTGTGTCATGTGACCACTGCTGCTGCAAAGGACAGCTCAGACATCACATCACACCATGCATATTTGAAGAGCTAGCATACCCCCATAAATAGCTCTGGGGGTAAATAATTGACGAAGATACAGCTCAAAATATATGAAGAGCGGAGAACCAGCTGTCTCCTTCTGTTCCCACATTGTGCCGGTCAAGAAAGCACCAAATTATTGTCTAGTTAATCGAAACTGGGTTGTGTTTTCCATTCATTTTGGCGTTTTTGTTGACTACGCAATGTTGTTTCGGAATGTTCAGTCAGTATTTTGCGTTCATTATAAAGAAAAATGGCAGAGACAAACACACGACTTTGAAAGAATGATGAAAACAAAGCTGAAATGACAAGAAAAGTCCAAAAACAAAGTAAGCAAAGGAGTTTTGAAGGTTATGTGCAACAGTATTTCTCCACCCAGCTAGACACTTTCATCTCATCAACAAACAAAGCTACAAACAGAGCTATTCATGCAGTAAAAAGACATGACCCAAAATAGCCAAGATTGTCTTTTTATTTATAAATAGGACCGGTTGCCACAAAACTCATTCAGACAGAATACTCAGAAAATGCTTTGTAATTAGGAATACTTTAGACCCTCCATATTCAATGGTGACATTTTATAATTATGTTTATTTGTCCCTTTTTATGAATGGGTCTATGTGAAACACAAATTTGTTGTTTTTAGAATATTTGGTTTCATAAAAATATCCTTTTGGCTCTTTTGCTTTCCAGTTGCCACCTCTGCCCCGCAACAAATCACATTAAATCATTAATTTCCACAGTGAAATGAGAGCTGCTGTACCTGAGTTTTACTGTCTTAAAAATACAAAGTTATTCCTCACTTTCCTGGCAAAATTATGCACCTGAGCTGGTTTGTAAGCACTTTTCTCAACTGTCAGAGATCAGAGCAGAGTTTTCAAGCTAACAACAGTTAGTATGCCAACACGCATTTCTTGAATATTGGACAACAAAATCCTTATTAGATGCACATCATGCCCTAAAGAGAATCTTTTACAATATATCTTTACTTGGGTAACAAGCTCTAAATACTCAGCTGTATGCAGGATCACATATGTTACTTTGTATATTGCACATGTCTGTTTATTTTCAATAATGCAGTGAAGGTACATGTGAACTGAACCCAAAAATAACAAAGTCATAAAATCATATGGAACTGTTCTATTTGCCTTTGTAAATTGCTTAAAAAAAAAAAAAAAAGCATTTTGTATTATTATATGGCATTATTCCCTATTATGAATGTGACCTGAGATGTTCTCATTTTATGTGCATGGCGCCTGAGAGTCACTGACTGTAGTTATACTCGTTTAATTAGAAAGTGGATGTACTGTCACACAGATCAGTGGTGGGTGGACAGTTCATATATCTGAGTGGCATTTCTTCCCATTGTTTTGATCCTCTATTATATATATAAATATATATATATATATATACAGGTGTGTTGACTTTATAATTGAGAGACCTTGTTTGAAGGATGGTATTTATGAGGACTATATTTTTATCTGTATATGTTTCTCAACTTCACTATAACAGGGAACAGTAACAGTGGAAGTGAATACCTATATATTGTTTTCACTGTAGACCAGAGCTGTGCTGCTATTAACCTAAAAATCTAACATACAAATGTCATAATGAGACATAAAATGCTATAATAGTGATGTACAGCACACTCCTATAAAGATTGGGATTAAATGTCCAAAAATGTGACATTATTATCACTTAGTGTCAGTGATAGGCAGAATACTTGGAATTACTGAACACTAAATTTGTGCATTAAAATGACTAAAGGTCCTATGTTACACAAAATCGACTCTTGTGAGAAAATATACAGAGTTTCCAGGTATGTTTTTGATGAGAATCATTATACCATAGATCAGAAAATAGCCTTATATGGGCTAATTATGGGCTAAATATTCTGACTATGTATTTTTGGTGCATATTTAGTTACTTCCGATTAGGGTTTTTAGTTGACTTATCATTTTATTTAGATATGGGAATTTAAGATAAACTGAAGATTTGTTATTTTTGGGTTTATTTCTAAGGTTTAATCTGTCTTTTTATAAATACATTGTTTCCTAGTACAGTTTTCTCTATAAATGTCTGTTTTTGAGTGCATTTTGGGTCAAAAACATAGAGATACGTAGCTTTTACTTTTTAGCCGACTAATAATTTCTTTAGTCTACTACAGTACTTCCAAGCATATCTTATTATACAGGTAATATAGTTGCATAATCCAGACCTCTCTCTCCTCTCCGTATCTAAATCTGCTTTCGGCATCCCCCAAATTCCCTGAGTCACATGTTTTTCAGTTACATATTAAGCCAATATTTGTGCATACATAATTTATCAGGGAGTCATTTTAAATGCAGTGGAAAGGCCCTCCAGTCACATTTGTTCCAGTTCATTTCACTTGAAGCTTTTTCAGAGCAGACATCTTGTGGTTTCGTGAGAGTTTAGAGGAAAGCCCTGTTCATCCTTATGGCCTGATAACTGTGTATCTTGTCACATTGTACTGGATAACTTTAAGAATAAATAATACATTTGACAGTAGTTTTTGTATGGGGAGATTTTTCCATACATTTGAGTAAAGTTTCTCTTGCCAAAGTACAGCTATATTATATAAGCAGCTGTTTAGGTTAAGAATAAATCAGCTGTGTATAACAGGGGTTTAGTCCTGGTTAAATCCTGGTTTAGACCTGGTTTTAGTCCTGATTTTTGTCCTGATTTTAGTGCTGGTTTAGTCCAGGTTTAGTGTTGGTTTAGAACTGGTTTAGTCCTGGTTTTAGTGCGCCTTAATTTTACAGCTAATACAGGCACGAGTAGTTATCAGTATCAGTACTGCTCCCGATGTGTACAGATATGGACCGTTATTTTTTCTACACGTGTGTCAAGGAAAACAGCTAGTCAGGCTGGCGCCACCTAGTGCCTCCACTCAATTTCATTTCTCTCCAGGAATTGGAATACATTAGACGGTTTGCAAGTACCCCGGAAGTGTGAGTTTGTGCACCAGCCAGTCAGCGAAGAGCCATACATTCTGTGTTGGCAACAATTCCCAAGATCAAGGAATTTAAAGCCAGAACAAAGAGAATGTTTGGTGAATTTTATCAAGGGGAAAAACGTTATTGCCCTTCTTCCAATGGGATTTGGGAAGAACTTAATATATCAGTTAGCCCCGTTAGCAGCACATTATATACATTATGACCAAATGGCAGGGATTGATTAAATTAAAAAAGTATCCGCTTACCATCGAGCAAACGAAACCTAAATCAAAGGGTTTGCACCTAATTATAAGTGTTTTATAGCATCTGATAATCAAGAAGTGCATGATTAGCATACTAGTTTAACTTTACCACCATAATTACTGACTATACACTACACATTGTCTTTTTTTTTTGTTGTTGTTTTTTTTGTAGTAAAAACGAGATTTGTAAATATATTTTTCTTGCTTTATTCTATGACCTATTTCTATAATTCATAACGCTGATTCCTCATCACAAACATACCTGGAATGTGTTTTGTTTCATTCACACATATTTAGTTCTTGGAAAACACTCCGTTCAACCTTGTGATTTTGAGCTTTGGCGATGTAGACAGACAGCATTACTCAAACACATGTGAATGAAACAAAACACAACCGCGGGTATGTTTTTGAAGAGGTAACAACATTACAACACACATAAAGCTCACAGGGGTCAGTTTTGTGTAATGTAGTACCTTTAAACTTGAGTAATATCCTCTTTGTACTTCTACTATAGCAACATTATTGTGAAGTACAATTCGTACACATATCTACTCATGCACTGTGTCCACCACCTCACATTCTTTGAGCTATAACCACAGACCCGCAGGCAATCCTTGGGTGCTCCTCTATTTCCTGCCTCGTATTTCACTGTAATGTGTTGCTATTCGTTTTATGGCCTTGCATCTCTCAATTATTCAGACGGGGATCCATATTTTGTGAGTGTTCTGTGCTGTTTGTGTGTGGACATCAGGTAGAGAAAGGTGAGAAAATTGAATGGGCTTCTTGTATTGTTCGGTAAAATATTCATCCCACTGTTATTTTCTCCAGGTATGAGAAGCGCAGCTGATCTGGCCCCGAGTGCAGCCCTAAACGTGTAGCAGTAAAAGCCGGGATTGTATTAAGGTGGAGAAGGAGGGCATGCTATCTTCCTCACCCTCACCAGCTCGGATCAGCTCGGAGAGGTGGGATATGGAATGGCACACAGCACAAGGTGAAAGCGAAAGGTGAAGCCGTCCTCATATATCGTGTGTTAAAAAAGTCTCAAAGGAAAAAGTTAAGGGGATTCTTCCGAGAGATGACATGATTGCTTTGTTCACATGTAGACATATGTGGTATATTAGTAGATGGAGAAAATAAAAAAAACTAAAACGCTAGAACACTTTTCATTAGTAAGGTACGCTGTTTTTAATTTGGCAGGTCCTATATTAAGCAAAAATGACTCTTCTGAGCTTTCTGCCATGTTCTGTTTTGTTTCATTCACACTTGTCTGAGTAGATTATTAGTCTGTTTGCATTCCCATATTTTATAGATTGTGATGTCATGTAGTGGTAGTTTTCAAGTTATCAGCTACATTTTTCTTTTTGTCAAGTAGAGAAGGACATTCCCAAAGCTGGAATCACCCAAATTATTCTGGTGAAGGTATAGTGAAGGTGGAGCACTTTCTGTATTACCACATGACATCACAAATCCACATATGTTTTTGGTGATTCAGTTCAGTTCAAGTTTATTTATGTAACACATTTAAAACCAAGTCAACAAAACAGAAGAGACACTTACACATATTCAGACAACATGTGTAAACTACAATAAAAATGGCAAGATAACCTGACTAGCTCTTACTAAATGCCAGGAAGAAGAGATAAGTTTTCAGTGTCATCTTAAACTGCGTTACAGACTGAGAGGATCTGTCAGGAAGAAGAAGGTTGTTCCACAGTCTGGGAGCTGCCACAGAAAAGCCTCTGTCACCTCTCATCCTGAGCCTAGTTTTGGGCACGACCAACAGGAGCCGGTCAGCTGATGTCAGGGTCTGTATAAGTATAAGACTGCAGTTATTCCCTCAAATAGACTGGACTATAAAGTGCAAACATTTAAAAATAATTAATAACATTTTAAATTGCGCCCTATGTGAGACAGGGAGGCAGTGCAGGCCCTGTCCAAGCCTACATACAAAGAATTGAAATAGTCTAGGCCTGATGAGGAAACAACAATATTGTTAGTTCAGAAAATAGTGTGATATGGGCCCTTTAATGAAGGGTATTACACTTTCTATCAACTGCCAACACATAACATATTTAGATCATCATATTACTTTTAATGTTTTGAATTTGCTGAAAACAAGGTATTGAAATGTTTAATACATTACAGTTTGTTGGATTTTTTGAGTTGCCCTTCTTTTGCTCCCCCTTTAGAGCACAATCACATTACAATCAGTGTGCGTTCTGCTCAATAAAACAACTGCACATCATATCAGGTTTGTGAAGTTGCAGTGTATTTTGCGTCATGCTTTTGTATATTCATGAGCATTGCTGTGTGGGAGCGTGGGTGATGAAGGCTTCTGGGCCTTGGACAGAATCTTACAGCTAAACATGAGGATGGTTTGAATACTGGCCTCTATGGTAGGGCTCGTTTGTCCTGGTTTGGTTGTGGTTTGAGTCTAGTTTAGTCCTGATTCAATCCTGTTACTTCTAGTTTAGTCCTGATCTTGTCCAGGTTTAGCTCCAGGTTCTGTACCAGTTCAGTCCCTATTGACAGTCGCTCAGTCAGTAAAGTGTTTGTCCACTGATCCGAAGGTTGGTGGTTTGAATCCTGCTCTGGACTGAGCCACTGACCCAGAGTGACTCCAGCTCACACCGATGAATACTAATATTGTGTCCTTGGGCAAGACAAGACACTTAACCCCCTCACCCCCACTCTACGTGCACTGGTGAATGAATGTGTGAACGGATGAGTGGTTCCTTGATGTAAAGCGATTTGGATACCTTGAAGATGAAGAAGCACTATCTAAAAATGTGTCCTTTTTTCTGAATATATGTTTTGTTGTTGTTGTTTCCTTCTTCCAATTAGCACTGCTCCTCTGAAGCATAAATTGTCTAATGTCAGAGGTCAGTCAATAAACAATTACTTTTATTTTGACATATTTTCATTGGCTGTTAAAGCAGCTGAGCAGTGAGGAGCGGAATAGTAGAATATAGGGATGATCTTTTGAATTATATTTTTTCTGTATGTGAATACTTTTGTGCCACTTGCATTCTATATTTCATACTTGACATTGAAGTTTTATTCCATTTTGTACAGACTGTCATGATATGCATTCTGCCAGTCAGCCTGGTAGAGAACAGAAATCTGGACTTTTTTGCCTGTTGTTTTATACAAAATGATAAACCAATTAAGCTGAACGTTTTGATCAACTGTAGTTTTGTTGGTTGCTTTAGTCCAGCTATACATTCAAATATTACTGTCAAACTTGCTGTAAACTTAAAGTATCACTATACTGAGGTGGGACCAAGTCTTTGTTTTGCAAGTCTCAAATAAGTCTCAGTCTTTAATCTCAAGTTCAAGTCAAGTCCCAAGTCAAATACAGGCAAGTTCAAGTCGAGTCTTGAGTCACTGGCTCATAAGTCCAAGTCAAGACCAAGTCATCTGCTTTGAGCTTCAAGCCTTTTCAAGTCTTTAAACCAAATACCAAATACAGCTTAGATTTTTGCAATTCATATGATTTTTAAGATAAATTGTACTTATAAAATCATTGTATATTTATATATGAGTATTTAGAGTATACAAACACACACACACAGATGATGATGTCCACTCTGTTACCAACCCCTGTCACCTTTGTCCTGATTTGTATGTAATCTTTCATCTTAATGTTTGTCTTGTATCTTGTATGTTGTTTTGTTCCTATGTTCTGTGATGTACTGTATGTAGTTTGCAAAAGTTGCAGAAATTAATTTTAGTAAATTTTTCCTTTTTAAATGTCTTGACAAGATCTTAGTGTGAATCATTATGGTCAGAATAGAAAGAATTCAGATTTAACAGTGCTTCTCATGTCTTCTGAAGTCACAGACCTCAGTACTGAGTCAAGTCCCAAGTCACTGATCTTCAAGTCCAAGTCGAGTCCCAAGTCCATTTTATCAAGTCAAGTCTCAAGTCCTAAAAATAGTTACTCAAGTCTAACTCGAGTCCAAGTCACAACTTGCAAGTCTCAACCTCTGACACTATATATGGCACGTCTTACCAAATGGCTCTTAGCAAAAAATGTGTCTGATTCGATGAAAATTAGTAACCTCTTTTCAATTATAATTTAAAGGGCTCATATTATGCATTTTATTTATTTTTTTTATAAAGTTGTCTCCTCATCACAAACATACCTGGTGATTTGTTTTGTTTAATTCTCACAAGTTTAACACACAAACCCTGCATATTAAGACTGAGTTCTTCTCTCAGAACAGAACAGAACACTCTGATCCACCTTGTGATGTCAAAAAGTGCTCCACTCTGTTTTTAAACTCCATAGACTTTCACTGGAATCATTTGGATGATTTCAGCACTGGAACTGCCCGTTTCTACTGAACTAAAAATAAAAGGTAGCTGTTAACATGAAAACTACCACTTCATGACATCACAAGGTGGAACAAAGCATTTTGAGCGTTGGAGATGTAGACAGACTAATAAAGCAAAACACAACTCCAGGTATATTTTTGAGGACATAAAAACATCCTAACATGGCTAAAAGAGTAAATGTTGTGTGATATAGAACCTTTAAGAGAGAAACAATGGTACAATTCATTCACTTATATCGAGACAACATTATCATAGTTATTAAGTGCTTTGTGTTATTTATACAATGCAGATGAATGAAGTTAAGTCTTATGTATTGGAATTCAATGGTGAGAGACGACCATTAGAGACCAGCTCGGCCCACGGCAATCTAAGGGAGGACTTTGAGTGTCCGCTATGAGACTAACCCTGTTCAGCAAATGTGTTATGGATATCAATAACCGTTACTGAGACAAATGTGAGGACGTCTCCTGGTATTATTAAAATGTCATGGAACACAAATATAAAGCATTTTGTCTTTTTATGAAGACACATTGCTTTACAGTAGTGGGAAACTTACTATAATGCAAGTGATTTCACAGCACAAATGAAAAATAACATGATATTCAAGTCATTCTAATTTTCAGATATGTGTTCACCCATACTTTACATGTTCTTTAAAGGTCTTACATTACACAAAAGTGACTCTTTTGAGCTTTAAGCTGTGTTATAATGTTGTTACCTCATCACAAACATACTTCAAGTTTTGTTTCATTCACACATGTTTGGTTAATCCCTTATTATTAGTCTGTCTACATTGCCAAAGCTCTGTTCCACCTTGTGATGTCTTCAAGCTGTAGTTTTTCAAGTAATTTTTATTTTATTTTATTTTTAATTTTTTTAACCAGTGCAGAAATCATCCAAAATATTATAGTGAAGGTGCATGGAGTTTAAAAACACAGTGGAGAACTTCCTGTAATATCACATGACATAACAAGGTGGGACAGTGGAGTGTTTTTTTTTGAGAGAAGAACTCTAGAGAAGAACCAAAATATGCAGGGTTTGTATGTTTAACATGTGTGATTTAAAAAAAAACGCAACTCCAGGTCTGCTTTTGACAAAGAAACATTATAACGTAGTTCATAGATAGCGTCATATGGGCACTTTAAATTAAAGATCCATCCATCCATCCATTTTTTTCCGCTTATCCGGGGCCGGGTCGCGGGGGCAGCAGTCTAACCAGGGACTCCCAAACTTCCTTCACCCCAGACACGTCCTCCAGCTCCTCCGGGGGGACCCCGAAGGCGTTCCCAGGCCAGCCGAGAGACATAGTCCCTCCAGCATGTCCTGGGTCTTCCCTGGGGCCTCCTCCCGGTGGGACATGCCCGGAACACCTCCCAAGGGAGGCGTCCAGGAGGCATCCGGAACAGATGCCCGAGCCACCTCAGCTGGCTCCTCTCGACGTGGAGCAGCGGCTCTACTCCGAGCTCCTGCCGTGTGACTGAGCTCCTCACCCTATCTCTAGGGAGCGCCCAGCCACCCTGCGGAGGAAACCCATTTCGAGCGCTTGTATCTGCGATCTCGTCCTTTCGGTCATTACCCAGAGCTCATGACCATAGGTGAGAGTAGGAACGAAGATTGATCAAGAGCTTCGCCTTTCAGCTCAGCTCCCGCTTCACCACAACAGTCCGATACAGCGACCGCATGACTGCAGACGCTGCACCGATCCGTCTGTCAATCTCACGTTCTGACCTTCCCTCACTCGTGAACAAGACCCAGAGATACTTGAACTCCTCCACTTGAGGCAAAGACTCCCCACCCACCCGGAGAGGGCAAGCCACCTTTTTCCGGTTGAGAACCATGGCCTCGGACTTAGAAGAGCTGATCTTCATCCCTGCCGCTTCACACTCGGCTGCAAACCGCCCCAGTGCACGTTGCAGGTCCTGGTTCGATGAAGCCAACAGGACAACATCATCCGCAAACAGCAGAGATGAGATCCTGTGGTCCCCAAACCAGACCCCCTATGGCCCCTGACTGCGCCTAGAAATTCTGTCCATAAACACAATGAACAGAACCGGTGACAAAGGGCAGCCCTGGCGGAGTCCAACATGCACCGGGAACAGGTCTGACTTACTGCCGGCAATGCGAACACAGCTCCTGCTCCGGTCATACAGGGACCGGACAGCCCTTAGCAAAGTTTGCCTTGGGTGACCCTACCAGGGGCATGAAGCCCCCGACAACATAGCTCCCAGGATCATTCGGGCACTCAAACCCCTCCACCACGATAAGGTGACGGTTCAAGGAGGGGTAAATTAAAGATGCATTACATAACTTTTTCAATGGAAAGTCCATCACTTACTGGTCTACAGGGAAAAATTATTGCTTTATCTCAGTATTCCACTCTATGGAATTTAACTTAAAGATAAAGAGTATGAGCCATGGTGATACAGTAGTTACTTTTGACACTATAATGTGGAACATTCTAGACAATGATATCTCTGTGGAGACAAACAGACCCTACACAAGAAATGTTACACAGTGAACCTTTAATTCTAAATAAAATTAGACACAAGCAGAAGTACATGAAAGTTGTTAAACAGTAGCTTACCCATATGAGTGGACATAGCTAATGCTCTAGCCGCTGTGTGCCAAACAGGAAGTTCTCCAGGAGGCTCTTCTGGCTCCTTCTGACTCTGCCTCCAATTGACTTACACTGGGGTCTTGTTGTCTCTCTCTCTGTAACTGCTGCAGTGAGCTTCGTCATTTTAGTCTTAAAATGTTCATATTAACCTGCTCTACATGATCCTGAATTTTTCTTTGACTATTTTGTCCATCAGAAAATTCCTATTCATGACATAAAGCCTGGCTCCAGCTTCGCACCGTTAGCACCGTGAGCCTCATTTGAGCGGTCCTGAACGCTATGGTTGACATCACACTCGCCAAGTCCACTTTTTTATACACTCTATGCAATACACTAATATTATTTGTAGAACAAACTGTATTAATTGCTGTAGTCACAATGATAATAACAGGAGTAGTTGTATACACAGTACGTAACTAGTACTAACTGCTACCACTAACTACAACTACCTCTTCTGCAGTAGCCTATAGGAGTTAGTGGAAATAGCAGTTTTCCTTCTTGAGTTTATTATTGTTGCAGTAACTTTTCCCCATAAAAACCATGAGCATAAATTTTGAGTCACGTCCTTCTCCACATTGCAGCAAATATATTTCTTTTCTTGTTTAGCTGTGGTAAAGCTGAATTTGATCTGCCGACATTGTGTTTTTCATACCGTAATCCTTCTTGGGAACAGAGTTAGAGCGACGCATATTGTTACTTTTGAGCCATTCCTGTCTGAATAATTTGCTTTTTCTCTATAGGTCACCCCTGTACTCCTCTTCTCACTTGTTCTGAGGGTTGGAGAGATAGTTGAGCTGGAGGTGGCGCATTGAATTATGTTTTTTTGACACAGAAATGACCTTTGGGTAAATGGCTTCACACTGCATTCGTTTGTTATTTAAAGGCTGACTGATCTCGGGGTGCGCTTCTTTTGTTCGTCATTGTTAGCGTGGAGTCACTCAGCTGTCTCCTCACAATGGCTTTGAAATGACGTAAATACAAATTCTTGGGTGATATTAATAAATGAACTTTGCAAGATAGGGAACAAGTTGATCCCTTTTGTAGTAAGGGACGGTGAAAGTTGTTGAAATTGAAAATACTGTACACGTAATATGACACTGAGCATTTATATTATGAAACTTTAAATTTTACTTTCTAAGTTTACGTGAGTTCTGCCGCCCACTGTATTGAGCCACACTTACACCTCTGCCCTACACCTCTCACCGTGGCCTGGTAGAAGTCAGAGTTATACACTAAACTGGATTACATCAAGTTTTTCTATGAACTGAAATTATAGTATGGCATGCTCTTCAAACTGGTTGATTGATTTTTCTGTTGCTTGAAATAAACATCTTGCTCTTATCACTCCCATGAAATCAATCCGTAGCCTAAACATTAACTTTGAATACAGCCATTGCTCAAGACGCTCTAGCCTGTAAGTTTGGTTTGAGAAAACATAATGAAGTGAATTGTAACTGTCTAAAAAAATCATCTTATTAAAGGTGGAACCTGAAAAACATGTGATGCCACAGGGCCACTTTACAAGTTAGATCTGTGGCGAGAAAAACCCATTCACAATCAGAATGAAAACACATTTTTAATTGTATCCAAGTGATTTACTTACAAAAGTACTCACACAAAAAGTACAAGGGCAATGTGGTATAAAAAGTTACAAATATTTATGTAAAACTCAAGACATTTAAAAATTATTTCATTTTCTTTTAGGTACACAACTAACAAATCAACCCTTGTAAATGCAGGATTCAACACACTCCTAACTAAACACAACAAAATCAAAGTTAGTAATCTCAAACCAAACATTAATGAAAAACAAACCAATAGTTACACCCTACATTTACAATAATTTAAAGTGCCACTTGCTACAAAAACATGAATGCTGTGCCAGTTGATACTTAAAGTGCGTGTGCCAAAGTATTTGAGGTGGGCTTTGTTAAATTAAAGTGCGTAGAGCTCCAGATGGTGAAAGTGCTTGTGCTAAAGAGGACTATCTGTGCTGAAGTGACTTGTGGTAACCCTGAGGCCTAACCTTGCATTGCACTACGCACCTGGCCAAATATTGCATTTCCTCTCCAAGACCTCAGCTATTGTCCCAGACATCAAATAAACCACAACACTAAGAATGCGAATAAAGGATAAAGAGCAAGAATAAAGCAGCAGCAGCAATCTGTTACACCAGGAACAATACATTAACTTCAGGTAGGCCATTAGCAACCACCACCTCAGGTATACAACAAAAAAGGCATTTACTGGGAGTTTAGAAGGAGGAGGGGGGCTCTACATGGGGCTCGGTGCGCATTTGGAGAGGCTGCCGTCACCACCAACTCCACACAGCACATGCGCCTTGCACATCTATGAGCCGAAAACCCCCACAACGGCATTAAGGCGTACACACCGATTTCTACTCACTAATCAGTGAAGCCAGGAGTCACGCACAGCGATGCACAGGCAGATGCATTCATGGATGCATTACAGTAGAAAAAATAGTCTCTGCTAACCATCCGCTTACATAAAGGTATTCAAGAGTCAATTCCAGATAGATTAATTCCATAAATCTGAACATTCAAGGCAAAAGCAATAACATCTCCATGGAACAAGTAGAAGACAAGTTCCCAACCATAAAAGTTACATAATCCACCTTTAACGCTTCAACAAGACAAACAAGAAAGCGTCTCTTCTAACATCACACATATTGTTTAACACATTCACTGTGTGAGTACAAGAGTAGGATTTCCTCTGTTTCATACCAACTTTCCAAGCACCTTCATATCTGCAGTTGTTTGACACATCTTTGCCAACGTGTCATGTACACCTCCCACTGCCTTTAGTGCACATAGCCTGCAGGTATCTTAGTTAGAATCGTAATTAAATATCATTACAGTCAAGATCCGCATCACCCGCTCTCTTCTCAGGCCCTTGTCTGTCTTCGAATGGCCTTTGGGACGGTGTCATATATTTAGTTGTGCTTGTGACGTCTCTCCCACGGACTCCCCCAGCTGTTTTTATCAAGTTAGTCAGGCGGCAGGCAGGCAACCCCCTCACTGCTGTATTATTCATCCTTGTGCTATGAAGAATGCAGAGTCGGAAGTCCCCAGCACACTTTGATGGCATGCAAAGGCGCTGATGTGTGTGTGTGGTGCACCCCCCTCTGTCAATGGTGCTTCCCTGAATCCTCTGATCTCTCCAACAAACGCCTCACATATGAGCCTGGAGCGAACTGTGCAGAGGGACGCCATGATATGCAGGGTAAATATGATGCGTATGAAAAAGAAATGGACGCAAAAGGCAAAATGAAATCGTGTTCTCATCGTCAGTCTTTTAACTCTGCAGTTTAGTGACCGTGAGCTTATGTTTGTGATCTGCAAAACCGCCGCAAAACTTTGTACTTCTGATACTCAAGAGGCAGTTTTAGTTGGGTCTTATAAGTTCTATAATGTTCAAGCTTAGACCTAGTTATCAGACCTGGTTTGGTTCTGGTTTAGCTCTGGTTTAGTCCTGTTATGTCATTTTCTGCCTCACGTTGTGTCTTTTTTAGTCTTTATGTCAGTTATTTTTGACAATTTCAATAAATCATTAGCTTCATGTAGTACTTAGATAATTTACATTTAATTCTTCATTAATTTACTCCATATCTGATCATAGTTACAGTTATTATTACCACTAATACTTATACTAGTTCTACTACTACTACTTCTACTTCTAAGTCCTGCGGTAGACTGAAAGTGAGGTTACCATCAAGCCCACACCACGTTTATGGATAAGCGGAATGGGTTTAGTGTCTTGCCTAAGGACCAAGAACTGAACCATAAATCATTAAATCATTGTCCTCATTTATCCAGATTAGGTTCTTAAGGATAATTGTGTTTCATGACTTAGACTAATATGTGACTATAGTGAATGACAATCTCATTTCAAAAACTTCTAATATCAGTTTTAAAGCTACACTGTGTAACTTATCTTGTGGAACATTCGCCACCTGCTTGTTTCCATGATGATGTTACTCCTCTGTCTGGAATATTCTGTGGTATGTCATATTTATTTCTACAAGTGATGGAGAATAGATAGGTTTAATACTATGCTGTGGAACACTCCAGGCAATGCAATAACATCTGGAGAATAGATGAGAAGAGCAGATGGCGAATCTCCAACAAAAAAGGGACATATTGGACCTTTCATTTAGTAAAGATAATGATGTTTTGACCCAAGAGCATTCATAAATCAGTACTTGAACAACCCAAAATTTGTTGTTGAGTAATTTCATACCTCACTCTCAGCTTTAAAATGTAACTTCAATAGCTCATATAACACTATTTTCTCATCTTTGGAGATGTACACAAACTAATAATGCAGGATTACTCAAACATGTGTGAATGAAACAAAACACAACTCTGGGTAAAGCTGCATTGTGTAACTTTTTTGGTGAAGAGTCAGATGCTTTTCTCCTTGGCGATATTATTGCTTTGTCTGTAATGTTTCACAGTATGATATTAAACCTTTTTATCTACATGGAAATCAAACCAGACCAAGTTACAGGTCAGATCTGTGGAGAGGCAGAATCCTTGTTTTCTACATATTTTTGAGAATACAACCACTTTCAGTTGAATAAATATAAAGAAGAGCTGTTTAATTGTGCTCCCATTGGTCTCATGGTTTGGGACCATCTCTGCTAAAAATAAGAATTCCCTGAATCAGTTGGTTACATGGGCGAGTAAGGTGATTGGCCATCCTCAAAGTGGCCTGGACTCCTTGTACTCAAGACAGTTACAGAGGATGTCCCAGAGTTTTATAAAAGATGTACAACATCCACTAAACTCAGAGTTTCAGCTGCTTCCTTCTCGTCAGAGGCTTTTAGTCCCAAGATCTAGAATGAATAATTTTAAAATTAGCTTCTTCTATCATACTTATGAAAAAATTGTAATCTATTTATCAATTTTAGTACATTTATGTTGGCAAAATCTTTTTTTTTTTTTATATATATATATTTAATATTTATTGTGATTTTAACCAAGCGTGATGGATGAATTTAACTAAGCATTCTGCACTGGAACACTGGAACACTTTATTTTTGCAAATGTGTTTTTATACGTGTTATTGGGTATAATGTGGATGAATGAAATGTGAAATGTGGGACCTGCCTCTCAAATTTGCAAAACAAATTTACCTAGGGGCACAAATAAAGAAACCTAACCCTAACCTAATGTCATACTGTGGAACATTCCAGGCAGAGCATCATATCAATAGAAACATGCAGGTGATGGACCCCCAACCAAAAAGTTACATAGTGCACCCCTAAAGCTCCAGAGAACCCATTTAGTGTAATATAAGCCCTTTAACAGACATGATCTTGGAACAACTCTCAGTCTTGAAGAACATCAACTCCACACTGCAGTGTGTCTGTTTGGCTTGAGGTGTTGCTAGCGCGTGCATCTCATTCTTTCACATCAAGGCCCAAATTCGGTTTAATGCTGTTTTCTCCCAGGTCGTCCCTATGGTATTAAATTTATGCAATAGGTTCATTAAAGACATTCATCATCCTCACCACTCGGGTTTCCCTGGTTCAGCCTCAGCCTTGCTTTATGCACTATAAATAACTCTCCAGCGGTGAAACTCCCTCCTCCGGCAGCAGGCAAGGCTACCACCAGCGCCCACAAAACACGTTTTGTACGTTCTGGAGTAATTGCATAATCTTTTGACAAGAGACGGATGAGATCTGAAAATGAAAAACGTGTATCCGGTTGTAGATATATTTGTCAGATCGTAGCGTGGTTTGGCTCTGATTGAAATGTCGGTAGGAAGCGAATCTAGCTGGTCCTCCATCACAGGATTTTCTTTAGTCAATGTAGAGCAGCGCTGTCAGACTCAAATGGATGGGCCCAGGACAAAGGCAGGAGTATTACAGAAGCATTACAGCCAGAAAGAGCCTTCAATCTTGGTCACATATCCACTCAAAGGAAGCAAAATGTTACCAAAAAACTATTTCAGAGTTGAGTCCATTGCTAGACTGATGTTAACGCAAAGTCTAACAGAACTTTTAGTATCCATACAAACATTTCAAGCTTGATTTCGATACTAAAGGTGCATTCGTAACTTTTCTGGTGGAAGGTCCATCAAATGCTTTTCTCCATGGAGAGGTTATGTTTTGTCTGGAATGTTTCACACTATGGTATTAAATTTTTTTATCATCATGGTAACCAAACCAGACCAAGTTACATGCCAGATCTGTGGAAAGGCAACCCGGCTCACAGTCAGAATGCCTGTTTTTCTAGATATTTTTGAGCTATAAAACCACCTGCCAGGTAGAGCTGTTTATTGTCATATTGTGGAACATTCGAAGCAGAGCAATGACATCTCCGTAGAAACAAGCAGGTGACGGACCCCCGACCAAGGACTTGACTTAGACTTGAATGTCAGTGACTTGGAACTTGACTCAGACTTGAGGACTGTGACTTGAGAAGACTTGATGCTTCTCCTATATATCCTCAAATGTGTTACAGTAATATACAGTACAACACAGTAAAACAGAGGGAAATACAAAAAACACGATCCTTCCATGACACACATGACAAAATAACAGTTATTAAGCTCTCTTAAATCTGAACTCTGTCTATTCTGACTGCAATGATTCACACTAAGATCTTGTAAAGACATTTAAAAAGGGGGGGAAAAAAGCATTTCTGCAACTCTTATATAAATACTCATACATAAATATACCATGACATTTTAAGTAAAATTTTATGGAGTAAGAAAGCTGTCAAAAATATTCGTGCGCATAAAATAGTAATCCGTGCGTATTTGGGAAATCCGTGCATATTTGGCTGTAGTTGCGCATAAAATAAATATTTGTAAACTCTCAAATGACTTTGACTTGGGACTTGACTCGGATTTGAGGTAAAAGACTTGAGACTTACTTGAGACTTGCAAAACAATGACTTGGTCCCACTTCTGTGTAGTGCACCTTAAAGAATAGATTTACTCAATACCAATACCATGATAATCATGATAATTAATTAATCAATATTAAATGTGCATTGTGTAACTTTTGTAACTGATAGTCTGTCACCTGCTTGTCTCTATTATAAAAATGGTATTGCTTTACCTGTATGTTCCACAGTCTGGCATTATGCTTTTCTATCTCTATGGAGAGAAGCAGGTAATGCCACCAGACCAAGTTATGCACTGCAAAAAACATAATCTAGTCAAGTTAAGATGACTTGAATTAAGAAAGTTTTATCATTTCACTTGACAAGTAAAATTATCTGCCAGTGGAATAAGACTTTTTGTACTTAAAATATGAAAATACATCTTGCTACAGTTAAAAAAGAAAAACTACAACTTTTTGCACAAATAAGAAACAAAACAAATGTTGCTTGAATTAAGAAAAACACATTTATTCCATTGGTAGATCATTTTACTTGTCAAGTTGAATCAACTCAAATAAAGTGAAATGTTCTTAATTTAAGTCATACAGTGGAACATTCCTGGCTACTCTAATCCAGGCCAAGTGATAACATGCAGTAATGTAACCTCAACTAGAAAAGTTTAAATAATAGTACTTTCTTTCATATTACAATATCCGTGGGCATATACTAAGTCATTTTTAGTAATCCTTGTTCAAATAAGTATCAAGTTCTAGTATCTGATCTTCAATACTTTTTCAACCCTAATCCTTACACCTCCATTCATATTTTGCCTCAATATACAGCATGTAGTTTGTAGTCAGTGCTATAATTAGAAAACACTGAATGCAAGTTGACAGTAATATTAGATCAATAAACCAGATGCCAATTTGGTTCCTGGAAAGCATCACAGTGTGGATGGTGTGGGTCAAATCCTTTTTCCTGTCCACTTTGTCACTAGGTTATCGGTCTTCCTAATTTAATTGTGTATGTCATTGCTTGTCTCTGAGGGGCTACAATACAACTAACTGTTAAAGATAAACCCCCAATGGTCTAAACGTGTCAGCAAAAAGAATAATACAAGAATAATGCAAGAGTAAAATATGCAGTCTAAGCAGTCTCAAGTGCATGTTAGATGAACAGTGAGACAAGTTTCGAATCAATCTAAAATACTGCTAGGTAGATACTTTAATATAGTTAGTCTCATAGCATAATTTATAAGGGTTTCAGATACAATACAATACGATGACTAGGAAGGTTGAAGTAGCCAGGCTGGTGCCACCTAGTGCCTCTCCTCAATTTCATTTCTCTCCAGCGACTAGATCAGGAATCAGTATACACTAGACTAGACAGTTTACAAGAACCCCGGGAGTTGTTCAATCTGCCGTGAAGCCATGACGTCAAACTCAAGCTCCTGTCTGGGTCCCTTTTGTGGTACAGCACAACAGTAAAAAAAACAGTCGAGATGGATTTAGATGAAGCCATACATCCTGTGTTGACAATGATTCCAAGATCAAAGATTTAAAGCCGGAACAAAGAGAATGATTTGGTGAATTTTATCAAGGAGAAAGACGTTACTGCCCTAAGGGATTTGGAAAAAAGGTTTAATATACCAGTTAGCCCTGTTGCCCTGCAGCCTGTAGCCTTGTAGCCCTGTGGCGCATTACATTTTTACAGTTTTTTTTTTTTTTTTAAATTAAAAAAGTACCTGCCTACTGTTGATCAAACAAATCCTAATGTTGTGAGGTCAGAATAACAATCAGGCTAACAACCCAATGGATCATGACCAAAAGAGTTTAAACTGAAGTAAAAATGATGACGCCTAACCCTTTTAAACAATGGCAGAATTCCAAGAAAGAAAAGCATCGTATGAGCAACAAGTTTGCATCTACAATTTCAATTACGACTTACTGTATATATAAGACACAAAATATAAATTAAAATAAACAAAACTGAATGCATAAGTCATTCATTCCAGAGCACTACATTCTTTTTTAAAGGCCTCTACAGTGTTAGACTTTTTTTTTTAAATCACTCAGATTGTTCCATATACTAACCCCTCTAACAGAAATACAATCACATTTATTTATTAATTAATTTATTTATTTTTAGTTCTTTTCTTCATCAACTACTAACACTAAATTGACAAAGTTCACTGCAGCAGTTACAGAGGGAGTGGTGACAATTGTCCAAAACAAAGTCAATTGGAAACAGTCGAAGGAGCTGAAAGCATCCTATCACAAACACTTCTTATTTAAAACTAAATTTTCAAACGTGGGTTAGCTATGTCCATTCAGTCTATGCTACAGCTCTAGAGGTTTTGGTTGTAAAAATTTTTCTGGTTGGCCGGTGGATGGAGCCAGTGACACTTACAGTTGTAGAATGAAACTCAAAAGTCAATTTGACCAAAAATGACTGGACATTTTGGTACAAGGCCTGTGATATATAATCAAATCATAATATAATTAAATCATGCCTAAATTAGAATAAATGTAGAAGGTTGCATGTCATTTTTGAATCTAACTCAAATAAATCCATGCACTACTAATTTCCACAGACAAATTTCCATGGCAACCTCAGAAACAAAAACAAAGATAGGCCTGTGTGAATTCTCGCTTTCCTGACGCATGATCCGAAGACAACGCATGTCAAACTCTGCATATATAAAAGGATTACATGATAAACTATGGCGTGTACGTTGGCTCGTGTTAGCTGATGTTTGCAGATCTCCCTGTTTGCCTAAATGACCCCGCTCCTCGACCCACACACACGCTAACAGTCCCTCCGTGTTGACTCAGTATGATTGACTTGAGGATATGTCCCTATCTCCAGCGCAAAATCGGACCCCTCCCCACCCGCTCCCATCGCCACCGTCCGCAACTCTCGTCTGCCTACCCATAATCCCTCTGTTAGCATGTGCAGGCACGTCTTAGCCCGCCAAGACCAGTCATCTCGGAGAAGCTAATCCATAGATCCCCGCGTGTGTCAGTGGCCCAGGCCGTTAAAGCTATGGGCGCAGGAGGCAGCCGGTGTCAAGTGTAGCTCTCCACAATGGACAATCGATGGCCTGAAAGTCATTACACATGCAAATGTTCAGCAGTGTGATGCACAGAGTGAGTGGGCTTTCTAATTAGGGATAAAGCAGGAGACTGTGTACAAGTACGCAACATTACACTAAAGCTCTGTTGTTTTTAGGAATGCACTGATCCAAATCCTAAGAGATTTGCTGGATCGGATATCAGCTTTCTAATATCAGTTCAGTCGATATTCTGGTTGGACAGATATATTCATGTAATAAGACTGGTTACTGGTTGCAGTCATCAACATTTATTTATTCAAAGTTGTTCAGTAGTTAACTTGAAGGATAAGTAAGAGCATTTGGATAAGTCTCATTTTGTTTTAGTTTAAAGCAAATAAATGTTGTTTTCCATCTCTGCACTGGTATCGCTTGATATCGGTTAGTGGCAGATACTTAAATCTACAGTATCGAAATCAGTATCGGAACTGAAAAATATATTTTCTGTGCTTTTAGTTGTTTTCATTGTGGTCTCCATTTTAGTTTTCAGTTGTTTTCCTCTAGATGTCTGTAGTGTAACTGTCTAGGATCAATCCCACATCCAACCCACAGGTGTCAGCAAAAACACTAAGTTCTTCTTTAAGTATCTTTGTGCCACTGCCTCAATCAATTTTGGGTGTCTTTCTGCAATATTACAACATTGAGTTTTTATATGTCATCCATGCATTTTTCATTAATATAGTGATCTCTCCTGGGCCAAGTTTGAAAAGTCTTTGTGATTAGATGTGAGATTCTGAGATGCACAGTACACAAGCCTGCATCATCCATTCTCCCAGACGGCAATTCTCCATTAATATAAAAAAACATGATACAAAACTGTACACAAAAGTTAAAATATGCATAGCACACTCAGATGGCCGATGTCCAAAAGCCTTTGTCAGATATTTTTCTTGCTTTGGACCACAGTACACAAATGTACTAGTACTAGTGTACTGTGGTCCAAAGCAAGAAAAATATCAGAATATCTTGCCGAAACATTATTTAAAAATAAAAAAGCTTTTGGACATCGGCCATCTGAGTGTGCTATGCATTTTTTCCACTTTTGTCTTGCTGCTCCTTGCATTTGCACCTCTACAAGAACTGCGTTTTCTGTTTCTTTTGACAAAACTGTACACAACAACTTGACAAACCTGTTGGAATGCACACTGATTGTGTTGTGATAGTGCTCTGAAGGTGGAGTGACTTAACATAGAGTGCAAAGGGAGGGGAGACTCTTCTTCTTTTTTCTTCTACTTCTCTCCTTTAAAAAGAAAGCGAATCTTATAGAACGGGTTAATACATGGTTGTCATAAATAAAGCATTTTCAAAACAATAAAGGGTAAGATTGTGATCTAAATATGCAGTTAATACGCAATAGAAATAAAAAAAAATGGCATGTACCTTGGGGTAATTTGTTCAATACTAATACTTGATGCAGGTCTAACCTTTCTATTATTTGTTTTAAATATTTTCCATTAGGGAACTCTATTTTGCATTCACAGGAAAAATCACAAATCACAATATGGTGATTTCATCCAAACAGAATATTCTCACAGGAATGGCACAACAATTTGGCTTTTATTAGCGTATTGCCCAGTCTTATTTTCAATTCCAAATATTATCAGTTGCAGCTTTTCATTGATTTGTTTTTTTTTATTTATTAGTTGTTACTGACTACATATGATTATATTCACACTGAGAAGCAAAGCAGTGACGCAAACCCACTCACAGTAAGAATACATGTTTTTCAAGTCAATTTTAGATATATAAACACCTGTAATTAAATAATGCAAGAAAGTAAAGCTATCTCCATGGAGACTGACCCCTCAAGAAAAGTTATAGTGCATCTTTAAAACACCACCCAAGTGGGAGAAACCACAAATACAAAATGATTTATGGGGCAGTGGAATGTAATAAGCATCTTTGCGTTATGTAGAGGAAGCCAGTGCGGAGTGATCATGTATAAAGCAGACTTCCCCCGCTCAAATATTTATAGCAGCGATTTACTCATTAATCTTTCATTATCTGCTATCTCCCCATTTTGCATACATCATGGGAGCAGGCCTGGTATTGGGTAGAGCCTTGATTGTTTGACATCATCATGCATTGGGAAAAGAGATTGGCTTTAGATTACATGCCTTCTCACACAGAGTTTCAGCAGAGCAATGGTAAAGCTTTATGACATCTACGATAGTACTAGTGAATACAAATCGCTGCGTGTATTTCTGAATGTTTGCGTGTTTGTTGTAACAGGCGCAGTCAACAAATGTATATGAGACATTTTTATCATATATTCATTCGCAGTCGTTGTAACTAAAACAAAGCAACATTCAGTTTCGTTTCTTATTTTAAGTGCAAAAAGTTGTTGTTTTTCTTATTTTAAGAGTAGCAAGTTGTACTTTCATATTTTAAGTACAAAACGTCTTGTTCTACTGGCAAATAATTTTACTTGTCAAGTGAAATTTATTCAAATCATGATAAAACTTAATTCAAGTCATCTTAACTTGACCAGATTTTGTTTTTTAGTAGTAGTAGTTTTAGAAGTGCTATCATTAAAACGTATATTAGTTCATAGTTTTGTTTTGTTTAATTGATGCAAAATTGTTTCTTGTGAGCTTTAAGTCATGTTTTAATGTTATTACATTATCAAAAACATACCTGGAGATGTGTTTTGTTTCATTCACATATGTTTGAGTAATTTATTTTTTTTACTTTATTATTAGCTCCAGATGCTTTGTTCCACCTTGTGATGTCATGTTGTGGTAGTTATCAAGGTAACAGCTACTTTTTACCTAGTGTTTATAGAGACAGGCAATGACAGGACTGAAATCATCCAAATGATTCTAGTGAAGGTGTATGGAGTTTAAAAACACAGTGGAGCACTTTCTGTATTACAACATGACATTACAAGGTGGAAAGGAGTGTTTTCTGTTTAAGAGAAGAACACAGCCCAGATATGCAGGATCTTTGGGTTACACATGTGTGAATGATGAAACAAAACACAACTCTAAGCAAGTTTGTGATGAGGAAACAACATTATACCATAAATGAGAAAACAGTGTAATATGGGCCCTTTACGTCAGAGGAGCTTTCACGAGGACATTCATTTAGAGTGAATCCAGACATTCCACATGATGAGGCTTAGCGCAGGCTTAACGAGATCTGCTCCTGTGCTTCATATTTGAGAGAAAGACTGCTCTCCACCTGCAAAAACACTCAAGCCAATCCTCATGTCCAAATACACCTGTGTACAGTTGTGCTCATCCTCTGGGGCAATGCAGACACCTGCTCAACAAAAGAACACTACAAGAACAAATCATGTCAGTCAACAAAGTCACAGGAAACTCAATGTGGTGAAGATCTAATCAAAACTAATAGAATTACATTTTTTTAGACCTGCTAGACTTCATGGAGATATTATTGCTTTGCCTGGAATGTTCAGCAGTATGGCATTAAAGTCCTGACATGACACTTGTGAGCTTTAAGAGCCTGTTTACATGAGACTGCTTGTGAGTAAAAATGACAAAATATTTTATCAGAAGTGCCTTTTGTTTAGTTTGGCATTTTTGGGATTTAAAAATGCATAAATCTGAAATCACCCTCCAGAGTGGAAAAGTTGAATACGCTCCGCCGTAGTGTTTCCGTCTACACTGCCCAAGACGCAAAACTCTGGTTAGATCTGCTCAAGGTGTATATGCATTTACGTCCCGTACATCACCACCTAGCGTAACCACCTAGCCACCTGGCATGCATACCCAATCGAATTTCACAAACTTTTGCGTCACCATATGAACATATTTCCTCCCGAAAACGCTTGTCTAAACGCGAAATAAAAAGTGAAGACGCAACGCTACTTTTGCATCTTCTGTTCAGACCGTCATCATATAAACGTAGCCTAAGTCATGTTAGAGTGTTGTTACCTCATTCACACATGTTTGAGTAACCCTTTATTATTAGTCTGTTTCCAAAGCTCAGAATGCTCTGTTCCACCTGGTGATGTCATGAAGAGGTAGTTTAGGTATTTAGAATACACGTTTACCTCTTGAAAACAAATTCCAAGTTTCATAAAGCACATTTGCAAATTTGAATTAGTTTTGCTCAGGAGTAGTTCACTAATGCTAGTCATTGTTCGCCTTTATGTTTTCATCTTTCTTACATTGATAGTTGTGAATAAATTTTTCATGGAAGAATATTTATCCTTTGTGGACATTGTTGGTTGAAGATTTGGTGATGGGGCAGATTTATGAAGCTGGTGGAAATACGGCAGACATTTCCACAGATATTTTGCCATAGAGCAGCATTAACTGGAAGTGATGTTTACCCTACAGTGCAGCACTTACAGCCATTGTGAAAAAGGTCAATGTGTTTCGGAGGTTTGTATTTGTGTTTTTGCCACATGTAAATTTGTTTTGCGCTTCTACAAATGTTTTGTGTTTTGTAAATTTGTTTGCACATTTGCAAATGTGTTTTGTGAAATGTAAATTTGTTTTCAAGAGTGTTTTGTACTTGCCGGCAACCATACTTCTTGTATCACCACATGACATCACAAAGTGGAAGAGTGTTTTCATTTGAGAGAAGAACTCAACTCAGCCTAAATATGCAGGGTTTGTGTGTTAAACATGTGTGAATGAAGCAAAACTCAACTCCAGGTATGTCATTGATAAGGAAAAATTAGAAAAAAAAATCTGAAAATATATATAGATTAGAAAATAACCCTTTAATATCAAAATCAAGTGTGAATTTTTAGCATCGTCCAAACACCTAACCCGACACATCTGCTCATCCTCTGCCGCTATCCTGAGGGACTGTTGTCTATTCATAAAGTGTATAACCAAACAAAGAGTGAAAAGTGTTACATGTTGAGGTACAAATGTTCTAATATAACACTCTTTGGATCTTGTTCTCTTCTTGCTATGACGTTAGACACTAAATTAGACCATGGCGGGGTATAAAAAGCAAAAAATGTTACTGTCAGATGAAAGACACTGCTTACAGGTCAGCAGTTCATATCCCGCCCCCAACGTGATTAAGGAAGTACTGTGATTACCATATATGGCAACAAGAAGGTGTATATGGGACTTAAAGGGGGGTGGCAAACGACTGATGTTAATAATATACAGCGACTATAGCTTCACCCACACAGAGACATGGGCAGCTATGTAACAGCTCCAGGCCTTCAGCACTTCCTATCGCTCTAAATGAGGAGAATATCCGAATGTTTTGTTGACTTTTCTCACCCCACGGTGATCATCTCCGACTCTGTATCCATGGTGATCACAGTCTCTTCTGCCGGTTCAGACTTTATGATAACAATGCAATTAAACAGGATCTCAGGAAGGAATAAAAGCTGTCCGAAAACTCCAAACTGCACTGCTTATTAGTGTTCTTGTGCATGTATGTTAAAGTTACTGCAGCATTTTGCTGTTATAGGGAAGAGGTGGGGGATAACTTATAAACTTATACTTATAATACTTGTGACATTTTCAAAGTTTTAAGGCATGTTGTACTACTTCCCAACTGACTCTTTTAATTAACTTTAAGCTATGTTATAATGTTGTTACCTCATCAGAAACATACCTGAAGTTCTGTTTTGTTCCATTCACATGTTTGAGTAATCCTTTATTATTAGTCTAGTCTAACAACCAGGCTGGCGCCACCTAGTGCCTCCGCTCAGTTTAATTTCTCTCCAGTGACTAGGTCAGGAATCGGAATACACTAGATGGTTTGCAGGAACCCCAGAAGTGTGAGTTTGGGCTCCAACCAATCACCGAAGAGCCATACATTCTGTGTTGGCAACGATTCCCGAGATCGAGGATTTAAAGCCGTAACAGAGAGAATGTTTGGTTAATTTTATCAAGGAGAAAGACATTATTGCCCTTCTTCCTACAGGATTTGGGAAAAGCTTAATATACCAGTTAGCCCCGTTAGAGGCGCATTACATACATCACGACCAAATAAAAGCGACTGGTTAAATTAAAAAAACTTACCTGCCACCATCGAGCAAATGAATCCTGCGAGGTCAAACAGTTTCCATGAAGTGAAACCAGCTGATGAATCAGGGTACTAGTCTACTTCCAAAGCAGACAATGCTGTTCCTCCACATGATCCTGTGTTGGTAATTTTCAAGTTAACAGTTTCTTACTTACTTAGCTTTAGTTTTGTAGAAATTATGATGATATGGCTGAAATTATCCTAAACAAGGTCAAAAGCAGCATCTGTTTCTATTTTGTTTGTCTTTGTTGATGGACTGTACTTTTGCATCATCATTGGAGCCAAATATGAGTCTCTGTTTGTATAAAATTGTATGTGCAGTGTTCTTCCTTTGACACTTCATGATTACCATTTTCCATTTCATTTTCATTTGAGTTAAAGGTGTTGACCTAAAACTGGGAAAAAGTTCATCTTATACGGTTTGCAATAATCCTAACTTATCTTGGACACATCCCAAGCATCCTAATTCAATCAATCAATCAAACTTTATTTATAGAGCACTTTTCATACAAAAATGCAACACAAGGCGCTTTCTCTGTTCTCAGTTCAGGTCCTCAGCTCAGAATCTAGGTTCTAAACTCAGGTTCTCAGCTCAGGGTTGAGATTCTTAGCTCAGGTTGTCAGCTCAGGTTCTCATCTTAGGTTCTCAGCTCAGGTTCTCAGCTCAGGTTCTCAGCTCAGGGTCCTGATTCTTAGCGCAGGTTGTCAGCTCAGGTTCTCAGCTCAGGGTCCTGATTCTTAGCTCAGGTTGTCAGCTCAGGTTCTCAGCTCAGGGTCCTGATTCTTAGCGCAGGTTCTCAGCTCAGGTTCTCAGCTCAGGTTCTAAGCTCAGGTTCTCAGCTCAGGTTTTCAGATCAGGTTCTCAGCTCAGGTTCTCAGCTCAGGTTCTCAGCTCAGGGTCCTGATTCTTAGCTCAGGTTCTCAGCTCAGGTTCTCAGCTCAGGGTCCTGATTCTTAGCTCAGATTCTCAGCTCAGGTTCTCAGCTCAGGTTCTAAGCTCAGGTTCTCAGCTCAGGTTCTCAGCTCAGGGTCCAGATTCTTAGCTCAGGTTCTCAGCTCAAGTCCTTAGGCAGGTGTTGGCCCAACAGTTTGACGTGGGTGAAAGGGAAGTGTCCGTGTTTGGCTTTACATTCACCCTCCCTTGATCTTGGTTACATTCACCATGGCGTGGGTGTACACGGGGCCATTCTGGAGGTTTGACAGTTGCACCGTGGTCTGAGCGTACTGTCCCGAGGTCCCCAGCGGTGGCGTCTTCAGGGAGTCCTGTCCAGCTGCTGCCCCCTGGAGGAGGAGGGCGAGATGGGCGAGTCTGAGCATTACTTCTCCACTTATGGCACGGGGATCATGCCACGCCCCATGATGATGATGATTTACATTGATGAGTTTATTAGAGCTTTTCACAACCAAAGTGGAGTTTTGCCATCTCCACCTAGCATGCTAACAGAGCACCAGCCTTACTAGTTCACGAACAGTGCTTTATTAGATTAGATTAGACGGCATATATTGATCTCTTTCTGTACTGGTGCATGACAAGTTTTTTATTACATGAGAAAAATGGATACAGCCCCAAATAAAGCTGAAAATCTACAATAATATTTTTAAGGTCCTACTGTATATTACGTGAAATTGACTTTTGTGAGCTTTAAGTCATGTTATAATGCTGTTACCTCCTCAAAATCTTAGCCAGAGTTGTGTTTTTGTTGTTTTAGGCCCATTCAAATATCTACACAGTCTCTCCATAAATCAAAAATCTTCTATTCTTTGATGGACAGCTTCGATCTCCAGTGACTAACATTACCTCTGGAGCACTTTTGTATGTCAGGTGATATTTTCAGACTGCTGCGTGTGTGTTATGTCCCTCTCCAAAGCGTCCTGACCACCCACGGGTCTCTGTATAGTTTATGTGCACTTCCTGTTTGGGTCAAGCGCGGGTGCCGGTCCCACTCCTCTCACAGACACATGGGCGCTGTGCTCTGTGTCACTGCTGATGTGAGTAATGCACAAGTGAATCACAGGCCTGCTGCTCCTCAGAGGTATACAGCCACCATCTGCTGCTGCCCGGGCCAAACAAGACTCCACCCAGACAGGGATAAACTAGGGCTAAACCAGGGCTATCCAGGCCTAAACCAGGACTGGACCAGGACTAAAGCAGGGCCAAACCAGGACTAAACCAGGACTGGACCAGGGCCAAACCAGGACTAAACCAGGACTGGACCAGGCCTAAACCAGGACTGTACCAGGACTAAAGCAGGGTAAAGCCAGGGCTAAACCAGGACTGGACCAGGGCCAAACCAGGACTAAACCAGGACTGGACCAGGGCCAAGCCAGGACTAAACCAGGTCTGGACTAGGACTAAACCAGGGCTAAAACAGGGTTAACTTAGGGCTAAACCAGGACTAAACCATGACTGGACCAGTGCTAAACCACGACTGCATCAGGACTAAACCAGGGTTAAACCAGGGCTAAACCAGGAATAAACCAGGACTAAGCCATGATTGGACCATTGCTAAACCAGGACTAAACCATGACTGGACCAGGGCTAAACCAGGACTAAACCACGAATGGACCAGGGCTAAACCAGGACTGGACCAGGGCTAAACCAGGACTGAAACAGTACTAAACCAGGTCTAAACCAGGACTAGATGAGGGCTAAACCAGGACTGGACCAGGGCTAAACCAGGATTAATCAAGGACTGGACCAGGACATATCCAGGACCAAACCAGGACTGGACCAGGACTGGACAGGGCTAAACCGGGGCTAAACCACGACTGGACCACAACTACACCAGGGATAAACCAGGGCTGAACAAGGGCTAAACTAGAAGTAAACCAGGACTGGACAAAGGCTACACCAGGACTGGACCAGGACTAAACCAGGGCTAAACCAGGATTAAATTAGGACTGGACCAGGACTGGAACAGGGCTAAACCAGGGCTAAACCAGGGCTAAACAGGACTAAACCAGGGATAAACTAGACTAAACCAGAACTGGACCAGGACTTAAACAGGACTTAACTAGAATTGAACAAGGACTGGGCCAGGACTGGACCAGGGAAAAACTAGGACAGAACCAGATCTGAACCAGGACTTAATCAGGGCTGAACAAGACTGAACTACAACTGGATTATGCCTGAACCAGGTCTGAACTAGGACTAAACAAGTTCCAAACCTGAACAAAACCATTTCTAAACCTAATCTTTGAATTAACTACCCCAGATCTACAGTAGGTCTTCAACATTTATTATTAAAAGACTCTAAAAGCCAAAAATAGGCTATTATCCACCATGTACTTCCCTTCTGGTTTAGACTTCTATCAGCAGGCACTACTGCATTTATCCATCTAAATATAACTGAATATATACATAAATAAGATATTGCATAAACAGTATTTGGGTCACTGTTAGGGGGGAGCGGCTGTTTCTATTTGTGTTTAAAATAATTCAGAATTTTCCGGTGTTTACTCTTCAGAGGACGGCGGCCATGTTGAAAATGTCTCATTAGCATACTGTGGACTCACAACAGTAAAGACTATGTAAATGTTTGGTCGTTGTCTAAACAGATCTGCTGCAGTTAGGAAAAAAATGTTGAAAATATTCTGATACAAGTTTATGAAAAGAGAATATTAACGTGTTATTAAAGTTATCACAATAAAATCAATTAAAACTCAATTTAAATACTAAGGAATTAACTTGATACTCAATATTGATTTTGATACCACGGTGATAATTAAAAACACTTTCTTTAGACAATAGAATGTGACTTTCAACATTATTCATGTACTTTGTATTACCATGTGGCCTTAAATTTGTGTTATTGTCCAGATTCCATAGTGATCCATGGGTGTATTCTAGTCTACACTTGGTCTTATACTTGTTTTGATTCAGCTCAAGATCATTCTAAATACATTCAAGAACAGTTTGTAATGGAAATTTATATTGTGGAAAGATTCCTCTCATTCTGTCTTTGTGTAAATGAATGTGATTTCTACCTTAGACCAGACCAGTATCATTCCCCACCACACTGGAAACTCAGGAGAGGCTGTAACAAGAACAAACCTTTGTCTGTACTCCAAAAACTCACCGAGCTTCACAAATGGATTAATTATTTTTTCTTCAAGATCTAAATCTCTAGATCTCAGAAGCTAAGCAGGGCTGGGCCTGGTTAGTACTTGGATGGGAGACCACTGGGAACATCAGGTGCCACAGGGGGGCGCCAGTCAACAAACTGGTGTTGTGTCCTTAGGCTAGGCACTTCACCCACATTGCCTAGTATGAAAGTGGTGTGTGCCTGAGTGATGGTGGTGGTCAGAGGGACTGATGGTGCCAACTGGCAGCTGCACTTCTGTCAGTTTGCCCCAGGGCAGTTGTGGCTACAGTAGTAGGTTACCATCATCGGGTATGGAGTGAATGAATAATGCTCCTTTGTTCCCTGTCTTCTCTCTTGTGTTTTTTTTTTTTTTTTTTTTCCTCAATAAGCAGTCAATCCATGGATTTCAGAATGATTACGACAAATTAGGGCTGTTACCATAACGGTGAACAATTTTAAACAAAATATTAGATCTTTTGGATGGCGAAAAGTGCTCAGGTCCAAGAACTGCTCAAGCCCAGTTATTAATTTTAATGAGGCAATTGCATTTTTTTTTTCTCTTTGTACTGTCAATTTAAAGTTCCTATATTGCACAGAATTTACTTTAGTGCATTTTAGGCCATGTTATAATTTTGTTAACTCATCAAAAACATATCAAAAGTTATGTTTTCATCCATTCACATGTTTGAGTAACTCTTTATTTGTCTTTCTATGACATCACAAGGTGGAACAGTGTTTTATGTTTAGAGAAAAACTCATTTTAAATAAGCAGAGTTTGTGAGTTAAATGTGTGAATGAAACAAAATACAACAACATTAAAACATAGATTAGGAAATAGTATAGTGTGGGCCCTTTAACTATTTAATTGTGACTATAATTTTAAAGTAAACAAATATTATTATATATATTATTATTAAATGTGTGGATGTTGACTTTGAGAGCTTGCTGTAATATTGTACATGAATATCTTACATCCGACTTGTGACCTGTGTTGACCCTATTCCCAGTGGTCCTTGACTCTTAATCGTGTTGTTATGACGACTAGCACGGCCCTTTGTGTTCTCTCAGATCAGAGCGAGTGATACTGTCTGCACTGGAGATGTCAGAGAGGAGCAGACATGAGGAGCAGTGCTGGGGCCCCCACTGCGTTCAGCCATCTGTGTCACTGTGAAACCCCCTCAAACTTCAAACAACCAATCACAGAGCATCCTCAAGGTGACCCAGAGGACTGGAGAGGGAGAGGATCACCCGGGCTAAAGCAGGACGAGAGATGGATGAAGCAGGACTATCCATGGGTTGCAGTGTGATACAAATTTAGTACAGTTGTCATAGTGATTCATAATTTAAAACAAATATTACTTATGAATGTGCAAAAGTCCATAAAGGGCCCGTATGTTATAATGTTGGTTCCTCATCAAAACATAATTAAGAGTTGTTTTTTGGTTCTGTTTCACATGTTTAACACACAAACCCTTTATATTTAGGTTGATTTCTTTTTTCTGTTCCACCTTGGTGTTGAATGGTAATACAGGAATTGCTCCACTGTGTTTTTAAACTCCACACACCTTCACTAGAATCATGTGGATGATTTCAGCACTGTAACTGAAATCTCTACTGAACATAAGGTAAAAAGTAGCCAAGCTGGCACCACCTAGTGCCTTTGCTCAATTTAATTTCTCTCCAGCGACTAGGTCAGGAATCAGAATACACTAGATGGTTTACAAAAACCCCAGAAGTGCGAGTTCGGGCACCAGCCAATCAGCAAAGAGCCATACATTCTGTGTTGGCAACGATTCCCGAGATCGAGAATTTAAAGCCGGAACAAAGAGAATGTTTGGTGAATTTTATCAAGGGGAAGACGTTATTGCCCTTCTTCCTACAGGATTTGGGAAAAGCTTAATATGCCAGTTAGTCCTATTAGTGGTGCATTACATATGTCGCGGCCAAATAGCAGTGATTGGTTAAATTTTTAAAAGTACCCGCCTACCGTAGAGCGAACGGATTCTAATGCTGCCAGGTCAGAAAATCAGCTGATGAATCAGGCTAGGTAAAACGTAGCTGTTAACCTGAAAACTACTACATCACATCACAAGGAACAAAAGAGCAATCTGCAGCTTGCAAATGTAGACAGACTAATAATAAAGCATTACTCATGCGTGTGAATGAAGCAAAACACAAACAAAACTCTAGGTGTGTTTTTGAGGAGGTAACAGCATTCTAGCATGGCTAAAAGGTCACAAGAGTCAATTTTGTGTAATTTTAGACCTTTACAATATTACCCATAAACAGAAAGCTAAAGTCCATGAATACGAGGTTTAAATCAAGACAAAGATATAATTCCTTTTATTTCTATGTTGTTGTTTTTTTAATCTTTGTATAAAAAGGCTCTTTGTCCCCACATTAAATTCCCTCTGACAGGTTATATTATATTGTACTACAACACAGTTAAGATCATTATATTTAAGATTTTTCCAAAAACATCTCTCAGTGTTTTCTCAGTTTGGCCATTTTTTAGGTTCAAAATTTTACTTACTGGTACTGGTTACTTGGGAATTACATCACAGTTATCAAGCAAAACTGGTATAATGTAAACAGAAATTATTATCTGACAAAGAAAATATATTCATTTAATTGAAATCATGTGGAAAAGTGCATTGTGTAACTTTTCTGGTGGAGGATCCATCAAATGCTTTTCGCCATGGAGATGTTATTGCTTTGTCTGTAATTTTTCACAGTATGGTGTTAAACCTTTCTATATTCATGGAGACCAAACCAAGACCAAGTTACAGCTCCGATCTGTGGAGAGGTGACCCCGTTCACAGCCAGAATGCCAGTTTTTCAATGTACTTTTGAACTTCAAAACCACTTGTGTGAAAAATAGTAGAATCCATGGCAAAAGGAGAAATTCGATTTGTCAACTGGAGGAAAGTTTATTTGGTTGAATAAAAAAAGCTGCTTCTTCTGCTGAAGGCTGATTGATTTGTTTTTATTTTGAGTTTGTGCCAAGAGAGAAACAATAATCATATAATATATAAGACCAGTTGACAAATTGAATTTCTCCTTTTGCCATACAAAACCTCCTGTAATTGAATAAATGTAAGGTAGATCTGTTTGACGTCATACTGTGGAACATTCCAGAGAGAGCAATGACATATCCATAGAAACAAACAGGTGACAAACCCGCAACCAAAAGTTACACAATGCACCTTTAAAGTCTCAGAACAAATATCAATATATTTTAAAACTCTCTACATCCATTTCATTTTCAACATATTTTTCAACCTTTCTTCACAAATTGCCTTTTTAGTGGTGATAAACTATAATTTATATTTACACAAGGTATTATCCCAGCTAATTAAGTCAACGTTAGAGAATCATAAAACATCTCTCATATGCACTTATATTAATAATAATATGAATAATAATAATAATAATAATAATAATTACTTTTTAAATGTGTTTTGCTGGTACCATTGTCTTAGCTTTGGTCCAACTGTTTGACTCTATGCTCTATGTAGAAATGAAGATAATGAAACTGAGTAATGCATAATAATAATAATAATAAGACCTATGCCTAAGTCAAATTAAGTGCACAATTAAAATAGAGTAGAAACATATTGTCAGAACTGGCACGAAACACTATGAGCCAGGAGATGCAGTGAATCACCTAGAAAGAGCCGATGCCCAGAGCTCCAGCCCCGGTGCCAGCTCAGACAGATGGTCACAGTTAGCAGATGTGAGTCCAAAACAAGGTGTGTGACAAGACTCAGCTCCCCAATGTTATTTACTCAAGTCAAATTCAACTATATTCTGATCCTAACAAATAATTATCTCCAACAGTAATTACCTTTGGGCAAACATATCACTTCAAATCAGTGCTGTGTATATAATGTGGCTAAATATTGTGTTTGATTGTATGGAGTATGGAGTAAATCCATGGGGAGTTTAGTGAAGGAACTACTTGAATAAAAGTATTTGTGACTATAACTATCTGGACATAACATCTGATTAATAGTTTGAAGTTAAAGTAAATGGAAGGGCATTTAATATATATACAAAATATATGTGGTAATTTAAAGGGACAGACCACGGATGAGAAAACATCCAGAAATCAAAGAGCACATTAGCCCAGATTCTCAAATCTATTTCCGCACTGGATGATTTTAAAAGACAATTCAAACAAACATTGATTTCTAATTATATTTAATATTTGAACTACTGAAAGACAACTTGCCTGTTCATGATTGTTGTGCTAAAATCATGTTTATTGGGGAGGTGATTTTATAAAATCAAAAATGTCTTTTCATTCTCTCCTGCAGAGTCTTTTTTTCTACTTGTTTGAAATGTTGGTTTTACTATTTGTGCAAATAATATTAATGCGTTATTTATTTTTTAATTGTAAATGTTTGTTGTTCATTGGCTTTTATTTTGAAAAAGTCCATCGTGAGCGAACCTAGAGTTGCTTATTGTTGCAGCGCTCACAGGAAACAGAGAGAAAGAAAGCGGGATAAACAAACATGGAGAAGGGTAAGGAACTTTTACAAGGCCATTTTCATTTTAAAGTTCTTCCGGACAGTGCAGTCGATACAGCCAAAGTCATTTGTCTGAAATACCACCTAATTGCAACACACTCGGCTGCTGCTGGCAAAGAGCCGTCGCTGCGCAAACGCACATTTTACGTACAGCGCATGAGGCAACAAGAGCTTGTGATGCACCACCACGAGGTCAATCACTCTTCGTAGTTATTTTTGTCCCAGACCTAAAATATAAACATAAAAACAAAATAATATCCGAGGTGCCTAAATTACACTATTTTCTGATTTATGTTATAATGTTGTTTCTTCATCAAAAACAGACCTGGAGTTTTGTTTCATTCACACTCGTTTACCACACAAACACTGTATATTCAAGCTATGTTCTCCCTTAAAACAGAAAACACTGTGTTCCAGTTTATGATGTCATGTGGTAATACAGGAAGTGCTTCACTGTGTGTTCAAACTCCATACGCCTTCACTAGAATCATTTTGCTGATTTCAGCCCTGGAATTTCCGATCGCTACTGAACAAAAGGAAAACTGCTTCATGACATCACAAGGTGGCACAAAGTATTTTAAGATCATTTTTCTGGGCACTCAAAGATGCTTTACAGAGCGTTATTCATTCAATCTATAAACTACTTTTGTAGCCACAGCTGCACTGGGGCAGACTGACAGATGTGAGGCTGTCAATCTGTGCCATTGGCCCCTCTGACCACCACCATCACTCACACACACACACCACTTTCATCATTTTTGAGAAGATAACAGTATTATATTACTCCTTAAAGCTCACAAGAGTCAATTTTGTGTAATATTGGACCTTTAATATTCAGAGTACAGTTACATTGTAGAAATATATTAAACAAAGAGGACTTATGTGCGTTTGAACTACTAAAGTACAATTTTATTTAAATGTATTTGACTTATTGTTACTGATCATTGGTTATTTCTAGTTTAAGAAAGAAAAATAACTCCAAATTGCTTCACATTTTCTTATTGCAATTCAATTTCACACAGAATTTTTGGAATGTTTTATTATTATTATCATTATTATTTAAATTTTTTAAGCAAATCTCCCAGTTCCTCATGAATATGTGTTATTTGAATATGCGCTTGGAACTTTTTAAATTAAACTTTTGGTAAAATAATATTTGGAAGAACAATGAAGGATCTGTTCTCTTTCTCTTTGTGTTACATATCTCTTCTCTTCTCGTCTCCCCTTTTCTAATACTGTTTATTTTAATTTGCTATTTCCATTGGTTACAAGGTGGATTTTTTTTTTTTTCTTACAAAATATGATAAACAAACCAATTACCAAATCAGTGATGTTGCTATGACAATTTCAACAACTACAGGTATGACTTTTCACATGTATTTTAAATCACACCTCATAAACAGATTGCAGCATACATCATTATTTCTTTTAATTAGTTGACTTTGTTGTAAATTCTCACACTTCTTACTTATGAGCTCGAGGCCAGAGAAACAGGAATATATGTCACGTATCTTAGGAGTTATATATAGAAATGTAAAGGAGCTGAAAGAGGAAAAGGCTGTGGAGCTGTCCATGGTGCTAGTGCTGCCAGTGAAGTCTTTCTCTAATACTTTTGTTTATGTATTAAAGGTGCATTGTGTAACTTTTCTGGTGGAGGATCTGTCACCTGCTTGTCTCTATGGAGATGTCACTGCTCTGCCAGGAATGTCCCACAGTATATTAAACAGCTTTACCTTACATTTACAGTTGAACAGCTCAAAAATACCTGGCACTGGGACTGTGAGCAGGGCCGCCTCTCCACAGATCTGACCTATAACTTGGTCTGGTTTGGTCTCCATGAAGATAGAAAGGTTAATATATACAGGGAAGAATTCCAGACAAAGCAATAACATTTTCTTGGAGAAAAGCACTTGATGGACCCTCCACTCCAAAAAAGTTAGACACGTTTTATGTTTTTTCTTTTACTTTCAAACATACATCACCACAATTATCCAAATTAGATCAGATTAGCCTTTCCTGTCTCCTCATACAGATGTTTTTGTTGGACAAGCAATGGGCACAAAAACACAACAGCCACATTCAACAACACCAAAAGCAGACAGCATCAATTCAGAAGAGGTAGTTACTGTGAAAAAACAACTGACAAATGATACAAATTAAATGAGATTGTTATGTTATAAAGAATAGGTTATTTTTTGTGTATTGATATTTTGCATTTTGACAGCCCAGAGGCAAACAAGCTCTGACTAAACACCTTGTCTAGTCTATAAAACATTTATGTCAGTTTAAAAAATGATGACACAGTGGCTTAAAGGGCCCATATTATGCAATTTTCTGATCTATAATGTTGTTTCCTCATAAAAACATACCTGGAGTTTGTTTTGTTTATTCACATGTTTAACTCACACATCCTGCATATTTAGGCTCTTCTCACAAACTGAAAACACTCTATTCCACCTAGTGATGTCATATGGTAATACAGGAATTGCACCACTATGTTTTTAAACTCCATAAACCTTCACTACAATAATTTGATTGATTTCAGAATTGTTTTTTATTTAAATAATGAATTCATAAATAATAGCATGTATATAACCAAAGCGCTCCGACCACCACTAACACTCACGCACACATCACTTTCATATTGGGCAGTGTGGCTGAAGTGCCTTACCTAAAGACACAACGACTGCCCCACTGTGGCACCACATTTTCCCAGCAGTCTCCCATTCAAGTCCCAACCAGGTCCAGCCTTGCTGAGCTTTTGAAATCTGATGAGATCAGGCTTTGACAAGCCAGTATGGCCATAAACTCTTGAGTAAAAGGTGCTGCTAACTGGAAAACTACCACTACATGACATCACAAGGTGGAATGGAGCATTTTAGCTTTGGAGATGTGACAGTAGTAGTGTAGGTTTGATGAGGTAACAACATTATAACATGGCTTAAAATTCAGTGTCAAGTGTCAATTTTGTGTAATATAAGACGTTTAAAGGTGCTCTATGCCCAACACCTGCTCGCCTCCATGGAGATGTTACTGCTTGGCTTGTAATGTTCCACAGTAAAGCATTAACCTAATTCGAATCATTTGCCTTCAATTTTTAGTGTTTGTATTGCAAAATAGCTTAAAACACAAATTCTGTGATGTCACATCTCCACAGATCTGACCTGTAACTTCTTTGTCTTCATAAATTTAATGCCATACAGTTAAGTATTTCAGGCAATAACATCTCCATGGACATGCTAGCTGGTGGAGGACCTTGTACTAGAAAAGCTACATAGTGCACCTTTAAAAATAACAAAGCTATATTAATACTTTTTTTTAGCTTTGTTTTGTTTTGTTTAAAACACAAAACAAATAAAAATCTTTATTCTATTTGGCTATGTGTGCATGTTGTAGTCATTTAGCCACAAGTATTAGCAGTATGCATTAAAAGTACTAGCAAACTTACTTAACCTCTTAAAACTCAGACACTTTAGAATCACCCCCAGCACTGCAATTGACATATATCTCCATTTACTGCAATCTGTACTGTCTCCAAACTTATCACAATATTTTTATTACAAATTGAACTCATATTTCTAGAGGTCTCATGATTATACACTTCCAAGTACATACTTCCTTACATTGCCTGGTCCTGTTTTTATCCTGTTCTTGAGAATCCCATTGCGTAGTGTCTATATATGTTTTGGTACACAAGCCTAAAGCCCCTGACCCTGTGCCACTGCCTCTCTCTGCTCTTTATATTAGATTGCACTTTATTACAGGGTGCAGACTGAAAGAGAAAGAGAGAGGAATGTCCCCCATGGCTACACTGTTTTTGTCAAGTTTGACTCCAGTTCTTATAAATATGAGATTCTAAAAAGAGCGTCAAGGGCCGGAGAGTCCCATGATAAAACACTGAATGGAAGGCATGGTTTCTCTCGCAAAGTTTACTTACTTGGCAGAAAATAATAATAATTTTAAAAAGCAAATAACACTAAGGTTGTATCCGCAAATGCATCTCCTTATTTGAGTAAAGTTACAGTTAACAATAAGAAGTCAAGTTCAGGATGTATACATTTTTTTTAGCTTCTGTTCAAACATCAAAACATACCTGAAGAGGTTTTAGATGTGATCCATGCATGTTTGAGTAATTTAGAGATCTCTCTCAGGCCATTCTGTCCAAGACTCAACCCACAATCTTACAATTTACCATAAATATACAAAAAAATTCTACAAAATAAACACTACAACTTCACAAGCCTGATGCAATGTGCAGTAGTTTCATTAGCAGATTGCACGCTGATTGTGTTGTGATAGCGCTCTGAAGGGGGAGTGACTCAGGGGGATGACTCATATTAATTAATGTGTTGTTTATGTAATGTCAAAAGGAATAAAAGCTATATTTTCTTGGAGAGCATGAAAAGTTGCATATAGTACCTTTGACTTTGTTTTGCTGTAAATCAAAACTTTGCATATATTTGTTTGTGAACTTGGGTTACATTAACATGTGTATATTTCTTTTCTTGTTGTTGTTGTTTTTGTGTTTTGGATTATCGGTCCGTGCAGGAGGCAACTGTGCTTTGTGTCTGCAGGTTAGTGATGAGATGCTCACATACAGAGACATTTCTCCAGAGCACGCTGCTGTGACATGTGGCTTGGATTCTGTCTGATGGTTTCTGATCAGGAATAATCACCAAAAGGATAAAAACACTGCACCTCAAGGAATCAACAACTGTCAAACCTCCTCTGTAAGAGGCGGTGCTGTGGAAATGCCCCAAAGACCCCATGACTCACTTACATACACAGACTTTTTCAACTTTTTCAAAATAGTTTTCACTAATCATATACATTTACAACAACAGTAGCTCAGTTGGTACATTGTTTGTCCACTGATCTGAAAGTTGAGGTACGATTCCAGCTCTCACGGATGAATGCTGTTGTTGTGTTCTTGGGCAAGACACCTATCCCACTTCACCCCCAATGTAGACCAGTGTATGAATGTGTGTGTGAATGGGTGAGTGATTCCTTGTTTTAAAGCTTTGAGTCTTGAAGGTGGAAAAGCACTATATAAAAATGTGACTACCATTTTATCATTTACATTATCATACACAGTATGGTGTTAAACTTATTTCTATGGAAACAGGTTAGTGAATAATGTGTCAGATTAATGTCATACTGTGGAACATTTCCATCTCCATGGAGACAACTGATGGAGCCTCTAACTGAAGCGTTGGAAATTTGTCCTCTGCATTTGACCCACCCTTCAATGGGGTCAAAAGCAGTGCAGCATCCACATATCCGTTGGATCTTGTGCAATAGTTCTTAGGCTGTACATGGGTATTTTTTTAAAAACAGAGACATTTACTTTTGTTTGTACACATCTTTTACATGCAAACTGTGAATTCACCTCTGAAAATGAATCTTTCTAAAAACTCTGGCTAGACTGAAGATTCTGGAAAACTGCGGTTTGGCGTTTGTAAGATGAATGAGTTTTAGGAGCTGACGTGCCAGAAGTGCAACCAGTCCTTACCTTTTGCTACGATGATGATGATGATGAAGCATTCAGGGCAGCAGTCACATTTCTTCTGGTGCAAACACTTTTCATGTGTTCGTATTTGCACACACAGCTAATAGATCATATCCATGACCAGAGACGAATGAGCTCTGAGGTTAGCAGTTTTGCCACGTCATTAACATATCTGTGGAGAGGCAACCCTGCTTAGTAAAACACGTTTTTCAAGGTATTTTTGAGTAATACTTACAACTGTAATGAAATAAAGGCCTCAGGTTTGAATCTAATCCAGGTGCTGCCCAAAGGCTTCACGTAGTTATTACAGCGCTCTATGGCATATTTATACAGCTTGATGTAAACAAAAACTTTTTTGAAAACAATGCTATGTTCACGATGTTATTTTGGAAAACGTAGGTAGGAAAATATTCGTTTCTCAACATACTCGGCTATGTGTAAACATAGCCTTAGTCTGCTCGGGGCTGCAGGATCAGACTATTGTCCATGTTTTATTCTTAGACTTAGACAAACTTTATCGATCCACAAGGGAAATTATTTAGACACAGTAGCTCACACATCTCTATATATTATAATAACAAAGAGAAATATAAATGGTAATTATAAATTCTAAATAAGTAGCAACACTATCAAGAGACTAGCGTCAAATAGGGCATAATTATATAAATGTAAAAATAAAATACAAGAGAATTAAGAAATATAAATATCTCAGCAATATTCAAGAGGTCGTTAAAGAGAAAAAGTGCTCAAGATCATAATGATGATTGACTGGATATAAAGTATGGTTATTTATTACATAAGGTTGAGTTGTTGTACAGTTGGAGTATGGTATGCATGTCGTCCTGTATCTCTCACTGTTTGAGCGGAGCTGTAGGAGCCTCTGTAGGTCCCTCTATAGTCTGGTGCAGTGGGTGAGTGGTTGTACAGTTGTAGGGAGTATTATCTCCTCTGTTCCTCTATAGTCTGGTGCAGTGGGTGAGTAGTTGTAGAGTTGTAGGGAGTATTATCTCCTCTGTCCCTCTATAGTCTGGTGCAGTGGGTGAGTAGTTGTAGAGTTGTAGGGAGTATTATCTCCTCTGTCCCTCTATAGTCTGGTGCAGTGGGTGAGCAGGAGTGTCCATGATAGAGAGCAGTTTGTCCAGTGTCCTCCTGTCCCTCACTGTGACAAATGTCTCCAGCTCACAGTCGATCACGTGACCAGCTTTATGGATCAGTTTGTCAATTCGCCCAATGTCTCTTTTACTGGTGCTGCTCCACGAGCAGACCACAGCGAAGTACAGGGCACTGGCCACCACAGACTTGTAGAAGATCTCCAGTAACTTGTTGCAAACATTGAAAGACCTTCAGAAGTTGTATCATTTATTCAAAGCATTACTGTAATCCAAATCAGGGTAATTTATTATAATTTAGTGCATAACTTTGCCCCAAGCCTGTATAAATGCATATGACTGTATATTTCAACAGACATTTAGAAGTTCCCCAGACTGTTCCCCAGGTTTCCACAAGCACTGAAGGAGACATCATTTCTTTGATATCCTGACATGCTATAACGACCTAACAGGCAGCGTAGTATGTGGAGACGTGTCTTGATGTAATTTGCGAACAGCATGCTAACAGGTACATACAGGTCACTAATGAGTACCTCACATCACAGCAGCTGCTTGTTCTACCAGACTGGTGAACACGAAGTCTATCTCTGTTAGCCTACATTAAACCTCCACTCTTTGTACATTATATGATTTTGTATATTTCATGATTAATATATTTGTGTAATTTTGTTTATGCATAAATAAAAATCTATACAGCTGGTTCAGGCACTGGCCTGGTTTGACTTTTCCTGGATTCAGCAATCGCCCACACATTTCACTTGGAATTGCATTCAGATGATATACTTTGTTTAGATTCGATGGTGTCTGTGGGATGTTAGCTGCAAATACTGAGGACAGAGGTTAAATATGAAATGAAATGTTCTGAACACAATACAAAAATAGCATGGTTATGTTTCATTTATTGGAGGAAATCTGCATTATGAACTTTGATAACAATGCTGAATTTACATTTTGTATTTTTAAATCTGTAAACTGGGCAAGTATGGCAGTATTAAGGAGTAGTGTGGCAGTTCATGTACTAAATATAACATCAAGTACTAGTAGTAGTAGTAGTAGTGACAATTCTATAATTGATGGTTATGATATGTCTATCTATCTAATCTATTTAAACACATAGTAGTTTTCTTAGTTAGTTTTTTTTTTTTTTAGTTTCACGATATTTTGCGATGTGTGTACAGTCCCTCTAGCCAGGCTGGTGCCACCTAGTGCCTCTGCTCAATTTCATTTCTCTCCAGCCACAAGGTCAGGAATAGGAATACACTAGACGGTTTGCAAGAACCCCTGAAGTGCGGGTTCTGGCATCAGCCAATCAGTGAAGAGCCATATATTCCGTGTTGGCAATGATTCCCAAGATTAAGAATTTAAGGCCGGAACAAAGAGAATGTTTGGTGAATTTTATCAAGGGGAAAAGACGTTCTTGCCCTTCTTCCTATGGGATTTGGGAAAAGCTTCATATACCAGTTAGCCCCTTTAGCGGCGCATTATATACGTCATGACCAAATAGCAACGACTGGTTAAATTTAAAAAAGTACCCACCTACAGTTGAGAGCACGAATCCCAATGCCAAGGTCAGATAGTTTCCATGAAGTGATCCAGGTAGAATCCATGGCCAAAGGAGAAATTCAATTTGTCAACTGGACAAAAGTTTATTTGGTCAAATACGTTTCACAGCCCATCCAATCGATCCAATTCGTTGACAAACTGAAACTCTCCTTTTGCCAGATTTTCTGCAACACGTACCTCCTTAAGTATAATGATTTGCATAATACAATTTATTCAATTTGTGTATATCTAAGCACAGTACTGGCAAAAATCACACTGTATATTGATCCATCCATCCATCCATTTTCGTCCGCTTATCCGGGGCCGGGTCGCGGGGGGAGCAGCCTAAGCAGGGACTCCCAGACTTCCTTCACCCCAGACACGTCCTCCAGCTCCTCCGGGGGGACCCCGAGGCGTTCCCAGGCCAGCTGAGAGACATAGTCCCTCCAGCGTGTCCTGGGTCTTCCCCGGGGCCTCCTCCCGGCGGGACATGCCCGGAACACCTCCCGAGGGAGGCGCCCAGGAGGCATCCGGAACAGATGCCCGAGCCACCTCAACTGGCTCCTCTCGATGTGGAGGAGCAGCGGCTCTACTCCGAGCTCCTCCCGTGTGACTGAGCTCCTCACCCTATCTCTAAGGGAGCGCCCAGCCACCCTACGGAGGAAACTCATTTCGAGCGCTTGTATCCGCGATCTCGTCCTTTCGGTCACTACCCAGAGCACATGACCATAGGTGAGAGTAGGAACGAAGACTGATCGGTAAATCGAGAGCTTCGCCTTTCGACTCAGCTCCCTCTTCACCACAACGGTCCGATACAGCGACCGCATCACTGCCGAAGCTGCACCGATCCGCCTGTCAATCTCACGTTCCGTCCTTCCCTCACTCGTGAACAAGACCCCGAGATACTTGAACTCCTCCACTTGAGGCAAAAGACTCCCCACCCACTCGGAGAGGGCAAGCCACCTTTTTCCGGTCGAGAACCATGGCCTCGGACTTGGAAGAGCTGATCTTCATCCCAGCCGCTTCACACTCGGCTGCAAACCGCCCCAGTGCACACTGCAGGTCCTGGCTCGATGAAGCCAACAGAACAACATCGTCCGCAAACAGCAGAGATGAAATCCTGTGGTCCCCGAACCGGACCCCCTCCGGCCCCTGACTGCGCCTAGAAATTCTGTCCATAAACACAATGAACAGAACCGGTGACAAAGGGCAGCCCTGGCGGAGTCCAACATGCACCGGGAACAGGTCTGACTTACTGCCGGCAATGCGAACACAGCTCCTGCTCCGGTCATACAGGGACCGGACAGCCCTTAGCAAAGGGCCCCGGACCCCATACTCCCCCCACAGGACACCACGAGGGACACGGTCAAATGCCTTCTCCAGATCCACAAAACACATGTGGACTGGTTGGGCAAACTCCCATGAACCCTCGAGCACCCGATGGAGAGTGTAGAGCTGGTCCAGTGTTCCACGGCCAGGACGAAAACCACACTGCTCCTCCTGAATCCGGGGTTCGACTATCGGCCGGATTCTCCTCTCCAGTACCCTGGCATAGACCTTACCGGGAAGGCTGAGAAGTGTGATCCCCCTATAGTTGGAACACACCCTCCGGTCCCCCTTCTTATACAGAGGGACCACCACCCCGGTTTGCCAGTCCAGAGGTACTGTCCCCAACCGCCACGCGATGTTGAAGAGGCGTGTCAGCCAAGACAGCCCCACAACATCCAGAGACTTAAGGTACTCAGGACGGATCTCATCCAACCCCGGAGCCTGGACTGTATATTGATGTATTTGTAAATTTGGAATAAACTCTTATATCATAATTCAACTTCAAATGAAAGGTACAATAATAGGCTATGTAACTTTTTTCTGGCGGAGAGTTAAGTCATGAATGTTATTGCTTTATCTAGAATCTTCCATAGCATACCATTAAACTTATCTATCTTCATCTAAATAAGCAAGTGAAGTGTCAGATCTGTGAGGAAAAGAGGACACTCTGTACACAAGAAGCATTAAAGGGCCTATATTATATTACACAAAACTGACTCTTGTGAGATTTAAGCCATATTATAATGCTGTTACCTCACCAAAAACATACCAGTACCTGGAGGTGTATTTTGATTCATTCACACATGTTTGAGTAACTCTTTATTAATAGTTTATAGTTTGTCTACAAGCTGCAAATTCTCTGCTCCACCTTGTGAGGTCATGAAGCTGTAGTTTTCAAGTTAACAGCTACCTTTTACCTTTAGTTCAGTAGAGATTTGAGTGGAGCCAAGGGTTTTCTGTTTGAGAGAAAGCTCAGCCTAAACATGCCGGGTTTGTGTGTAAAACGTGTGAATCAAAAAAAAAAAAAAAAAAAAAAACCTCCATGTTTGTGATGAGCAAACACCTGTAATTGAATAGATGTAAGATATATACATTTAATGTTACACAGTGAAATATTTCCCACAAAGCACTAACACCTGTCTGCATTTTATTTCTAATTCTGTTCTTGTTTTGAGAGTATGATCTCCCTGGTTCAGCCTTATCTACCTCCAGGCTGGTGTTTACTTGTATTATAGGTAAATGCCACTTCACTGCAGTGCCTGTGGGAGCTTATGAATATATGCAAGGCGTATTTCCCAGCCACACAACACAGAGCCAGAGGAACGCCGCCCCTTTTTCATCATTTGAGATGAAAGAGAAAGCATCAGATGGGTCTCCCTACACAATCTACATCCACAGTCTATGCTGTATTTGCCCTGGAGATGTGTCTAAACCAGGTCTATTTTTGACTTCACCGCAGGAGAGTGGAGCCACCACAAACTCACTGAAAATGCACTGCTTCAAACCAGCTTCAATACTTACTTACTTTTATATAGCCTTTTGAAGAATTACGTATAACTAGTGGAGGAAATTTGTTTTTATTTTTCCTTTGACATATGAAGACTGTTGAATCACTGGGTCTCAGATGACATTATAACATGCCAATATTATTTAATACAGATGGGGGGCTGCTAAAATTTATATTATTCAACTGCAGATTTATTTATTTTTTTTTTGTAATATGGCATGGTCTTTCTTGGGTCTGGTCAGTAATAGAAATGATGAGGTTCCATATTTAGGAATTTACTTCAATATTTCATGTTAAAGTACAATGTAATATAAAACTAGCTCAAATCCCAATTCTGGAAGTACGACATCATCTAAAAATTATGTTTTTGTGTGCACTGATGCACAATGGTGTGTGTAATAAAAATACTGAAGTTATAAAGGGATAGGAAAAGATGGACAGTTGACAGGTAAAAAGTCTTCAATATGGCAGCATCTATATCAGGGAAAAGTCATGAAAACCTTCCCTGGGATTCAGAATAACTCTGGGTGCATCTGCTCAAGTAGAGAAGGGCATGACTAACAGGTGGATTAGCCAATCAGAGTCGTATAGGACAGGACTAAACACAGAGAGTCAGTGTTTCAGTTTTATGCTGGAACTTCCTGGTCTTCCTGAACATGTGAGACAGGCCTCTACTTTGACGCTGTTTAAATCCAGGCTCAAAACGGTTCTGTTTAGCTGTGCATATGACTGAAAGGTTTTCACACTGCACTCTTCTCTCTGATTTAATGTTATTATTAATGTTATTATTATTATTAGTTGTATTATTAATGCTATTTATGATTTTATTTGCTTTTATTGTGGTTTTAATGTATTTCTTATTCTGTAAAACACTTTGTATTACTTTGTGTACAAATTGTGCTATACAAATAAACTTGCCTTGCCTTGCCTTTATGTCCCTCAAAACAAACATATTAATTTTAAAAAAAAATACAGTGGACTAAAAAGCATCATGGTCTTTTGCATAAATGTTTAAAGAACTAAATTCTGAGGTGAGAGAAATGACATTTGTTTCTAAATGATAGGTCACCGATGATGAAATAAATGAGTGTCACTGTTATGTTTGTTTCTGGCTTAAGGTGCAACAGAGGGAGCGATGTCTAGTCACCAGACAATTAAAAACTTTTATCGCAAAAACTAGTAACAGCACTACACTTAAAGAGCCTATATTACTCTATTTTCTGATCTATGTTATATAGTTGTTTATCCATCAAAAACATACCTAGAATTTTGTTTCTTTCGCACAAGTTTATCACACAAATCCTGCATATTTAGGCTCAGTTCCTCTCTCAAACTGAAAACTCACTGTTCCACCTTGTGATGTCATGTGGTAATACAGGAAGTGCTCCATTGCTTTTTTAAACTTCATTCACTTTCACTAATCATTTGGTTAAATTTAGTCCCTGGAATTGCCAATCTCTTCTGAATGAAAGGTAACGTAGAGATTCACTTGAAAACTACCACTTCATGAAATCACCAGGTGGAACAGAGCATTTTGAGCTTTGGAAATGACAGACATAAAATGAAGGATTATTCAAACATGTGAGAAAGAAACAAAACACAACTCCAGATAAGGTTTTGAGGAGGTAACAACATTCTAACATGACTTAAAAATCACAAGAGCAACATTTGCATAATACAGAACTTTTAATTCAGCACTATTTATTTGAATGACATTTTTATTTAAGTCAATGCAACACACATGGAGCTGTAGCACACAGGTATACATACAGGTGTTGCAAATAGGTGAGTAATGTGACAGGTGTGACAGAAGTAATGTAGCGTTAACAGAGGAATGTGAATGAAATAACTTTATTCACAAACCCCAGCCCGCTTGTAACATATGTCATATTGCATTTGTCAGTTCATTTAGCATGTATTTATAACTAAGTAAAAATAAAGTGATAATTGATTGTGGTTTCACTGAATAAATCTTGTCTTCACTTGGATACTATTTTTAAAGTGTCAGTGTGCCATGCTCATGCTCATCACAGTGTTGCTTTTTTGATGACGGTTTCTCAGTCTGTTTGCATCGGACGAAATGTTTAAGTACAGTTTGAGCCTCTTGTAATTTTGGAAGTTCAGCGATGTTAAGTCAATGTGAATGACTATGAATGAACATTTTGTCTTTACTGGCCACATTTAATTACAATGGCCTTAAGTGTTGCTGCTTCTTTGGCTCGGTCTCTTGAAAAACAGATTCTGAATCTCACTGGGACCTCTGGTTAAATAAAGGTAAAATAAAAACTGCATTTTAAAGGGCCCATGTTATGCTATTTTCTGATCTATGTTATAATGTTGTTTCCTCATCAAAAACATACCTGGAGATTTCATACACACAGAAAACAGTCAGGCTACGTTTACACTGAAACAAATCACCATATCAGAAACGATTTGCATCCAGACACGTTGTTTCTTTGTCCGCAAGCCTTCCCTATCCACACAGCTTTGCGTATATTTGTTTATGTTTTACAGAAACAAAACTTAAAACCACGTGGCTAATTTGCATAAGATGAGAGCTCAAAAAAACACCTCGCCCCTTGTGCTCTGATGTCGTTTAACTTCTTTCAGACTAAAGGACACGGCTCAGTGGAATATGAGTGTTCTTTCTGTGTTGTGTTGTGTGGTGAACGGTGAGTCTGTTCTGTGCTTCTAACGCGTTGGAGATGGTTCATGTTAAACTTTTCAGAGATTATACATCTGCAGGTCATACACATAGATATATATGAATGGACATACATTCTAGCCTCTTAGCATTTTGGAGGTGAATTACTTCGTGGTGCATAGACCTACTTCAGCGTATCAACATTTTCAGGCAGACACAGTGCCGGATCAATTCGTACTTAGATGAATTTGTGGGAGCTGGTGGCACCAGATCGTTTCGCCTCTGGAGCTGTTTTCCATCGGATTAGTGTTGATGAACAATGAATCCGCAATAAAAACGACTGAAATATGTGCTAGTGTGGATGGAGCCTCAGTTCCACCTTGTGATGTCATGTGCTAATACAAGAGGTGCTTCACTGTGTTTTAAACTACATACACCTTCACTAGAATAGATAATTAGCTCTTAATTTGAAAACTACTGCTTTATGACATCACAAGGTGGAACAGAGCATGTCAAGGTTTGGAGAGGTAGACAGATTTATAATGCAGGATTACTCAGACATGTGTGAATGAAACAAAACACAACTCCAGGTATGTTTTCAAGGTGGTAACATTATTATAACATGGCTTAAAGCTCTCTAAATGGAGGACCTTTAAAGTTGTATTTTCATTTTGATATTGTTTTAAAAATCTAAGCACTATCTCACCTGGTTTTAGGTCTCGGTTTAGTCCCAGTTTAATCTCAGTTTTGGTGTGTGCAGAGATGTCTAATGAAATTTGGGGGCTTGGGGCAAGAAAGTTCACACAGGGCCATGTTTAATCAAAAATAATCGGACAACAGACTCTGTAATCTAATCTATACTACAAACACATAACAGTAGTGCATCACCTGCTCTGACTGGCCAGAATACACAGACTGCAGCTCAAAGCAGCTTCATCAATCACGCTTTGTAGGCTCATCTAAAGTGGAAAAAAGTAACCACTAAGTAACTAATATTCTTGAGTAATATTTTTCATGAATACGTAATATTTTCATGTAAAGATCCTTTATTACACAAAATTGACTCTTGTGAGCTTTAAACCATATTTGAATGCTGTTACTTCATCCAAAACATGCCAGGAGTTGTGTTTTGTTTCATTGACACATGTCTGAGTAACCCTTTATTATCAGTCTGTCTACGTCTCCAAAGCTCAATATGCTGTGTTCCATGTCATGATGTCATGCAGTGGTATTTTTACCTTCAGAGAGGCAATTGGCAATTTCAGGTCTGAAATCATCCAGGTGATTCCAGTGACAGTGTATGGAGTTTAAAAACACAGTGGAGCACTTCCTGTATTACCAGATGACATCACAAGGTGGAAGAGAGTATTTTCCATTTGAGACGCTGGACTTGTGTGTTAAACATGTGTGAATGAAACAAAACACAACTCCAGGTATGTTTTTAATGAGGAAACAACACAACATAGATCAGAAAACAGTGTAATATGAACAATTTAATTCAGACATGTCAAACTCAGGCCCAGGGGCTAATTTTGGTCCACGATGTAATTATATTTGGCCCACGAGATTATTTAACATTTAACATAACATTACATATCTCAAAAGAAGAGAAAACATGAAGATGTTGTTGAGTTTTTTCAATAAATATTAAGTTTGGCCCATGACTTTGTCCCAGTTTTTAGTTTCGGCCCTCTGTGAATTTGAGTTTGACACTAGTGCTTTAATAATTTGGCAGTAATACTTGAGTAAATATTTTCATTTGACTTTGCACCACTGAGTAAAAGACATATTGACCTCTCTCTTACTAAACCATATTAAAACTCTCCTCCTTGACTGTTCAGAATTGGTTTTGCCCTGCAGCCTTCAGACCTGTCTATCACTCCATTCAGTCTGCTGTCCAGAAGTGGTCCGAGTTCAAATGAAAGTCTGTCTGTTTACACATTTACTCCAGAATGAGTGAGAGACGAGACTACTTGCCTTTTCAATAACAAAGGACCTCACCCTGCTTTTAATAAATAGCACAAACCCGAATCAATCTGAGTTAAAGTATTTGATTACCCAGTTTCCTAGCAACTCCAGACCAGGGCCATCTGTTGCTGCAGAGGCCTGTGCAGTCTCCAACAGGGAGGATAGCTCTGCACTTCCTCACACTCAAATTCCTCCACATCAGAGACTACATTATGAAACATGCCCCTGAAGGATAAGCGTCCACTGAGCCAATACACACTCATCTGGGATCAGATTAAAGATAAACTGTGTAACTTTTCTGGTGGAGGGTCTGACAAATGCTTTTCTCCATTGAGATGTTATTGCTTTGTCTGAAATATTTCACAGTATGGTATTAGAGGTTTCTATCTTCATGGAGACCAAACCAGACCAAGTTACAGGTCAAATCTGTGGAGATGCAACCCTGCTCCCAGTCAGAATGTAACTGAGTAAATGTAAGGTGGAGCTATTTAAAGTCATACTGCGAAACATTCCAAGCGGTGAAATGACACATCCATAGAAACAAGCAGATGGCATACCCTTCACCAGAAAAGTTACACAATGCATCTTTAAGGATTAACTGTAGTTTTTCTGGTAAGGGGCTCTTTCTTTAGCCAGTGCCTCCGCTCAATTTCATTTCTCCAGCAACTAGGCCAGGAATCAAAATACACTAGACGGTTTGCAAACACCCCAGAAGTGCGAGTTTGGGCACCAGCCAATCAGTGAAGAACCATACATTCTGTGTTGGCAACGATTCCCGAGATCGAGGATTTAAAGCTGGAATAAAGAGAAAGTTTGGTGAATTTTATCAAGGGGAAAGATGATATTGCCCTTCTTCCTACGGGATTTGGGAAAAACTTAATATATCAGTTAGCCCTGTTAGCAGTGCATTACATACATCACTACTAAATAGCAGTGATTGGTTAAATGATAAAAAGTTTCCCGCCTACCGTCAAGCGAACGAATTCTAACACTGCGAGGTCCACGAAGTGAAACCGGCTGATGAATCAGGCTACAGTGTCATGCTTGTCTCCATGAAAATGTTGTCATTTTGCCTGGAATGTTCCACAGGATGGCATTTAACATCTCAAGTTCCAAGTCAGATCTGCAGTAAGAAAGCATGTTGGTGTGGTATTTTTGAGCTGCTTAAGTTTAATGCCTTACTGTGGAACATTTTAAGCAAAGCAATAAATTCATGAGACAAGCAAGTAGCAAATCTCCCACTAGAAAAGTTCCATAGTGTGCCTTTAAAATTAATATTAGTATGTGTAGACTGTCCTTGATAAAACTAAATGACCAAAACTAAACAAATAGGTGTAGAGCCTTGCCCAAGGAGGATGATGGGAGCTGGGATCAAACAGGGATTGGACCATCAACCATCAGGTAAGTGGCATTATCTTTTACAGTAATTATAACTCATTTGTGTTGCTTCACAGCTGTTCATTCTGCAGACACCTCACCAGAGCTGCAGTTCTGACGATACTAGTTCTTTGTAGTTATTCCAATTTTTTATTCTTTGAAAACATCAAACTTGGAGACAAAATGTTCACTTGTGTTTTATTCAGTGTATAAAATATTCGATTTTGTTAAGTACAAGCATAAATACCAGCAAAAGAGTACTCAAGTAAAAGTGAAAATATCAAATGAAAAGATCTACTTTAAATGTGTGCTACTACTACTACTCCTACTACTACTACTACTACTACTACTACTACTACTACTGCTACTACTACTGCTACTACTACTTCTACTACTCCTACTCCTACTACTACTACTACTACTACTACTACTACTACTACTACTACTACTACTACTACTACTACTACTGCTGCTACTACTACTACTCCTACTACTACTCCACCTCCTACTCCTACTACTACTACTCCTACTACTAATCCTACTACTACTACTCCTACTCCTACTATTACTATTACTACTACTACTACTCCTACTACTACTACTACTTTTGTTGCTATTAAAGTAACTGTTTAAAATAAGATTGTAAGTATTTGCAGTGATTTTTATAACAAAGCATCAAATGAAGTGTAGTTTTGATAAAGAATTTAGATGATTTTAAGGGATTGAATTGATTTCTTCATTTTTCTAGCTGTTTGTGTGTTTTTGTGTATCTGGTTTGCTCAAAGTTGGGAAGTTATCTCAAATTAAATGGTCTCATACTATAAAGAAAAGTACTTTTTACTTTTCAGTCCAGATCTAAAATGTAGTAGAAAGTTGATACATGCTCTCAAATGTACTGACATAAAAAGTATCTACTGTAAAATGTACACAAGAGAAGTACACATATGTAAAAACTGAACTTAACCTCTTAACGCCTGAATTTATATAAATGTATATAAAAAAAAGTTGAGATTATTAACTTGACTATAGCCAAAATAAACAAATAAATAAATAAACAGAAATTTGGGTATGTTGCAAATTTGCGGCAACTAGAAAGAAGTGCTTGCCAAAGGTTCCTAGGAAAGTACTGCATATGCACTAACCGGGATTGGGGGAATGTAGCTGCTATCTCGGCTTATATCTTGATCCAAATGGTTTGTCACAGTAAGAGGCTATGTATTGTTATTTACTTTTGTACTTTGTGACATTCCACCACAGCAAATAGGTGCCATTTTGATGATATTTCTTCTTTCTTCCACATCAGGCTCATCATTTTAAGGTTAATTCTCTCAAGTCTTTCTATGAATTTGCATGTTTTCATCATTATTCTCTCTTTGAAGGCTTAAAAATATCACCTCATTACTTATCCAAACATTTTTGCCTTAGCTTCTTCGAGTCTCCATTTACAAAAACACCCCAAAAGACCAGATCAGGCTGTTTGCCAAAGTGCATTTTATTCAATAATTTAACACTGGACTTGACACATACAATGCAATATTTATACAGACAAATGTTCAGCTCTGCTCCGTTGAAGGCTGTGTGGAGATTTGAGAATGAGTGGTCCGTGTGTCGTGTGCACAGGGTCAGGAGACAATGAGATGGAGAGGATCAGTCAGGTTCAGGCTCATGGTACCATATTACTCCAGACTGCTAGACTAAAATGCAGGACAAAAGCTTGTTTATGTAACATGTATAAACTAAATATGGATACAGTATTCTGAGTGGTTGGAGTAAGGTGAAGTTTGGGTTACCAAGTGCGTAGTTTTACATGGTTTTAAACATAGACTGTGTAAAGAAACAGACTGAGCGAGTGTGACGTCACCCATAGCGTTCAGCTCCACTCAAATAAAAGCTCATAATGTTTTGCAAAAGTGATTTTTCAGAGCTTTTAACCATGTTATAGCTGTTTCCCTTTCTCATTTACCCCCTGGAAGATCATATTTGGAGTAATCTGAGTAATGAGTAATATTTAATCACTTTTTTTCAAGCTGCTCTGTTGTTTCTGCTCTGTACTTACTTCATTCACCAATTTTATTTTATTTCTTTTCTTTTCTATTCATAGCTCCTCAAACCCAGACATGTTGCTACAGTGATGCGAAGGAATGAGTGAAATGCATGACAAGACAGCTCACACATCTATCCCATTTATCAGAAAAAGAAGAAATGACATAAGATAGAACATGATCTTCATCCAAGTTGTTTAGCAATTCATATTTTTACAAAAAAGTAGCCCATCCTGACTGGACTGACAACTGACAAAAGCTCACCTTATCTACTGTACCTAATCAATTTCTGCACAACCATTGTATTTGTTAAGAGGTGTTAGTGAAATATGGCATAGTTCAGTATTCACACAGCATCCTTTTTCATTTAGCCTCCAAATGATTCATCCATTGTAATTTAGAGCCGTATGAGGTCTGGCATGCTGGCACACTTTCATCAATTACTCATCACCAATAATCTGTATTTTATTCACTTATCTTCACCATCATCTTTCTTCATCCTTCTTTTTATGGAAGCATCCCTGCAGGAGACGTTAAAGGCCCTGTACCCGATTTGTTTACGTTTTTGACCAAAAATTGTCTTGCCTTCATACAGATATATTGTATAAGAAGTTCTGTGAGATCAAAATATGTCTGCTGGGTATTTTCTGCTGTTTTTTATAGTCCAATAATCAGGAAGTGCACAGTTTGTATGCTAGTTGTTGTTAGCATTATTGCGACACAAAACTCTGCTCCACGTATGAACTCGTGGTGAATAATTAGGATGCTTGGAATAACTTTAAATCACTGTAAACCATTTAAAATTAACAGGTTTTTCCTCATTTTTTCCGACAGTAAAAATCCAGTGCAATGCCTTTAAGAGAGGATTGGCTGTAGAATTATTTTTGTGGTTCTTGCCTGGAAGAAGGTCAAACGTTCTGCAGTATTTAACAGTAGGTGCGTCAGAGTAAGAATATATCTGTTAGAATGAGACACCAGTAAAGTGTCAGACTGAACGAGGAAAAACAAATTGATGATTTATGTGTACTAAATTTGAGGATTCAATTCCCATGAGTTTTGATGGTGTCATAACTTGTTTACAGTTTATTGATATTGATTTTATGGGCTCTGAATCTTTTGGATCCATTCATTTCAAAGAGCAAAGTTATTTTTCCTACCAACTAATCATAGAAAGAAAACCAAGACTCAGATTTGTTCAAACTGGAAGTGGGAGTGTGTTTGAAAGGACGCATAATCTAAATAAAGCATTCCACTACAAATCTTTAAAATGTATATATTATGATCCAAAATATGTGATCAAAATGCATAAATTAGAAAGTAAAAGATCTGGCTCTTTTTAAAAAAATTAAATATGGTTTCAGCCATTGATGTAAAGGAATCGTTCAGTCATCACATCTCTACTTTCAATATATTCTATCACTTTTTATTGCATTTGCACAAACACAAACTCCAGTCTATCTGAACTTTATTGATTATTTTTCATTATTACATGCCAGAATGTCCACTTATCCTTATCATTAGCAAGTAATTAACAAGTCTACCTTTTCATAATATCTAGTTTATTAAGAATGATTCAGGCTTATAGTAAATACTTATAGGTGCATTGTGTCACTTTTCTGGTGGAAGGTCTGCCAAAAGCTTTTCTCCATGGAAATGTTATTGCTTTGTCTGGAATGTTTCACAGTCTGTACCTGTTTTTAAATCATTCCTAAAAGTGCACTTTTTTTCACTGGCTTTTAATAAGTGAGATGTACTTTTCTTGTTGTGGGTATTTTATCATTTCTATATTTCTTAGTAGTTTTATTGTAACTTTGACTGCGATTGTCCTTGTCTATTTTATATTTGTGTACAGCACTTTGACCAGCTGTAAAGTTTTTAAAGTGCTTTATAATTAAAGTTGGTAAGGTAAGGTATGTGTGTATGATATTAAATCTTTATGGAGACCAAACTAGACCAAGTTACAGGTCAGATCTGAGGAGAGGCCTTGTAATAGCCCGGATAGCAACCTTAGCAGTATAAGAGGAACGGAGTAGAGTTGAGCCGATTTGTAGTGCAGACCCAAAGTGCATTTACTTCCACAACCAAGAAGAAAATTAAAAAAAATATTTACAAAAAATACAAAAGTTATAAACAGGCACGGCCATAACCTGCACTCACACACAAGCACCTTCTCCTCGACAAAGGTGAGGCTGGCTCCTTATATAGGCCACATCCTCTAACTGGGTGAGCTCATCTTCAACAGGTAAGTTCAGATAATTCCCATTCAGTATTTAAAAAGTTAGCCATCAAACAGTGCTCCAAATATTCAATTAAATCTAAATACAAAAATGTATCTCTTTATTAAATTAGCAGTGTTTTATTATTCATTTTCAAATATTAAATAGAAAAAGTTTAAATATCTGTGCACCCCTCCTGCTAACAAAATAGTTGCCTGCCCCGGACCCTTGTTAAGGTGCTCTGGCTTCTCGGGGACTCTTTTAGCCAGAACACCCGAGGCAGACAACACAAGAGGGTAAGTACAATTCATTTCAACCACAATTACTTAAATTAAATGCACTTATTTCATTTTCTTTACAGGTTCCTTTACTGCAAAGGCACTTCAATCAATTATCAATAAACATTTTAAACCTTTGCTTTGTCAGAATACTTGTTTTTCTATGTATTTTTGAGCTATAAAACCACCTGTATTTGAATAAATGTAAGGTAGAGCTGTTTAATGCCATACTGTGGAACATTCCAGGCAGAGCGATGACATATTCATAGAAACAAGCAGGTGATGGACCCCTAACCAAAAAGTTACGTAGTGCACCTTTAACTCAGCACTATTTACAGTTTCTAGTCATATTTTCGGCAACTTTAGCTCAAACTGTACGTAAATTTCTTGCTTTATGGTCAGAAACATGTGTGCTGCCTTCAGTGACCTCTGCAAATTCTAGTAGTTGGTGACATCACGTAAAACTGCCTTGATTACAGCCAGATCACAAACAACTGCAGCGTGGATACCTGTTTTGACACTGTTCCTTATACCCCAGACCCTGCCCATACTCCCCCCTTCACTTTCCCCTTTAGTCCTCCAGGTACTGCCCAGTTTAACAGCTCTATTTAAAATTTGGTTATTGGCAGAGTTTAGGATTTAATCCCAGTTAAAGCATCTGTTCATTTTATTAAGGCTAATTAAAGTGCAATAATTACAAAGTGTTACCGTATTTTCTCATTTCAATACTGAGTAAAGAGATGAGTGGTATACAAAAACTTTAAAGCTCCTTAAATTTACTTGAAACTCCCTGAAGCCAGTACATCCTCTCCATCTTTCATATTTTGTTTATTTGGTTCTTGTCCGAGACGCTTTTTACAGCTTTCATTTGGCTCATAATATGTGTACCTCCATCGCAAATTAACTGGGTAGATTCTCCGCCTCCAGGATATTTTTACCAGACAATTTTGGCAGCGGACATTTTAAACCTCCACTCAAGTCCCTAAAGTTTTCTTATTTACCTTTTTATCTTCCCGAGTTACAAAGTGGCCCGTCTGTGCGCTGGTTACACCACAACAATGCCGGAATATTCAATAATACTTTGTCTAAAATTAGCAGCAGTTGTAGCCAGCCTATTTCAGCGCTGTGTTAGTGTTGGCGGGGTCTGATTACACAGCAGCACAGCATTATTACACAGTCCATAGCTGTCTGCTATCTCATAACTTCATATTGAACCTCTTTATTACATGGCTTTCATTTCACTGTTTGAATATAGGGCAGTGCACAGTGCGGATTCAGACTAGCATTGTTCTCATCTTTGTAAATAGAACCATGGGGTATTATAGTGTTTTGTTTTTTGTTTTATCCCAATATTTGACCAGTTATGATGACTTCTTTTGATGAGTAGAAAATCAATTATCTCATCAGTCTCGGTTGTCTCCATGGACGTGTTCTTGCATTGACTAGACTGTTCCGTGTATGGCAACTTATATTTTGTATTTATTCAGTTTCATGTGTTTTTATCCCTGGGAAAAGGGTAAAAAGATTGGCATTGCCTCTCAACTCCATGGCGATACGCTTAAAGGGGGCATATTATGCAGAATCAATCTTTTTGAGTTTTCTCCCATTAAATATAAAGTTGTTTCCTCCTCAAAAACATGCCTGAGGAGGTTTTAGAGGCCATCCATGCATGTTTCAGTAATTTAGTGATCTCTCATGGGCCCTATTTTCACCTTCTTTTCGTTTAACTGTAAGATTCTGTCCAATAACCAGTCTACGTCATCCATGCTCCCACACAACAATTCTCCAGAAATATACCAAAGCAGGATACAAAACTGTACACAACAACTTCACAAACCTGATACGATGTGCAGTAGCTTAATAAGTGGAATGTACGCTGATTGTGCCAAAGATGTTCATTTTGTCTTCTTACATACTTCAACTTCTTGGGTTCTTTTTGAAGAGAATACAGTAAAGTGAATTTACTTTGTTGACATGTTTCTACTGCATCTTCAGAACTGTCTTTGGTGTTGGTGGTGACGTGTCGTCTATCAGCTGTTGTTACTTCCTGTAGGCGTGGTCCACCTGAATGACCTGGCAGGTCGCTCAGACTGACCACGCCTTCCGTCGCCCAGTGCTCTCTGGAGGAGGGTGTCCCAGGTGTGAAAGGAGAAATGTTCCCTCATCACTATTAATGTTGTCCGTGCTTCGTTTCCTGAGTTCACTGTCCTCCCTGATCCAGCATTTGAACTTGTTGTTTTCCAATCCAATGACCCGAGCCCTGTCCCAATCCATAATGTGGTTATTTCTTTTAGAGTCATCCAATATGGCAGATTTTAGGTTTTCCTGTTCTGCTTTGTCTTTTTGTGTTCTGGTGTCAACAAGGTAAATACGCTTTACTGTAATGTCTTTAAAAAGAACCCAAGAAATTAAAGCGTGCAGCTTGTGTTGTGATAGCATTCTGAAGGGGGGTGACTTTGCATACAGAGCAAAGAAAACTAAGATTTTGTGTCAAAAACAAAAGTGAGACTTATAAAAAAAATGTTAATGCATTGTTTTTGGCACATATAGCATTTTCAAGGCAATAAAAAGTAACATGGTGATCTAAATATGATGTGTTACCAGTTAATACCACATAGAAATAAAAAAAGCCTCTCTTTATACTTGCAGAATATTACAGGCATATAAAATTAAAATAGGAACATTTCTGACTCTTGCATGTTTATTTTTAGATAAATAAATAGACTCTCTTCTGTATCATTAACCCATTTTATCCAACTGTGTTCTACTCATCCATTATCACACCAGCCATCTCAGCCTCTTCATCTTCTCTTCACAACCACTATCAATCTATTTATCTATAAGATATAATCATTGCATTTTATTTATTTTTTTGTTGCAAAAATAAGTACAGTTTAATAATATTTTTGTGAGTATCTGTTTAGGAATTTGTCTTTGTTCAGTCGTAATTTGGTTGAGGTCCTTCGTGTCAGAATAGCTGGTTGTATATCTCATCCACTGGCCCCACCTCCTGCAAATCCACAGAGACCAGAGGAACTGATTGAAAAAACTATTAGGGTGGGAGGTGTCAATCATGTCTGTCAGTGATAATGGACCAAACACAACATGTCTCATTAAATCTGCAAAACAAATTAAGGTAAATTATATTAAATCCAGGTCTCTAATCCCAACCTGACTTTTGGTGTTAATGCGATGATGTAAAGTAAAATTGCATATATTATTTTGGAATTTCATGTCACTGTTGTTGTTTATATTAGGGACCAGGGTTGTCAAAAGTATCGAAAATCAGATACTAATCGATGGCAAAACCAGTATCACAACTAATGCTCATTTGAGCAGGTATTGATACTAAAAAAGTCACATTTATAGGACAGAAATTAACCTTTCCTGAATAACTTTAAAATGATCTTCATCTTTATCAAAACATACCATGGAACCCACACTATCAGACAACTGAGGGATTACACAGATATAAGGCCACATGGTAATATAAAAGAAAATAATTTAACTAATTGTTTGTGGAACAAACCATTTTTCACTGGAGCACTGCAACACTTTATTTTGAAATTGTGTTTTTATGAGTGTTTATTGTACATAATGTGGATGAATGAAATGTGGAATGTGGAACCAGCCTCTCAAATCTGCAAAACAAATTTACCTATGGGTACAAATAAAGCAACCTAACCTAACCTAACCTAAGAAAGTACTACCATTTAATGTTGAAAATGACATTTTATTGTCACATTAAATTTAAATAGCTTTAAACTGCAGTTATATTAATATTTCTATTCATATTTAACAACAATCCAATATTTTATTTTTTTTTCTGTCAATCAAAACGTTAAAAGGAAAGTCATTTTATTACAGTTTACATGCTTCAATTGGCAGTGCGGTGTAGTAATATAAAACTCTAATACTTTTATTTTTAGCAAATATTTGAATCTTCATGCAACTTTTCCGACAAATAGTTCATCAATCATGAATGTCTCAATGTTTTTTACTTTGCCTGGAATGTTCCGCAGTACAGCATTAAACCTATCAATTTTTTACTTATTCAATAGCAGTTGTTTTAATTGCTAAAGAGAAGTTATAATATAATAAGCTAAAGTGTGGAACATTTCAGGCAGTGATAAGCAGGTGGTTGACCCTACACTAGAGAAGTTACATACTGCATCTTTAAACATTCAGTTGCTGTCATTAACCTTTTATTTGTTGTTAGCTGAGTAGAATAAATATTGTAATTCAGTGGTGTAAGAAGTAATCAGATCACTCTCTTGTTGTGTAAACTCTTTTGAGAACTACTCTACCTCCTCTTCACTTCAGCTCATTTAACACAGCTCACACCATTCACACACTGAAAGCCCACACTTACACATCTTTGTATCGCTCGACTCTTGTTGTCTGTCATCCTACCAGTCCCTCCCATTGCTCGAATCATTACTGCTTACTGCTCAGTGTCGGAGTTAGGGGCTAAAGTGACCCCCCGGAATCCTTCAATGCCCATTATTAGTATTCTGCGTGGAAATAAAGGGTCCCATCTGTGGAAGTGGTGATGGGGAGAGGAGGGGGACTCAGCAGGACAAGGGGGGCCGTTGGGGGGGGCTCCCGAGGGACACACAGGAATTAACCAGTGACACATGGAGCCTGCTAATAAGGCGATGGTGCGTAGATTGGAGCGAGCACATGTAAAGCGCAGCAGGCGTCATTATGCGCACGTGATTATGCATATACTATTCAAGTACTACAGGGGGACGGGGCACGAGATCAACTATGCAAAACTAAGATACAGGAAATTAAACATGTGCATTTAGAAGTGAGGATTGAAACCAGATACTCATTTTAGCAGGTATTGATACTCAAAAGTCACAGAACCAGAACCAGAACCTAAATAGTTTTTTTATATATATATATATATTATTGTCATGGTATCAGAATCAAGTATCGAGACTTTTCCTAATATAATGTAAAAGGTGGAATCTATCTAAAAATACAATGAGTACAACTTTTATCTTTTTTTTTACTTGATATTAGGGTTTTGTCTTTGCCGAGTTAGCACAATGAGTGACCCATGCTGCTTTTCTATTTCCTGTACCCTTTTTGTTTGTGGTATGGGTGGAAAGAAGTAATTTTTAGTGTGCATGTATTGTAGACCTTTATTACAAGCATAGATATTCAAAGACTCTCTCTCTCACACACACCCACGCACACACATACACACACTCACACACACACACACACTTATTGTAATGCTGTGTGTTTATTAAATTTGTAGTGGGGCCACATGTGGTCACAGGGCAGACAAAGCGCAGGGTGAAGGGGCCATGTCAGATATGGAGATTTGATGTGGTGATTCTGGTGTTGCATTAATGCGCTTGTGCGCGCGTGTGTGTGCGCGTGTGTGAAGGCAGCATCTGTCACGAGTGTAATTGGAGGGGGTCAGGTGTGGACAGGGCACAGATCCAGGCCCCGCCCACAGCATGGGTCAGTGTCTGGTACAAGAGGCTGGTACAAGCTCTGTCTAAGTGTTTCTATTTACAACAGTGCTGAGCTATGTCTGATGGGGATGATTGTAGCTCTATACATGGCAGTGATATCAAGCTGCATGCATATATGTCTACAGTGAAATGTTCAGCAGTTACCATGGTGACACAATGTTAGTAAGTGCTGCCAAAAAATGTTTTAAGAAAAAAAATATAAAAACTCAAGAAAAAAAAAGATTAAAGATTAAAATCTAACAGAGCTTCAGACAGAGCAGTGCCTCTAGATGTCATCACAGTTAGCATCAAGTATCAATATGAAAACATGGCACTTTTCTTTTTGGTGTCCTTTTATACTTGTGATAGAGTGGCCTCATCAAAGCCACAGCACTGTCGCTAACCTAAGTACGCACATATAAACCATAGACTGTATTTACAGTCAATGCCACTTACCTGTTTGTTCATTAAGTGCATACCAGGCTGCTGTTCAACCATCCATGTGCACAGTTTGGTCCTCCAACAAACTTGAAATCAGTATCCAGCTCCTGTTCACAAGTCCCTACTGTCAAACCGAGCTCCTCGCTTACTTCATGTTTTTGTTTCGTCATGCGCGGAACACTGGCCTCTGACGTCATAGTGACGTCACCTTAAGATGCCATTTTTCCCACTAAATGGGAAATGTTATTTTTTACTAACTGTGCTACAGGTGCAGAGTTATGGCCATAATGTAAAATGTATTTCTGTGTATTTTTCCATATTTTTGTTATTATTGTTAAGTTGAGTTTTTCCATAGAAAACCAGTATTTTTGTCCTTTTTTTTTGTTTTTGTTTGTTTGTTTGTTTTTTCTATTTCTGCTTTTTCTCACCCGTGTTGTGTAGTAGAAAATTCTGAATCCTGCATATTACTCATTTTGGAGGGCCCATTTCTTGCCTTTGGCCCTGGTTAAACAAATACTTCTCCAGCTGGATGCCTAAGCAGACGCCAGTCACAAAATTTGGACCATAGGAGGCACCAACAGCTCTGTGGCTCTTTGTTGTGATGACAATTATAGCGATGTTCACTCAGTTCAGTTCAATTACAGGTGGTTTTATTGCCCAAAAATACCTAGAAAAACAGCATACTGACAGTGAGCAGGGTTGGTAAATGAATATTGCAATTTAAAATATCCATAATGATCCACAGGTGTCATAGATTATAACAATACAGCAGACACAAGCATAGTGTGTGTTTTAAATGCGAGCCATCTCCATCTAATTTTCAGCTTCTTTAAAAACCTTCTCTTCATCAACACAAAGAATAACAAATAATTCTTGAATCATTATGTTATTTTGATAGGTTTAATTGCCTTTCTTTTTGCAGACACCTCCTCTCCTCACCACTGGCCTGTGAGACACATCATGCTTTTACCATGAATAAAATCTCCAGAGTTTTCCTCCTGGTGTCAGCCTTAACCAGGTAATCGTCAAATCCCCCCCTTTAAATGTAAGCTGGGGTTTTCCTCCATCAAGCCCGGACAGCGAGGACCTCTGGGGAGCCTGGTTCACTGTACCACTGACAGCTACCCAGAAACTCCTGCTCAGGCTCATCTTTAGATCCCAAGGGAGCAGGATATAAAAAGAAAATTATTTAGACAGCAAAACAAACACGGTTAATTACAGTGAGTGAGTCTACAGCATGTATTTGGTGAAACAGTTTAAGGGAGACAAAATAGAGGAGAATGCTCAGGAGAGAGAGAGAGAGATCAATTGGTTGTGATTGAAATGACAGCAGAAAGACTGAAGGGCTGCAGATGAGGAGAGCACGTTAGAACAAGATCTACAGACTGGACCATCAGTCAAAACTGCCAAGCAATTTTGTGTCCTCAACCAGAGTACAGCAACAATGAGAATTCATGAATTAAATGCAGTTGATACAGTTGCTTAGCCATTGTGAAAAGTGGGTTTACAATTAAATAAATAAAAATAACAATAAGAAATGGCTTTTGGCATAAAATGATTTATCCCCATGTAGACAAGCATGTGACTGCACCAGGCCAAGTTACAGATCAGAGCTGTGGGTAAAATGCATGTGTTTCAATTGATATCTTTACCAGTAAATAAACCTGTAATTGAATAAACAGAATGCAAAATAGGTCAGTCTGAAGGTTGGCTCTCGACATAAACATCACTGGGAGAGCGGTGAGATCCACTGACCTTCAGGTTGGAGATGAGCTTCCAGGTCCCACAGATGAATGCCACTGTTGTGTCCTTAACCCAACTTGGCCCCAGTATCTGTGTACACTGGTGTAAGAATGTGTGTGTGAATGAGTTGGTTCCTTGAGAACTTTGAGTGCCTTGAAGGTGGAAAAGCACCATATATAAATCTGACCATTTACCATTTACTGTGGAACATTTCAGAGAAAGCAAAACACATCTATCCAGAATATTCCTGTCAAAACAATGACATCTTCTTAGAGACAATCTGGTGAAGACCACCCAGAAAAGTTCAAAGAGGTATCTTTAAATTAAACCGTAAGATGTCCATAAATATACCTGATATTTTCATAAAAATATATCATGCACTGTTCATGCCTCAGATTGCAGTGATTCATATGAATGTAAATCATTTATCCAGGTATGGGACTGTAGCACATATTAAAATACAGTTACTTGTGACCGGTGGTGGCTGTATTGACATCTCACTTGAGATGAGAATAGATGGTTTGGGTGGGACGAGAGACGAGGCACTGTAAATCAGGTCTGGCTGGCTTCCTGAGCTTGGGCTGATCCAGAAATAGAATTTTGCTGACAGAGGAAGTTGTGGAACCAAAGATCGATACACTCTCACTCACAGAGCTGTTTCAAACCTCCAGCGTTTTTCACTGCACTGTGTTTTGGTTTTGCATCTTCCTCCTTGTTACTGTAGTAACATGTGAGGAGCTGCTTTTTATAACATTTAAATCAGGAAGATGAGATGAAGCATTCATGTAAGTATGCCCCAGGGCAGGCATGGCTGCTAAAGGAAAGCCATGATGATCACTGGGGTGTAATAATGAGTTAAAAATAACGAAATCTCCCCATTGTTTGTTTAGAAATTCTATAGAAAAATATGTTCCTTCTCAGATGGAATATCATTTTTTTTATTTCTAAAATGCCACAAAATGCATGTACTGTGAGTGAGGTCTCCTCTCCCAGAAAAGTTACATAATGCTTTTCTTTTACTAGTTCACAAAGCTACTTTTCACACAGTTATTCATAGTGAAATTAACTTCATATCAACTAGGAATAGACGTGTGGCTAAACATTGTGATATAAAATTGTGCTTAGAATTAAACTTTATTACTGAAAAACTAACTCATGCATATTTTTGCATCTTCAATGTCCTCCTTCTGAATCCATCCATGCCTCTCTTCTGGTCTTTTATTCCGTGTGTGTGTGTGTGCATGTGTGTATGTGTGCATGTGTGTATGTGTGCATGTGTGTATGTGTGCATGTGAGTGTGTGTGCATGTATGTGTGTGCTTGTTTGTTGGTTAGAGGTCAGTGGTGTAATCGGGTGGGTCCTATTCCCATTCAGGAGGCAGAGTTCACGCCTGGCTGCATTAACATATGTCTGTGTATTGACTGTGACCACTGTGTTTGATTAAGCTTAAACAGAACCCAGCCCACCACTCCGCAGCAGTGACTCACTCCTTTTGCATATATGCAGATGAAGAATACACCAGTGATTTCATCTGTTTATAGTCATAAGAACACGAGACACGACATGTGAATAGATGGGACTGACAGTTATTAACTATAGATTACAGCACATTTTTGGTTGTTTGGTGGATGCCTCACAAACTTCGGTACGTGGGTTGCCTTTCATGGTTCATTGCAATTCTTGTATTTGTATTGAAATATATTCATGAACTACTTTTATAATGTTTTAGGTCCTAGTGTAGACCCAGTATAGTCCTGTTTTTGATCTGATGGTACTCTGATGGTACCATATATTTCTTCCAGGCACACAAAACAAATTATCTTATTTTGTGTATCATAAACTCTTCACTAATAAACATGCCCAAATATAGTTATATAATTATATCTAAGTGCATTGTTAAGTATAAGAAAACATGTGCTGTAAAAACTATTAGGAGCTGCATAAAATTAAGGAGCGGGGCTGCATAAATTTAAGTCTGGTTTGATATTAATAAATTGTCGCTAAACAGAAAAAAACAAAATTTATGATATTTGCAAAACAAAAAGTACAATATCATGTACAGATTATGTTCAATAATACACCACTAGAAAGAGTCTCTGAAAACAAGTTTTTAGGAGCAACTATAGACCATAATTTAAACTGGAAATCACACATAAATACAATTAGAAATAAATTATCCAAAGTAATCACAATTATATATAAATATAGATATATCCTAAATAAAAACTGTATTTTTATTATAAATAACTTGCTGGTAATGCCCTACATAAACTACTGTATTTAGATTTGGGGCAATACATACAAGACTAACACAGATCCAATCTTTACCTTGCAAAAAAAAGGCAATAATAATCACACACACATTATCAACTTTTTTTTAATAAACCTTTGAACTCCAAATTCCACGGCTTAGTCCACCAGTACACTTTGAAAATCATGTTCAAATTAAACAACATTCTCTTGTCAAAATCATTACAGAATATGTTCAAAATCCAAAATAGTCAATATGAGCTCAGAGGTACAGCCATGCTTTGAAAAAAATAAACTAAAAGAAAATCAGAACAAACATTATGAAATTTTGTATCTCTGTTATCTCTGGGTGGATGTCTTGAACAATTGTACAGAAAACCTAAAATTGTGCACCACTCTCTTAAAAGTTTAAATGTTTAACTCTGGGCAGATTCATGAATCCGTTTGTGCTGCTCAGTTTGTGCTGTAGTACTTTGTTGTACTGTAACTGATTTGTTTGTTTCCTTTTGCTGTATTTATGAATATGAACTGCTGTTACGATGACGCTCTGAGAAAGGAATAAAGGGTAAAGGCAAAATAAGCTCAAGCTTCAGCCTACACCTTTTCGGTCAGTATATGTTAAATATGACTGTGGATAATATCAGAATATTCCTGTGACCGAAATAAATTAACTAATCAGTCAATTTGAAGAACAATCATTGCTAATAGTTACTAAATATTAGCCTGATTCATCAGCCCGTTTCACTTTGTGGAAACTGTCTGACCTTGCAGCATTAGAATTCATTAATTCGATGGGAGGCATGTACTTTTTTTTATTTAACTAATCGCTGCTATTTGGGCTAACTGGTATATTAAGCTTTTCCCAAATCCCATGGGAAGAAGGCCAATAACGTCTTTCCAATTGATAAAATTCACCAAACATTCTCTTTTTTCCGACTTTAAATCCTCGATCTTGGGAATCGTTGCCAACACAGAATGTATGGCTCTTCTCTGATTGGCTGGTGCTCGCACTTCTGGGGTTCTTACATACCATCTAGTGTATTCCAATTCCTGACCTAAGGAAGTGGCATCAACCTGTCTAATTTAATATACCATATCATTTAAAGTTACCAGATTTTTTGAAAAGTCCTGTGAGGTGATTACTGTTGTGATTTTGGGCTAAAGAACCTGCATAATAAAAGTTGGTTGCATACAGTGTCTCGTGTTGTGAGTGATATGTGTGTGATCTTGCACTCAGTCTGCTCATTGTGAGGGGACTCTTTGTTACCCAGAAACTCAGGTTTGAGTGACTTCACTGGGCAGATGTTAGCATATAGCTTCATCTTTAGGACTAAACTGAAATCCACCTGAGATGTCATACCGCCATTTATTAATTTGTAAATCACAAGTTATTGACAGCCTGGTAACATGTTAAAAGTGTTCTATAGCAAACAGGAGAATAAATCCACCCTGGTTAGAAGCTTGCACCAGACCCAGACTGGTGATGATGAGACGATAAATTCACCGTGTTGCTGTGTCCTTTGGCAACACACGTTGCCTAGAAAGAATGTGGTGAGTGGTAGTTGAAAGTTTACCCCTCGGCAGCTGTGGCTACCGTCACAGAGTGTTGAGTGAGTGAATAATGATTATAGTGTGGAGCTTGGAGAGGCTTGGACAGATTGGCATCAGACTGACTACTGCACACGAGGAAGCAGATATAATGGAGGGATATACACATATGGAAAACACAGTGCAGAGACCAAGGTTAGGCAAGGCAAAACACACTGTGCATAAAACATATCATACCCAAATGTATTCATATTTATACATTAAAGTGCAGAGACAGGCCGTGACTCACTGCTGTCTAACCGTCCTCCTGCTCTCCAGGTTTATCTAACAGTGCCATTATCTTTTAATCTGCTCTTACACCATCCCCAAGAGACGCGCTGCTCTAGATACGGCTCTTGATCTGTGACTGACGCTCTGCTACATGAATGAAAGAGGGAGGGTTTTCAGCAGAGCAGCGCTGCTTTCATCACACACTTTTACTACTAATAGAACAAGCCATATGGACTCTTTAAAGGGGCTATATTATGCTATTTTCTGATCTGTTATAATGTTATTTCTTCTACAAAAGCATAGGTGTTCATTCTGTTCCACCTTGTGATGACATGTGGTAATACAGGAAGTGCTCCACTGTGTTTTTAAACTGCATACACCTTCAATAGAAACATTTGTGATGATTTCAGCCCTGGAACTGCAAATCTGTACTGAACAAAAGTAGCTGTTAACTTGAAAACTACCACTACATGACATCACAAGGTGGAACAGAGCATTTAGAGTTTTGGAGATATAAATAGGCAAATAAACCAGGACTATTGAAATGTGAACAAAACACAACTCCATGTTTTTGAGGAAGTAGCAACATTATAACATAACTTAGGTTACGTTCCGTATCACCATATCGGAAACGATTTGCATTCAAACACTATCCACAAAGTAACGAGAAACAGCCTGAAACACTAGTCACATGACTAGGCTGGCGTCATAACATCACATGGGCGGTAAAAACAAAGAAGTGGTTCTAGCTACGCTGTAGCTAGAAATAAGTAGTTCTAGCTACACTGTATTCTGTTTATTTGTGGTTTGTTTAAACTGTTTCCCGCAAAAGTGTCACATGACCGATGTCACAAACCCAGCAAATCAGGAAGACACAAGTCACAGTGATGTGGTCCAATAAAGACGCAACTAGAGCTCCTATGTCAGCGTATCAACATTTTCAGGCGTCCACACAGTACCGGATCAGATCCGTACTCGATTGTACGAATTTGTGGGAGCTGGTGGCACGTTCGTTCAGTCGTTCCGTCTCTGGAGCCTTTTTCCATCGGATTAATGTAGACGAACACGGCATCCGCAACGAAAACGTCTCAAATATGTACTAGTGTGGATGGGGCCTTAAAGCTCACAAGAGTCGGTTTTGAGTAATATTACATGTATTACATGTAATTTTTCACACTAACTAGAGTCTATTGCATTCACCATTAATTGTCATGTGACCCACATTAGAATGTTTTCATACATTTAAATGTGCATTTCTGTGGTGGACCAAGATTGTAGCACAGTATGGCATTACCCGGAAGTACGGCATTATTATACAACTTACCCGGAAAACTTACAAATCTTAAAATAGCATTTTTGGCTTTGCGCAATGATGAAATATATTTCTACAGCCACCTCCATGTAGATTTTCACTTGATATGTATTAAAACAATTTATTCAGCATTCTAAATTTGGTCTACTCAGCTGTTTCACCCATTGTATTCTAAATCTTAAAATTATGTGCAAAATGAATGTCCGTTATATTTTTCCTTACTTTTTCTTAGTTGTAAACTTTGCTCAACCTTGAGTGTGCCAGCATGCCAGAGGTTAAAAAGACAGACCTCAGATTGGGGAAAACATCACTGACCTTTGGGATCTCATCAGTGAGTCCTCATCCAACCGCTCGGAGCAAACTGGGGCGTGATTCAAATCTCTGAGCTGGAAGTGGGAAGGCGGCCATTTTGATTATTTGAATTTAGAGTTTGTATTACACGCTGTTGTTTGTAGTTTAATTTTGTTTTTACTTTGCACAAAACAAACCTGACAGATTGAAGCTTAACTGTGCTCTGGTCCATTGCTTCCATGGAGACAAGCAAGTGACGTTACAAGGCTGAATTGTGGGTCTGATCTGTGGATTGGTGACCGCACTCACAGCAAGAAAGTATTTCTGTAGCATAAAAACATCTGTAATTAATAAATGCACAACAAAATGGTTTAAAGTAGAGGTCTGCGTGGGAGAGAATTTTCAATCCCACTCCAGCCCGCATCTGTGATATTTTGTCCCGCTCTCGTCCACAAATCCCACAGGACAGGGATTTTCGCTTTCTTAAGCTCTATTAAACATGAAGAAGCAGAAAGGAATTGTCTAAAATGTGTGTGAGATTAGACCACATCTGCAAATTTAGGCTGCTTAAAATGTTTTTATTAATGCCAAATAAAATATCCAGCACAAATGATGTATGATAAGCATACATGATTCATTTGTATATTTTAATTTACACTCATATTTAGTTTAGTTTGGAACTGCAGTTTTTCATCCCACCTGCCCGCTCCCGCATTGTGCAGTCCAGCTCCCACCTGCGTCTGCAATGAGCTTTCAAAATATGTCCCACGACGCACTGTTTTGCATCGGGTCAGGGCGTCAGGTAGTGAAGGGCACTAGCTTAAAGCCATACTGTGGAATATTTCAGGCAAAGAAACAGAACAGAAACGTGACATACTGGTAGTACACTGGTAGTGGTACAATAATGTTGTTTCCTCATCAAAAACACACCTAGAGTTGTTATTTAGGCTGAGCTCTTCTCTCAAACAGAAAACACTCATGTGGTAATACAGGAAGTGCTCCAGTGTGTTTTTAAACTCCATACACATTCACTAGAATCGTTTGGATGATCTCAAACCTGGAATCGCCAATCTCTACTAAACAAAAGGTGAAATGTAACTGTTAACTTGAAAACTATTGCTTCATGACACCACAAGGTGGAACAGAGCATTTTGAGCTTGGAATGTGCCTAAGTTCCCTCATTTCTAAGTTTTTTGTTTTGTTTTGTTTTGTTTTGTTTTGTTTGTTTGTTTTTTCTTTCCAAAATGAAGCCCTATGTTCCCACATTTACTTTATCATCAATTTGCATCAGAGTTTCTCCCCATTTCTCCCCATTTGGTCGTCAGTTTGACCCAACCTATTCTCCAGCAACACTACAGATGTAGTATCAAGGTTATGGTGCAAAGGACCTGAGGTTGAAATTACTCTGAATCATCCCTTTAAATGCAGTATAAAAATAAAAATGACTTGACTCAGAGTTCAATTTTGAGAAAAATCTTTGAAGTAAGAAAAATCTTAGGAATGAGGGAACATTGGGCTGACCCCTTTGAGCTTTTGTAGATGTAAACAGACTAATAATGCAAAGTTACTCAAACATGTGTGAATGAAACCAAACACAACTCCAATGTGTTTTTGATAACAGCATTTTAACATGGCTTAATGCTCACAAGAGTCAAATTTGCGTCATATAGGACCTTTAATATTATAATTTCATTCATAAATCCTGCGTCACATTAACTTACCATGCTTATTGGAGTGTGTTTACTGTGATTTGGTCATGTCTTGAGTGTTGAGCAGTCATGGAGAGTGACTAGAGCCAAAGAGTGAAATCACTGCACTGAAGGGAGGCCATATGCTGAACAAACAAACAAACCATGCTGCTCTGAAACGCCTAATAGCACGGCCAGCATAATGAATGCTAATGGAGAGACAATAACAGCATCAGTAGGTCAAGATAATATTGTAATCTGCCTGGTGCGTGTTTTGCTGTCTCTCACTAACTGTTATACCTTTACATATGAACTACATTATGCTGTGTTGAGTCCAGACAGTCTTCAGAAGTTAGGCCTACACAAAACTTCACAAGGCTCTTTAAATTCAAGTCAATTCACTGCTTATGTAAGTTTAGCATGAATAAATTAAGCAGTGCAGACTTCATTCATTAACATCATTTGTTGGCTGGCCTTGGCTAACAAGGACACTTTAAAGGGCCCATATTCTCTGATCTATGTTATAATGTTTCCTCAGCACAACAGACCTGCAGTTTTGTTTTATTCACACATGTTTAACACACAAGCCCTGTAGGTTTAGGCTGTGCTCATCTCTCAAACAATAAACACACCTCACAATGTCTTGAAGTAATATGGCAAGTGCTCCACTGTGTTTTTAAACTCCACACACCTTCACTAGAATCATTTCGATAATTTCAGCCCTGGAATTGCTGATCTCCACTGAACTAAATGTAAAAGGTAGCTGTTAACTTGAAAACTATCACTACATGGCATCACAAGGTGGAAAAGGGCATTATGAGCTCTGGAAATGTAAACAAACTAATAACAAAGAGTGACTAAAACGTGCTAGCTGCTAACACATAACAAATTTAGATCTCCATGTTATCTTTTGTTTTAATAATTTTCACATTTTTTCACAATTTTCATTTTTGACAGTCCCATTTCTACCCCAACTGTCCTACCCTCCCTTTGCCCTCCATGCTAACTCACTCCCCCTTCAGAACACTGTCATATTCCAATCAATATGCACCCCACTAATAAAACTACTGCACATTGCATCAGGTTTGTGAAAATTGCAGAGATGACATAGGCTTCTAGGCTGGGTTTTGGACAGAATTACACTAGCCACATCCACACTAGTACATATTTAAGTCGTTTTCCTTGCGGATGCAGTGTTTGTCCACACTAATCCGATGGAAAACGGCTCCAGAAACAGGACAATGTGGTGCAGCCAGCTTCCATGAATTCATCTGAGTATGGATCTGATCCGGTACTGTGTGGATGCCTGAAAACGTTGATATGTTGACATAGGAGCTCTAGTTGCGTCCTTACTGGACTGTGTCAGTGTGACTTGCGCCTTCCTGATTCGCTGGGTTTGTGACATCAGTCATGCAGAAACAGCCTTCTATACACACATAATTTCTAACATGGTGATATGGTAACACGGTGATTAGTTTCAGTGTAAACTTAACCTAAGAACTATAAGGAGGATTCAAATAGGGCCTTGGAGAAGTCGCTAGGTTACTGAAACATGCATGGATGACAACTAAAACCTCCTCAGGCAACAACATTATAACATGTTAGAAAGTGCCAAAACATAAATTTTGCATAATAAAAAATAATAATGGTCAACATTTGTGGATTTTGGATCTTTCTTTCAGAGGCAGAGGTACATCTTTCATGGAGTTACATAGGCCCTTGCCCACTCTGTCCACTGTTCAGTTCTTTTCAGTTCAAAGCACGACGGCAAACTCTCCCATGACACCTATTAAGCACAGTGAACATTTTTGAAACATTTTAACATTGTGAGTGAGCTTTCTATTTGAGCTCCCTTTCTCCATGGTTTTATTCAACATTTATGTTCACAGTTGCTGGGAGCTGTCTATCCCCAGGCTGTTGACTGATAAGGCTTCAGACAGGTTTTCACTTCACTTTCTTTGTCACTTAAAAAAACTCTTTGTTAAAAGTTTGCTCGCACTATTGCACACTTTACACATCAGCTTTGTAACTTCATTGACTTGTAGCAAGCTTAGGTATTGACATATTTCAACATCATAATTTTGCTAAATATCTTGCAATAAAGTGTGATCCCTTTCTATACTGCAGATCTAAATTTTGATGTATTAAAAGTGCACTGTGTAACTTTTCTGGCTCATCATGATGATGCTGCTGCTTTCCCTGGGATGTTCCACAGTATAGCATTAAACAAATATATCTTGTATTTATTAACTTACGTGTTTTTATTGCTCAAAGCTACTGCAAAAACATTAAAGATGCACGGTATAACTTTTCTGATAGAGGGTCCATCACCTGCTTCTCTCCATGAAGAAGTTGCCTGGAATATTCCATAGTATGGCATTACATGTATTTATCTCAGCAGAGACAGCAGGTGAGGCCATAGAGCCAAGTTACTTAATGTGGAGAGGCGATCCCCCTCAAAATAAGAATGCAAGTTTTTAAGTCAGTAAAAGCCCATGTTATTGAGTAATTGCAAGATGGATACATTTAATGCCATACCGGGACATTACAGACAAAACAACATCTCCATGGAGACAAGCAGATGGCAGATGCTCCACACTTCTCCAAAGGTGTTTTACACAATAAAATAAAGACAAAAAAATACATTAAAGGTTCTATATTACACAACATTAACTCTTGTGATCTTTAGACCATGCTATAATGTTGTTGTTGTTACCTCATTGCAAACATACCTGGAGTTGTGTTTTCTTACATTCACATGTATTTGAGTAATACTGGTTTATTTGTGAGTCTACATCTCCAAAACTCAAAATGCACTGTCTTGTGATGTCATGTAGTGGTATCAAGTTACCTTTATTTCAGTAGAGATGGGCAATTCCAGTGCTGAAATCATCCAAATGATTCTAGTGAAGGTAGATTGAGTTTAAAAACACAGTGGAGCAGGGTGTTATACAGAATTTGTGTGTGAATGAAGCAAAACACAACTCCAGGTATGTTTGCAATGAGGAAAAAAAAACATTATAAGATCAGAAAATGAATTAATATGAGCCCTTTTTTAAATGTAGTGTATTTAAATATAACTAAATTCAACTCAGAGCACACAAAACTATAGCACAGCCTATGAATCTATGAACATGTGATCAAAACCATGAAATATATTTGTCAAAAAAATATAAAAAAGTTCGGTCCTTGAAATCCCACAATGCAACACCAGCCTTGCTCCTCTCACACGTTCCATCTTCCTTCTATTATGCCTAACAGACCCCACTCTTCTTCCTCCTCTTCCCCTCTTCTTCCTCCACCTCCTCCCTTTCTGAAGACTGCAGAACACAGGAGTGACTGACACAGGAGGGAGGCAGATCCGGAGCCTCATGGGTGTCAAACAAGACCCAAACTAGCGACATCATCTCCGTGTGTTCTCTCTCTCCACACCTCCCCAAGCGATCCCAAAAAGGTGTGAAAACAGGGGAAATCCAATGCTACACGCTGCTATGTGCTTCTGCTAAAAATGTACCATCCATTTTTGGTGCAAAGCAAGTTTTTTATATGATTCTTTCATTTTTGAATTTGATGCCGTGATTTTAGATGGAATGGTGTGCAATGTTAAGATTCACTGTTGAAAGAAATCGCCCCAAAATAAAATTTATGCATTTTAAAGCTTTTCTTGTCAGGAAATGGGATCTTCAATTTTGCTGTTTTAATCTTATAACTTAAAGTAAATTAAATATATAATAATAAAGCAGCAATAGTAAATAAAGTAGTACATAAAGTAAATATATATTTTTCATTACCATAGCTGATTTGTGCTGACAAAGAAGATGCTGATATTTGAGATTTGGTTTGTGTATTATGTGGATAGGCCTGGCATTGTGCTTCTTCTGAAAAGATGTTAGGCATTTTTGATGCAAAGTTTTTTAGATAACTTCTCATTATAGAATTAGATGCAATGATTTTAGATTGAAGTGTACAAGCATTTATGGAAGATTCACTGTATTTAAAAGAAATGACAAAAAATACATTTGATACATTTAAATAATAATTCTGAGACAGTTTTTTTTAAATATGTGCCTGTAGATATTAACCACAATACATCTGCAACTTCTACCTTTGATTTCTGACCTAAATGTCCAGCTCAATCTTAAACTATAGGCAGTTTACAACAGGCATATTACAGTAAATCAATCTGTTTGTAGGTTGTAGTTTCCTGTGAGAAAATTCTCTGCAAGATGTCTGATGCTTCCTCTGAGAAGGTGTAATCCATTTGTGGTGCAAAGCAAGTTTGAAGATGCCTGTAAACAAGTGACTTCCTGTTTGGAGATAGGGCTGTAGACCACAGCGGTGGTGCTTGGTGTTGTAATTTGTTCTGAGTATTTCTGTGTGTGTGATTAGGAACTGAGAGCTTGTGAAAGTGACATGAAACTTGTCACTTTTGCTTCAGACGTTTTCAAAGAGGGAGTGTCACTGAGCTATTCTCATACAGATGAGACATTCCTGTCATGAAACGTTGTTGTTGTTACATATACACATTACTTTACCCATGTCTCAGTGCAAATATAATATAAAAGCAACTAGGACAGTCAAGTATCGAAAGTCAGATACTAATCAATAGGGATGTAATAATAACTGAAATATCATGATATCGTATCATCAAAAGTCTCGTGGGCTGTCACAATATATGGAATCACAAGTTCCTTTGCTTAAATGCATGGTTTTATAGTAGCAGCTTATAATATAATAGTAGCTTATAAATATAGGGAACTACATATCCCATGATTCATTTTAGTGTAGACAACATGAAGAAATATGTTTTTTACTTGAATTCTTGGGATTATGACAGAAATAATTCACAACAAAATCTTGTCAAGGTTTTATAAAAGCAAAAAAGTGTCCTATCTACAATTATATAAGCCTCTTCAAAATATTGCAATAAATATTGTACCGTGAGAATCATATAGTGATAATACTCATTTAAGCAAGTTTCATTCAAACAATTTCATCTTAAGTTTTGCCAGAACTAGTGTAAGACCATGTCCACATAATAAACAAATATTATTATGTTGTGTTGAAAACTGAAAAATGTTTGTACACTGAAAGCAACCATTGTATGCTGTATGACTGCTGTATGCTGTCTGCCTTTACATACTACCAAAGGCGAATCGTGCAGAAAGTAAGGCTGGTGTGTTGTTAGCATACCTTTATTGCCATTTTTATATGTGTAGGAGCATTTTTACATTACTTTTTTAGGTCTAAATACAGTTTCACTATGCAAATCACCACAGACGTCATTAATATTTGAACATATATTTAAAATGTGTGCAGTTAAAGGCTTGTCATACTTTTCTCTACTTGTCCCTACATACATGTCTTATAGTAGTATAGCATTTATACTATTTTATTTAGTATTTTATGTAGTATTTTATAGAATTTTATTTCTTCTTTGTGCAGATTGTGTAGAGCATTGAATATTATTTCTGCACAAATTGGTTCAATGATTGGTCAGCCTTTTTTGGAGTAGTCTGGACAGTGTGACCTTGAATTGGATTTCCTCTGAGTGTCCCAATACAGTAGACAATTGATTATGTTTAGATGTTGTTTATCAATGAACTACAACAAGGAATAAAAGAGTCGCAATCATTAAATATAATAATATAAAAATACATAAATCATAAGTCATATGCTATTCATAGTGTATATAACAAGGAGAGTGTGCACTGATGTTACAGAAGAACATGTTTAATTTTTTATACATTTTTGGTATTTTTTCATTTGTGAATAAGCTTCGGTTGAACAGGAGAATCAAATCAGTCTATTTGTGTCTAGGCTTATTTAAATGGACATAGCTAATCTACTCGCCGACACGTTCTAAATAGGAAGTAAGCATGGACGCTTTTTGGCTCCATTGTCTCTGGCTCAAGTTCACTTTTCACTGAAAAAATGCTGCCTCTCTCTCTGTAATTTCTGCTGTTAGGGTCATCATTTTGGTCTTAAATATCTGTATTAATCCGCTCTACATGATCCTGGTTTGTTTTTTCCACTGTGTTGTCTACAAATCATATCACTATGTATCGACCAATAAGGCTCCTTCTTTTCCCGAGGTTGCTCCTGTTAACGTTAGTAACATGTTTGACTAACACTCAATGTCAAACTTGTTGGGGGCGTTACCTTCAACCATCCCGCCCCTGGTTGGCTCTTTGGTTGCTATGGAATTCCAAATATGGAACTCAGCTCAAGATTTGCAGCTACAACTGTCAGCCTTGATGAACTTAATTTGACTGGAGCCAAAAGCTATGTGTGAAGTCACACTCACTTAGTCCATTGGTTAGTCCTCCAAAGTTTCAATTACAAGTCAGGTTTTGTCTACATAATTAGCATTGCAGGTTAAATAGATTTTTTTTAAAGTAACATGTCACAGAATGTACTATCAAATCAAATGAAATTTTATTGTCTTATACAATTTTATCTGAAGGGTAAAATTACATAGATTCTTGTCTGAGTTTGAGTGCGTCATTTTCTATGTATTATTATTGTATGTATTTGAGTAGTTTTTCCGCATAGCTGCTTTTAATCTCATAGTCTTTCAACTTAGTGCTAGCCTATTTGCATATTACTGTATGGCTACAATCATGGTTACATGTATAACCCTAGCACTGAAGTTTTACATCCCTTGAACTCACACCTCTCTGTACATTCATTCATGCCATTACCACCCATTGTGTCACAAGCATATTCCATACACTTGTTATTATCTTTGGTCTCATTCAGAAAATCTTGCACAGCTGGAGGAGACACAGTAACAGGGTGTCTTCTATCCAGTGTTGTGCAAGTTCACACTTTTCCTGAACTAGTTAAAAGTTCAGTTCACACTTGTTCAAAGTGAATAGTTCACGTTCATAGTTCACAATTTAAATTTTGAACTAGTTCAAAGTTCAGTTCATTTTATATTTAGATGAGATCTGTAAATGAAAGGCTGCATTTATTTTTCAAACTGACTTCTAGTTTACAACAACTTTACAAGATACACTGTTGGACAAGTGACTTTAAAACTGTAATGTGTTATTTATGACTTGTTACTGTCATTTCAAAGTCATTTGTTACATTACAATATTACTGTATTTAAAATGTAAAACATTACACGACTATTGCAGCACTTTTAATTTACTCTCACCAAAAGAACTGTTAAGATGCTGAACCTTTGCGCCGTATATGGACTGAACCAGGACTGAACCAGACTAAACCAGGACTAAACCAGGTCTAAACTAGGACTAAACCAGGTCTAAACCAGGACTAAACCAGAACTGAACCAGGTCTAAACCAGGACTGAACCAGAACTGAACCAGGTCCAAACCAGGACTAAACCAGGTCTAAACCAGGACTAAACCAGGTCTATACCAGAACTGAACCAGGACTAAACCAGAACTGAACCAGGTCTAAACCAGGACAAAACCAGGTCTAAACCAGGACTGAACCAGGACTAAACCAGGACTGAACCAGGACTAAACCAGGACTAAACCAAGACTAAACCAGGACCAAACCAGGACTAATCCTGGACTAGAACTTGGAATCTAGGACCGCCCCTGAGAGAACCCCGAGTGCGATCGGGCGTCAGCTGCGTTTATCTCGGTGGAGCGCGGACTTCTGCGTCGGTCCTTTCGCTCAGGATCACGGTCTACGCGGGCGCACCTCCGGCGTTTCACCGCTGCTGATATCGCGGTGATTTTAGCAAATTTGTATGAAGAAAAACGAAAAACCCACCGTTTCAATCCAGGTTAAAAAAGCATTGTGACGCGCGTTACTGACATATGTACCAAGTAAAATAATACGCGCGCGGAGCAGCACGTCCTGTGCGTGTAGATTTCAGAAAATAGGATCCATCCTATTTTTTGACGCTCTACACGAGCGTCCCCGTCAAAATACACAGAGAGCATGTATTTATTGTTGTATTTGTGCATTTACCATCAGCACATTGTGCTCCCTGGGCAGTTGGGTATCATGTGAAAGAGCCCAGATCCACATAGACTGTTAATTAGTGCCTTGCGTTTGCCGTGGTCAGCCTGTACAGAAGGCAGCTAACGCGCCCAGTCAAGTTTGACTGACTTCCCATTGAGAGACACAAGAGCCCGTACGTTCTGCTAAAGCTGCCGGTGGAGTCGCCTTCGCGTTGACACGCGGCTGTGGTTTCGCGAGGTGAAGTGCGAGCAGATCGTCACTCGTCAAATTCCGACGTTTAACTGAACCCCAACAGTGACGTACGTCGTTCATCACACATAATTTGAACAAATTCACGTTCAAGTTCTTTATTTACAAAAGTGTTGCGTTCAGTTCAAAGTTCACTGAAAAATGAACGTGTTCAATGAACGCGTTCTTTTGAACTCGTTCATGCACAACACTGCTTCTATCTCTTGTGCAGTTAGCTCAGAGGCAGGTGCAAGCAAAAAGTGGCAAAATGGAGCTTCTTTTTGGCGCTGATCTCATACCACGTTTTCACACTTCAGCACGCCAGCATTAATACATTATTCAGTGTTTGCACGGCCTCACCCCAAATCACAGTGAAGCCTGTTATAGACCCTTAAAACACAGCCAGTGCAAGCACGTGCCATTGAACTGAGAGGGTCAGGTACACGGCTCGTTATTGTTAAAACAGGGCTTGCACTCATTCATTGAGCATTGGAAAACTGTTCTGAATGGGATAAGATGAAGTGAAGGGGTGAGAGTCAAGATAGAAGTTATTTGCAAAGCTATTACCAAGCAGTATTTTCAACTTAAAGCAATGTTTTTATGTTAAAGGTTCTATATTACATAAAATGAACTCTTGTGAGCTTTAAGCAATGTTAAAATGTTGTTACCTCAGCAAAAACATACCTAGAGTTGTGTTTTGTTTCATTCACACATGCCCGAGTAACCCTTTTATTATTATTAGCCTGCTTACATCTTCAAAGCTCAGAATGCTGCAATGGGCAATTCCAGGGCTGAAATTGGCCAGATTCTTGTGAAGGTGAGTTTAAAAAGAGAGTTGAGCACTTCCTGTATTACCACATGACATCACAAGGTGGAACCGAGGGTTTTGTTTGAGAGAACACAGCCTAAATATGCAAGATTTGTGTTAATGACACATGAGGAAACAACATTATAACTTTGATCAGAAAACAGTGTAATACGGGCCCTTTAGCTGATTTGAATCTGATTTATATCTGTATAATGTTAATGGGAAGGGAGGGGTGGGACATTCAGATTTAAGCTTGTACCTAAAGTGCCGTATCAATGTTGGTAAGTTCACACCCAGACCACAAGACAATGTGGCTGAAGTTTTCCTCAGTTTATAATTGATCTGATTTGTCTAACCTTGGAGGATCAGCAGGATTGGCCCTGGTTATCACTTAGGCAACAGTGGCTATAAACTGTTGTTGTGTCCTTAGGCAAAACACTTCATCCACCTTTCCTAGTACAAATGTACTGTATGATTGAGTACCTCTGTTCTGTCACTCTACCCTAGGAAGCTGTGGACATAAGAGAAGTTTACCACCACCACCACCAGGTATGGAATGAAGGAATAATGTATGAACATTTTGATCATCTGGAAAATAAGAGTAATTGTACTGAACTGTCTTGGTTTTCCATTTCTTAGCATTACTTATATTGTGTTACCAGTGAGTATGTTTTATAAGTATCAAGACTATGTATTTGTTTTATTTTGTTATAAAAGGCAATAAAATGTTATGTTTCTACAGTCCCCAATGAAGCATTTTGCACAGGACTCCCAAAAGGCTAGAAAGCCTGTGTAAGCTAGTTTTCAAATGCCAGTGAGTGAGTCTGAGTGTATGTCAAGGAGAATGCCCCTTTAGTTGCAAACATACACTCTGGCATTTGAAAACTAGTTTTCAAAGAAAGTTTGGCAAGTTTCATCCCAGTCAAGTGCAGATTTAAATCTCAAGTTTGATTATGCATTCACAATGTCACAAAAATCCTCCTGATTTCTATTGCTTATTTTCTACTTCCAAGTCATGAAGCCTGCTACTGAAGTAGCAGACATTGCAGAATGTTTCAGATGCCTCTTGTCTTTTACCATTAATAGAAAACCAAGAGAATTTTAAAATAATTTGTCTATTGTTGCCAGTCTTGAGTCAAATGTGCAGACTGCAGACACCACACCACTGAGCTGATGAAGTGAACTCACAGAAGCAGCATGAAGTCTAGCCTGCAGCTCCACAGGGCGACAGGTGCCCACCTGCTGCCTCCACTACTGCTCTGCTCCTGTCATCTGCTGCACCACGGCAGAGAAGCACTGATCTACGCCACAGCTGAGGGGTACAAATCTCTGCTGGTTTATAGATGAGAGTTAACAGGATCCAACAACACAAACCATCCTGTGGACTTAAGATGTTTTAGAAGAAGGGTGTAAATGGTTATAAAGTAGTTGACTGTAATTTAGACAAGCTTTTCATAGTGCCACCACAGCCACTTTTTTAACCACAGCCACCAGTCCTAGCTCTCACACTCTATTCTTTTAAAGATAATAGGTGAAGTGTCTTGCTACAGAACACGATGACAGCTAGTTGAAATCAGAATTGAACTATCAAAACATTCATTTACAGCATAGACTTGGTTGCCTCTCCACAGACCTGAAATATAACCTGGTCTGGTGGCATCACCTGCTTAAAAACATACTGTGACTATTTCCAAGAGAAGGAATAACATGTTCATGGTGACCACCAGAAAAATAACACAGCATACCTTTCAATTAGACAAAAAAAACATGACCAAACAGGCTATGTATGAAGCAAACTAGTTTTCTTTGAGTAAAAGGACTTTGTGGTCATCAAATGGTTAATAAAATATCACAGTTTGGGCTTTAGAGTTAACAGATTTCTAGGCAGTGGATAAGGTAAAGTTTTGGCTCAGGGTTGTATTTGCAAACCATGAATGATGCCTGCACTCAGACCAATGAGATTTGCCTCTGTGGGACATTGGGTTAAGAGTCAGCACTGTCATCTGCCACACTCAAACGCCTCTGATTGGATTTAGTGCCCTGTGAGCAAGACATGAGCAATGATACCCAGAGCGAAAAATAAAAGGAGAAACTGGAGACGGATATTGAACATTTTCAAAGCCAAACATCCAATTTTGTGACATCAAACACACACAATTCATCAGATTGGTTATAATTTAAATTTAAAGCTACACCACATAACTTTTCTGGTGGAGGGCATACCACCTGTTTGTCTCCATGGAGATGGTATTGCTTTTCCCAGAATGCTCCACAGCCATTAAACTTACCCATCTTCTTGGAGATATTTGAAGAAATAACCAACTTATAGGTCACATCTGTGGAGAGGAGCTCACAACAAGAATGCATATTTATCAAAGTATTTCATTAGCAATAGAAACCCCTGTAAGTGAATAAATGCAAGATATATTTAATGCCATATTGTGGAACATTTAAGGCAAATCAATAGGATCAGATCTTAAAGGACCCATATTATGCAATTTTCTGTTCTATGTAATTGTTTACTCACCACAAACATGTTTCTTTCACACACAAATCCTGCATATTTAGGATGAGTTCTTCCCTCAAAAGGAAAACACTCCACTCCACCTTGTGATAATATATGATAAGACAGGAAGTGCTCCACTGTGTTTTTAAACTCCATTCAACTTAACTAGAATCATTTGGATGAGTTCAACCTTGGAATTGCCAATGTTAAAGGTAAAAGTTAGCTGTTAATTTTAAAATTACCATTGCATGACAGAGCATTTTGGCTTTTGGAGATGCAGACTAATAATCCTGGATTACTCAGACATATGGGAATGCAACAAAACACTATTCCGGGTATGCTTTTGTGAAGGTAGCAGCATTAAAACATGATTTAAGACTCACAAGAATCCATTTTGTGTAATACAGGACCTTTAAGTTTTCTAGTTACATTGTCAGTAGTGTAAAAACTGCAATAGAAGGAAAATCCTGACCCAGAAAAGTTACATAATGTGCTGTTATAACAAATTTCTATTACAAAACTTCACAATCCAAGGAATATGTGCTTTGGACACCTCTAAGAATGAAATACAGTCAGTTACAATATCTAACACATACACAATGCTGAATCCAAATAATAACAAACCAATTTCATGTTTGGCTTTCTCTCCTCTTCCCCTACCTTTGATTCTCCTCACTTAGGTGTGTTTTGATCCGTAGACTCCTCTGTGCTGAACATGGATTGCATCAGCAGGTGGTTGGGGGTTGCTTCTCTAGACAAAGACTTGGGCGCACAAGCGTTACCTGCCAACATCAAACAACAGACCAAGAGGAGGCGCGCCCTGCTAAACCTGATGGATTATTTTTAGAAGCTAACGAGCCTGATACATCCCCCAGGAGTTAGAGCGGAGCAAAACACAGCTAAAAAGGGGGGAGTGCATGGGTGTGTGTGTAATGGTGTGTGGTGCATTGTGGGCACTGAAATCTGTGCACACAAACACAAATCATGGAGACCTGCCTTACTTATGGGGACAAATATCAGGTCCCCACAAATCACACACAATATATTAGATCAGCTACATGGTCTAATGTTCAGAGATGGGTTTAAATACGTTAAGGTTAGACAAGTAATGACTATGAGGTTATGATCAATCTCCAGGAAATGAATGTAAGTGAATGTACTGTCCCCCAAAAGCATGGAAACCCAAAGAGAAAGAGAGAGAAAGAGAGATACATATTGGATGGGGCTCTCCAGAGACCTCTGTATGTATATGTGTATGTAAGTCTTCGGGTGGGTGATACAGCACAATATAACGGATTTGTCTTTTTGAATTTCTAGGAAGATTCTTGGAAGCGCCTTTGCCAATTAGCGAACTAATTATTAGATGTTAATGGTTTTGGATGATGTAGTTGCTTTTTCACCCTGCTACTCTCTCTTTCTCTCTCTGTAGTGATAACATGTTTAGAATTCAGCAAATGATAAATGTCTAAGGTGCAATGTTTGTGTTTCAAGTACAATGGTAATTCTGATATATTTTGAAATATATATTTTTGAGCCAATTGTGCAGATTGCAGACACTACACCTCTCACACCTTTAATATGTTGTTTATGTCTAAGAAAAAAATGAGAAATTCAGCATGTCAGATGAAATGAATGATTGGGATTAAATGTATACTTTAAATACAATTATTTAAGGCCAATGTGAGATCATACATGTGAAATATGACATTTTACTGCTGATTTATAGTAAATTATTTTTACCAGCAAGTTATCATTCAGCCAGAGTCACTTGCCAGTGTATTCTCTGGTGGTCCCAAACTCAGGAGACTGTATGCATTAGGGAGGGAGCGCTGGTGCTAAATCAACATGGATCTCAACATATTATATATTTAATTAGGAAAATCTAAATATAAAAGCACATAATTCTTCTTAAAGGTGCACTGTGTACCTTTTCTGGTGGATGAGTCAGCCATCATGTCACAGGAGATGTTACTGCTTTCCTGGCCAAGCTGGTGCCACCTAGTGCCTCCGCTCAATTCCATTTCTCTCTAGTGACTAGGTCAGGAATCGGAATATACTAGATGGTTTGTAAGAACCCCGGAAGTGCAAGTCAGGGCACCAGCCATACATTCTGTGTTGGCAGCAATTCCCAAGATCGAGGATTTAAGGCCGAAACAAGGAGAATGTTTGGTGACTTTTATCAAGGGGAAAGTCATTATTGCCGATGCACATTACATACGTCACAATCAAATAGCTGGTTAAATTAAAAAAGAGTACCCGCCTACCGTCGAGTGAACAAATTCTAATGCTGCGAGGTCAGACGGTTTCCACGAAGTGAAACCGGCTGATGAATCAGGCTACTGCTTTCCCTGGAATATTCCACAATATGGCATTTAATATTCTGTCTCCAAGGAGACGACCAGGTAACGGCACCAGACCAACCAACAAGTCAAATCTGTGGAGAAGTGAGTCCACTTAAAGAAAGTTTGCATAGCATTGTAATGATGCTGGCGATGACATCCCCATGAAGACAAGTAGATCACAGACACTCCTCTTGAAAAGTTGCATAATACATCTTTAATCTTAATACCTTGACACAAACATTCCATAATTCAAGCAACAAACAAACAAAAATCAGTCCCTCTCATATACTTCTACCCTTAAGCTCAAAACTTATCACAATACATTTCTACCTCAAGGGTTCAAACTTAGGACATCATAACAAGATGATGGGTTCTTTGTGGAACATTAAACCTTCTGTACCTGCCTGTAATCTGAGTAACACAGGTGTATCCAATGGTCAACTTGATGCTGTGTGACGTTTATTCCCACTCGCACCTCTGTCTTATTGCTGTTTTAAGGTGCGACAATAACGTCAGCTTTGCCCATGTAGGCTCATAACACATGATGGATAGTGCTGGTTCCACATGGTCACCCAAGCAATACAACTAAAGTGTTCCCCTTTTGAACGCCACAAGCAACACCAGTCTTGATCAGAGGCCCGACTCCTCCCACTCCCCCCTGGTTTCCGTGGCGCCTGTCTGTTGCGACGTGTGGTTGGTCCCTGGGGGGGTTACCGTGCCTCCTGTTTAATGAGAGCCGTGACAGGCAGGGATGAGATTTAAGCCTAGAATAGAGCCTTTACTGTGGGGCTCTGGCAGGACGGCAGGCCGGGGCAGGGGAGGGCAGGGGAGGGCAGGGGGCGGCAGGAGCAGGCACACCCCTCCTGTGTACATGTCCCGCCAAGACACCGAGCCCTGAATGATTTATGAGGGGGGGGGGGGAGGGAGAGGGGAGGGGCTGTTGCATCACTGCTGTCTGGACTTCTCTGTAGTGTTGGCTGTAATCCTGGTTCACCATGGGGAAGTCAGAGTGCACACAAAGGTGAACAGAAAAAGCAGGAGTTTAAAGGTGTAATATGTAAGCAGGGTTTGCAACTTGCTTCTAACTACAGAGATGCATTTGCTTTTCCTGGAATATGCCTCAGGAAAGAATCAAACTTGTATATCTTCACGGAAATGAACAGTCTTCAATTTTGTGATTTCAAAACACTCACAATTTATCAGTTTGATTACAATTTAAAGCACTATGTAACTTTTCTAGTGGAGGGTATGTTATCTGTTTGTCTCCATGGTGATGTTATTGCCTTGCCCAGAATGTTCCATATGGATTAACCTTATCTATCTCCTTGGAGACATCAGATGAAAGAACAAAGGCCAACAGGTCACATCTGTGGAGAGGAGAGCCCACTCACAATAAGAATGCATATTTATCAAGGTATTTCTTTAGCATTACAAACACCTATGAATAAATGCAAGATATATTTAATGCCGTATTGTTGCCATATTAAGACAAAGCAATGGGATCTTAAAGGGCTCGTAATGTGTTATTTTGCAGCTAAAACCTGGAACTTAAAAAGGCCTCCACTTTGACTCTGTTTAAATCCAGGATCAAAACTGTTGTGTTAAACTGGAAGGTTTTCATTCCGCTCTCTAATTTATGTAATTAATGTCTCTCTTTTTAATTTTATGATGTTTATTTATGTTTTGATTTGTTTTTATTGTGATTTTAAAGTATTTCTTATTCTGTATAGCACTTTGAATTACTTTCTGTACAAACTGTGCTATAAAAATAAGCTTGCCTTGCCTATTTTCTAACCCTAACCCTAACCCCCCCCTAACAGCTATCATGAAATCATTGCAAGATTGAGACATAATGCCATACTGTGGGACTTTCGAGGCAGAGTAATAATATCTCATGGAGACAAGGGGGTAGTGGAGCCTAGAAAGGTTCTTTTAATTTATTTTATGTCCTTATTTCCATGATTATTTACATTGTAGATTCTCACTACAAGAGAGAATCCATTCAAAACTATGAATGGACACATATGGAATGTAGCAAACAAAATAAATCTGTTTTATATTTAGAAAAATTAGAAATGGCCACTCTTTGCTTTGAACCCTGGTTTGTGCTTCTGGCACAGCTGTGATGTGAAAACTATTTCAGGAAACTTCATCAAGAAGCTCATGGAGAAGGTTTGCGGTGCTGTCCAAAAAGCAAAGGGTGGCTACTTTGAGGATCTGAATTTAAAAGATGAAAAATATATAGAGAGTATTCCATCAATTTTCCATAATATATTTGACGTATTCCATATGTATATAAAATCTAGTAAACATAAAGAGAAAAAAAAGCATTGAATGAGAGGGTGTGTCCAAACTTTTAACTGGTAGTATAGTGTATAAATGACTGTATATTTGTATTTATTTTTGTATGTTCTTTTTTGCTTAGAAAAGGTTAACAAATTCTTACCAGTTATTTCTAGAAGACCTTACCCCAACTGTGGCCTTCAGCATGCAGACATTTTGCAGTGACAATCCCATTGATTTGTCACAGGTTTTATTACCCCAGATGACCTTAAAGACTTTTAAAATTATGTTCTTCCATTCACAGTGTGACTATCAACAGAAGCTACAACACAAAAACACTGAACTTAGATAAATCTCTTTGTTTCCCTGAGGAGACGCCCAAACCATCTGCCTCCAAGTGTAAAGTAACTTGCCATTTTCTTTTCTTTTTCTTTTTTTTTTTTTTCAGAAGAGTGGAATTGAACCAAACAAACATTCATGCCTCATGCTGAAAATATAATTTGTCTTGCAGTCATAATTAAGATTTCATTTAATATCAGTGAATTACACACATAGGCCCCATTTTTTCTAGAATGTTCTAAACACAAGAATGAGCTGGTGTATATTACAACTTACCTATTTTACCTATATCATTACCTATTCTGGCCTATATAAATACCAACATTGATATAAGAGATTGTAGATCAGTGCTGAGATGGTAACAAAGAGCTGGCTGCATGTCGACTGGAGGGGCACTGTGGGTATCCCCTGTGGAATATCCCAAATCCATCACCCCTCCCCCTGCCCCCTCCTCCCTGCCCCACTGCTGCCCCACACAACAATGATTAAGACATGTCTGGGGGCTATGAAGGACACGTGCGCATTATTAAAAGATGGGATTCTGTGGTTCAGCCTGAATTAAGGACTTTTCTTCACAAATAATTACCAAAAGGCCAGAAAAAATGGCAAATATTAAGGTGAAAAGAAGAAGAATGCCACAGAGGAGCAGTGAAGGCAGTCTGCTGAATTCATATTTTGTTTTGTTCTACGTCTTCAATCATATCTTTGTGTATGTTGTGTAAAGGGTATTCCCTCTGCTTTGTGAGAGAATGCACTTCGGCTGAATTTCAAATGCAATTCCTTTCTGAATATATTCTTTTATTTATTTCAACGCATCACTTGTGAAATCCCAAAACGTCAGATGGAATCTAGGAATTTCATCTTGTCGACAGGACAAAGCTTCAGTTTGGGCTGCCAGCTCCAAAACACAGAGGGATAAATAAAGAATAGAGACATCTCCACACAAGAGCTGACAAACGCCAATCTGCTTCTTAGTAACGACTCCCACCACTCGCCTCCTCTGGGAGACTCACATGTATGTGTGAGCAGGTTCTCATGGCTAATTCATTTAGCTGCTTTCATTAATCATATTTACCACCTGCTCCACTGTGCTGCCGCTACAGTATCAGCGAGAGTGCTGTCCAGTGCTGTTTGTACTGCAGTCAGGTACAGGTGAGGACCTGAGTGGAGGTGTGTGTAGTTGTGTGTAGTTGTGTGTAGTTGTGAGGAGGTCTGAAGAGCTGTGTGGAGTTGTGTGCTATGAATAATGAAAGACGCTCATAAACATGTACACAGGGCTGTGAAGATGGCGATATACACACTCCTGACACATGCGTATACATAGCGCGTCCCTTTGTGGCCTGTTGCCATGCAACATGTCTCTGATTGGGTTAGAGCAGTGAGCCTCTTCACCACACCCTCCTCCTCCTTGCTCCCACGAGACCCAGCTGCACTTCCAAGGCCAAGACTGGAGCGAGGAGAGATCCACAAAGAGGAACTCTCAGTCTGGAGCAGGCGCCAACCGCCTGTACACTCACAACTATTGATCCAGTAGTCTGATGCAGTCAGGACCTCTCCTTATTTTCATCTCACTTGTCCGTTTAAATGTGCTAGAAGCATACATATCTTTAGGTGAGGTGGAGAAGTAGATGTTCCCTCTTACACACAGTAGACCAGTGTATTCTGGGCTGGGCTGCTTACAGGTGTGAACGCTCCTGGCTTATATTTGCTTTTCATTTGTGATGAGGTTTTGCTGGAAATGTAAATTGAAGCTGGCAGACTCTGTGCTCCTGAGAGCAGCTGGGCTGGATGTGAGAGATGTTTAACTTTATTTTCCATCAGAGCTTTTGGCCGCTGTCTGTTTTAGAAATGATCTGCTCTGAGGCTCCAAATCTGCACTTCGGTCAGACTTATGTGCCAGCACTCTTAATTTCATCTTAATACACCTTATATATGAATTTAACAATGGTTCTCTTAAAAATGATTAGACATTGATTAGAAAAATGTTGTTTACAAAAATTTATTCATACAAATCTTACAACACTTCATGACATTGAGAAACGTAAAACCCCATAAAGGATTCCTGTGTGTAGAACGATGCCACTTGTACTAAGGTTCACTTTGAAAACACAGAGTTTTGCAGATAGAGAAGAGAAGAGTCAACATTTAAAGTAAGGCGTTTGGCGCTTTCAGAAATATCAACAACAGGCATTTTCTATGAGCGGAACAACATCTCCGTCATGGTTCTGTAACCCTTGTACTTTTGGATAGTGATGTACATGAGAAAGTATAAGTTATATAAGGGGCTAATTTCTTTAAAATGTACTGACCAATATCAAAGAAACAACACCTCATATAGTCAACATTTATAATACCACTGGTGTTTGTTCACAACTCCCACAGACACTGAACACCCCATGCACACACATACATTGCCTGCTCCTTCAACATATACATTCTAGCCATTTTAATAATATTTTACTCACTATAAAGTATTGGCCATGCTTTAAAAAGAAAGCCTAATTACTACTACTGTTGGGGTGGACCAAGCCAAGCAATTCAACATTAAAAAAGGACGTTTGAATGTAAGCTCATGGACTGCAGCATCGTAGGGCCACTAAAATTGCCATCTGTCACTTGTGGCGATTTTTTTTTTTTTTTCATTTTTTGTACATTTTTTTTCTCACGTCGAAAGCAAGGCACCGAAGCCAAAAGCTGTTTCCACCACCTCCACGTTTTGATCCTCATTCACACAAACAAACACACGGATACAGATATTTGCAAAACACCTACATTGATACCACTCTCGCACAAAGCCTGTAGGAAGAAAAGCCCAATTTGACAACATATTTATAGTTTTGTATGAAAAAAGAAGGATGCAGGCCAGAGATTGGATTGCAAGGGATGCATAAAACGCCATTTGCATAATATGGAATAAATTCATAAGATATTGGTCTAATAAAAGTCAATACGTAGGTCTCTCTGGGCTGGAGGGCTGTGAAAATCCGTTTAGTCTTTTCTTACAGTCAGCAATATCTACACTAAAGCGCATCTATTTCAAATCAGCATTTAAAATAACACAACCTACAACTAAGACAGGCTCTATGCCATTAAGGAAGCAATCTTATAGGCTTTGTCCACACTAATGCAATTTTGTACTTTAATATTTTTGTACATAGCACTTAAAAAGGAAAAAGAATAGTTTAATTAGAATGAAGCATGAGCAAAAAGGGCATTTAGCATAAAAAATATGCTAAATGAATATGCAAATCATTGAGAAGGCATGATTTGCAGTAGTGACGTCAGAAGGCAAAGGACAAAAAGTAAAAATTAAGAAAAGCATTGTGCATGGCAAGTATGTGGCAGCATATCAGCCATCTTGTATGCTTGGTTAAGTTTGGATGCAGGAGCAGCAAAAGAAAAAAAAAAGAATGAATCTGCTAGATTTGTGAAGTTATCTGCGAAGAAATTTGGTAACGAAAAATAAAACCATAAGAAGCAAGTTGATTATTAGCTTCAGTTACTAATAATTCTGCCAGAAAATATAGAACTAAATTCATCCAAACATATTTTTAATACAAAAATATGTTTTAAAAAAGTGCATAAACTACAATGAAGGCAAGCTCATTATTAGCTTTAGGTGCTAATAATGCCAAAAAGATGCAACGTGCTGAACCAAAACTGCACTCGTGTAGATGGCCTCCAACTTCCAATTGACAAAGGTGAGGGAATTCAACGCCTGACATCCACTTTCAGACTCATTGACCCTCAAGTTGTCAAGTCTACCTCTTTCTCTTCTACATAAATGATCACACAATGGCTTCAACTCTTACACCACTCTTTTCTTCAATTCTTCCTTTCCTCACGAATTTCCCATCTATTTATCACATCCTCACGACACGCTCTCCACACACATCCAACACAAAAGCCAACTACGGCACTGTCTAGGCTAACCGAAAAGAAAAGTATTTATATGATAACTAGCACGGCCATCTTGAAGCAAAAAGAGAGAAAAATAAAATCAAATAGCTTCTACTACTAATACTACTACTACGACTACAGGAGACAAAAGGCAATTAGGTTAAAAAAATATAGGATAAGGGCGTCCAGTGTCAACAAGTCAGTGCAATACCAGTCATCACCACACTGAAGCTCCTTAACTTGAGAAGGAGGAGCTGTGGTGCAAAATGAGGCTTAAAGCATAAGCCCAAATAAAAATCTCTATATAGCACGTGTGTCATGCAATTTTTAAAGCAAAACTCAGCCTTTACATGCACCATTAAGGATGAAGAAGCCGATATAATAGTCCTCTTGTCTATGTCGGTCTGGTGCAGCCTGCACTCAACAGTTTGCCCCCATTTTTCTGAATGAAACTGTGGACTGAGCAGGCAACACTGGGAATTGTAGTTTTCCTCGTCTGTACACAATAAACACAACTCTCTTTATGGATGCATTTTTCGTACACTTTTTTGAGGCAAGTGAGCACATCTCTGTAACACATGCCTCCACAATGACGGTTTTAAAGATTAGGCAATTTTTTTTTTTCTTTTCTATTTTTGCCACCAAATGAGGCCATACATCAATGTCACATAGCTCACCAGTCCGGTGTAAAACATTTAGAATTTATATAGGATAAGCCTCGGTTTACAGAGCATGCTCACTGCTTCTTTGGGCCTGTTCGAAAACAAAATAAACAACACTAAAAAAATAGCTTACAAAAATAAGTATAACATTCAATACTTTGATTGTCTTTTAAAATCTATTTATTTTCTGCATATGTAGATGACTTTTAAAGATTTCAAGCGCATAATGTTGAAGGTGCACATTTAAATCTCTTTTCTTTTTAAGCTTTTTTCTCATTTTCTTTAACATCTTGACATGAAAATAAAATATTGGTCCACAACTGTGTAGGTTATGTCTCAAGAAGTGCTTCAGTACAAAAAGAAAAAAAAACGATATTATTAATAAAATATTGATTTTAATGGCTTTACTTCATACATAAATACATGTTGAAAGAACACAGGCGCAATCCACTGGTTGGCAGATATAGGTGGATGAATTTTATAACGACTCGATGTATTTACACAGTTGGGCAGTTTGGGGCGCGTTCTCGCAAAAAAAGACGCTACAAATAGGCCAGCCCCCGCCGTCCCTTGTTCCTAACTCTCTGTCTGTACCTTCTGCCCAGAACCGCTGCCAGGTATTTCTGCACGGCCATTTGCTTCCTATAGCGGCTGTAGCTGTCGGTGAAGATGCCATCCGAGTGTCTCTTGGAAAGGGGCTCCGACTCGTCCTCCACGCTGTTGTCCTCGCTGCAACGACACACAAACGAAAAGAAAATGCATTGAAAACCTGCTCTTTTCGATCGTACAATTTCATTCGTGGATTATCTTTCCCTTTGCTGTCGTGATTTCTAACGTAAAGCGTCGTTGTTACGGCCTGCCTGCTAAAATAGGCCTTTGGATTTATGCGCGTCAATTATTCATCATTTTTGGCCCATTGTGAATTCTGACGCAGTTTTTTTTAGTGCTGCACACAAATCAATGTATAGACTGTTTTGTAATTCACCCTGACCGGCATTGCTTATGGGGATAATAGTGACAGTGAACGAAATACGCCATGCAACACAGAAAAAACAAGACAGACATAGCTGAACGACGCACCAAAGCAGACTTTAATGCAGGCAAATGAAATGGATGTGATAGCTGCGTAAACGCGAATAGAAGGATGCCCTTACCCTGCGCGTATTGTCATCAGCGAATGCAGATAATGTCTCGCTGTTAACTGACCCAGGATGTCCCTCAAGGCTCTATCTAATTCCTCCTCAGCATGCCTTTCTGATCTGAGATGATAAAACGCCAAAACACACATATCAATCCAAGGAAGACTTAAAAAGAAAAGCGCAGACAATGATCCAAAACGTAGCCTTAAATGCCCCCCTTAAACAAGACTATTAAGGCGTGTGCATTTTAGGCTACGTGAAAATAACACCGGACAGATAAGAACACGAGAGCATCAGATCAAGACGAACAGTATATGGTGCCAAAAATGTACCTCTTGTCTGGTGGGTAGTACAGGGTATACGATTCGTCCGGGCTACGTATCGCTATTTGGTCCGTGTCAAAACCCATGTCCGGTAATGTGTTGCCGTCTTCATCGAAGGCGTCGTTGTCAAGTCTGGATGGGGAGGGAAAAAAAGGACAAATCAGGAAGGCAGGCGAGCGAGCAGCGTTCAGTGTCTATGTGGGACGCAGCAGTGGAAGAATATGGAACAAGAATGTGCAAAAACGCGCGCTCCAGCTCTCCTTTTCCGGAATATTATATGTAAAAAAAAAATGGAAAATGAACGAAAATGTTTAAAACTAAAAACTGATGTTTAGTTCAACGACAAATATTTCATAAACATAAATATATCAATAATAAAAAAGAAACAAAATCACGTGAATTGATTTTATATTGTATTAACTGCTTTAATATTACAATAAAGATGTTAAAATATTTCGGTTTTGGTTTGGAAATCCGTGTCCTTTCATGGGCTCATTAATAATTAAATTAATCCGAACAATGGGTGTGAAAACTCCCACATACCGAGAAGGTGTGAACACTAAAATATTAATATTGCAAACGGAAAACGAAAAACTATAATGCGGCTATTATGATGTGAACAATAACCACGCCCAAAATCATGCTTTTGCCACAATAACAAGTAGGAAAAAATAGATGCAAAGTGGCTCAGATTTCTTCTCGCCATGCCTCGCCTCTGCGCGTGACGACAGCCCCCCGTCATCTGGCGCTTGGTTTCAGTTTAATAAGAAGGACTTGTGTGAAGCGTCCCGCCGGACCCATACCTCACTGTCATACACACACCCAAACGCTTTGACAACTATGGCTTTCATCAATCACCCGTGTGCGCGCAAGGTGTGGGTAAGGAGCGCAGCAGACTTTGTGCGTAATTACGCGGGGAACGTACATAAAACTACTTAAATGTGCCGTGCAGAGAAATTCCAAGTGTTTCTGCTATTACGCGTAAACTAAAGTGTTGCCCAAATGATTTTCTACGAGGCACCTACCTGATTTTAGGGTAACTTAGTCCAAGGGGTGTGCAGAAGACGCTGTAGTGCACTAAGATTCCGTAGATGAGTAAGATTAAAGTGGCTTTACTCGAACTGGCCATGCTGTGGAGAAAAGTAAAACCATCATCAATATACTAACACCAAAAACAATAAAACATAATAATTACTACGCAATACGCCATAATTTATTCTACTGGCACGAGTAAAGACCAATTAAAGCTAAGTTAAGAGGTTTACCTTACATCAAAGTTATAGTTAATCCTTTACATGCAAAGAAAAAAAACAAACAAATTCCTGTGACTTTTACGCAGCGCTCAGCTCCATGAGTGTCCGTGCAGTCCGCGGTGGCACAGTAACATACCTATTTCAAGAAGAAAGGGAGAACCGGTGGCGCGCGGTGCTTCTACTGGCTGCTGCTGCTGCTGCTGCTGCTGCTGCTGTTACTGGAAGGGAGGCAGAGGATGTGGGAGGAAGAGGGAAGGCAGGGTCCGGGCGTGTCTGTCGAGAGAGCACTTCTATCTCCCCTTGGCTGGAGCGCCGTCTCCGCGTTGACTCTGCTTTATGTTCCCCTCTGTTCCGCGTCTATCTCACTTTGGACTCGGTCAGTGAAAGAAAGAAAGAAAAAGAGGAGACAATTGCGCGCACGTTGGAGAAGAAGAATAAAACGTCTCCCGAAAAAGTCACCAAAAGCGCCCTGCTCTTGTCGCGTGCGTCTTCATATCGCTCGCTCGAAACTTTTGTCCTGTGCTGTGATTGCCTTGGATTTTTATCTCCCCTCCGCCCTCCCCCGATAAGTCACATTAAGGATGCAGTAGACGTCATCATGCCTCCCTCCCGGAATATAATAGTACAGTTCCTCGTCAGACCCTATCCCACCTGCCTGCATCTATAAGCTCCCACCCATCCCCCTCTTTTCTTTCTTTTCTTTCAAGTTTTTCAACCCAAACTTTACTCTTTTGAACCGCAGAGACGCACACCGCTGTTATGCGAGGGCCATTACCAATCAATTTGTGCGCTGGCGTCATCAATGAGTCCAATTAGGCCCGTATGATTATGGCAAAGCTGGGAAACGATTGGTTGGGTTTTGTCATAACAGGGATCAGGCTTCAGAAGTTCAAGGCCTCCAGGGACTGACGCTGTCCGCTGCTAGTGACTCGTCTCCGGTTGCACAGCAGCGCATCTCTGTCTTTTCTATCCTTTTCCAATCATTGCGTTGTACATTTTAATGTCGTTTTAATGGCCGTGCGTCTGGTGCGTTTCCTCAAAGCGTCATTTGGTGCAATAACGCAGGCCACATTTCTACTCAGCGTTAATTAATCATTTTCTATGTACTGTAAATGTTTAAAATGAAATGTCTGAACGAAATATAGCTACAGAATGGCAAACTTTTTGTTATATGAATAGGGTTTGAAGCAGTAACAGCAAGGCCCGGGGAAGCCTTATTTTAGAAAATTAAAGTACCAAAACTGTCCTTGTTCTTAGCTGCTTTCTTGCATCGAGGAGCTCATTACTGTATATTAATAAGGCCAATTAAGTGAAGCAGCACTGCGCGAACTTGGCTTTAAACGCGTGGAAAAGGAGTGAAAAGAGAAGGGAAAGAGAGCGCGTCCAAAATGAGTGGAAGTTTTTTGGACACTTTGCATGGATCTAAATGTCCATAAATGTTGAAGGGATGCCTATGATAATTAAAAACGCAGGACATCGTGTGCTGCTACCCACAGTTGAATCAGACATATATCTCACCAAGCACTTGATTTTTTTTTATTTATTTATTTTTTAATTCACGTCAGCGTTTTTGTTTACTCTGACGCAATATGACGAACGGAGCCAGTCACAGCCTCCTGGGCCTATCCACAACTCCAGTTTTGTGGGGCGTGATTCCAGCTTGGAGCACAACTTAAAGCCCATATGTGCTGGAGAAGACTGCTAATGGTGCGACAGCCAGGTAGACGAGGCAAGAGCGTTGAAGGATGTGCACACGGCGCCACCAAGAGGACAGCGTGCGGAACTGCGAGCGCACTGTCCAGTCAGCAGTGCGCACGAGAAGGGGGGAAGCATGAGTCACACACGGCCTCCCTTTGGTCATTAGAGAGTCTGGAAATCTAATTGCTCGAAAGCCATGCGATTATGGATAATGCCCCCAATCAAAATATAAAGGTTGAGATAACTTTGAAATCTGTAGTTGGGTCGCTTATGACTTTCAAAACTAATGAAATTATCGCAACAATTTGGCATTTCACATCCTGTCGCATCAGCATCTTGGACTATTTATAGACCAGGCAAGAATATATCTCTGCACTAGCTATTCAACGTCCTTAAGCCATAAAACATGAAAGAAGAAACATTTATGTCCCTCTGTGTCCTTCTTGTGTCTGTACTGAGTTTGTAAATTCAGCCTTAAGATTAATGCCCCAAAGCCCTGATGTCTTATGAAACCGTTTCTTTACCACTGCTTGCCGTTTCTAAACAAGACACATTAACCAAAAAATCTGAAGCCATAGTCTATTGTAAGATTACATTGTTACATACAATAAGACATTATTAAATTAAAATTATAGTATTATGACCAGAAGTTACAAAGACAAAAATGAGTTAACATTTGTCAGCAAAGTGTTGGATGTAGGTATACTGAATGATGACTGAGTGATGGTCTTTACTTCACAGTGATTCCACAATATGTGTTTGCCTCAGTCAGATATAGATTCAGCAAGAAACCATTTGCCTTATTTTTTTATTTTTTTTTTACATATTGTGCGGTTTAAAATGCAGTGCTAAACCTTTAGAAACGATTTATTCACCCATTTTGCCTCAGGCCGCTGAATGAAAAAACTGACTCGGCTAAGAACATCTCGCCGTTGAGAAAAGAACATGTACCTTGCACAACATTACACCTAGGGGGCGCCAGAGGTCTGCATAATTTAGGTTTTCAGTCCAAGGTTCAAATCAGTCCCCTCAGTTTGTGTTACAGCATGCAGTGTATGCCCAAAGCCACATTTACGCATAAAGGCACAATCCAAACTCGTATCCCCAAATAATACATACAAGAAAAGTACAATCCAGTAAAACTGGTGACCTTTGGTGCCAAATATTCTGATCAATCTGAGTGTCGGCCATATTGGGCTCACGGGGAAACCGTTCAATGGGAGATGAAGGCGCTTTCAAAGTCCTTCGAAACAAGGAATTTAAAGACTGTACATTGATAATACAAAACCACTAGACCCCGACTACACAATATGCGTTAAAGTGGGAAACAGTGTCTTTTGTACTTTTTTTATAGGCATATGTTTAATGTGAATGAAATCAAATGAGTAAATAATGATTTGGATTACAATAAAATGTTGCCTTTTGATCATGTAGAGGTTAAACTAATGGCTGTGTCATACTTGCATTACTTATAATATAGTTTGCATTGTTAGTAATATAATATTTCACACCGGTCATCTTCCTTTTCAGCCAACTGTGTTGCTTTTATGCCTTGAACATAAAATAAACGAGTTTAATCCCCGTCTTTGAACGCAGCTCGGTTGCTTCTTTGGCCTCGTCGGCTCCTCGCTCCTAGTCCGGCTATTGTTGTACCTCTTTTGAGGGCAGCTCTGACCTATCAGCGGGCGGTGATTTGGGGATATTTTAATTGCTTTGCCTAGCCTTTACCCCGCCATATTAACAACCCTTTGTCAGCTGCCGGAGCATTGTCTTCTAGGAGGAATACTATTCGAGATTCCGTCGCAGGACTTACTTGGGGTTGTTGGAAGTAGTTTATCGGCATGGGACAAACCGAGGAAGACTGAGAGTCAGACGGTAAAGAGGAAATTGCTCGTAGCGGTTGATTCCTCGAAGTCAAATAACGTGGGAAAGGGACCACAGGACGCATGTAGCCACAACACAATAGTGCCAAGGTCGCTTTTGAGGTAAGTCACGTTTGTCTTTAGAGTAAAAGAAGAGGGCCTAGCGTGTTGGCACCCCAAGAAAGTTGTGCGTAAAAGTGCACGAGTTTCCCGGTTGAGTCTTTTTAAAGTTAATACTCGTGATTTGCTACGTGTTTACGCCTCATTCTCGCTTGTATCTTTTCTTTCTCGTACTTTTACTTCAGAATTTAACAGATATCACGTTCAAAAGTGTTCAAAGCTTGAAATGGGTCTGTTTTTATTCTGTTTGCTGTTATCTCTTACTTAAACAACTGCTGACTTGTGTCTTTCCGCTATCTTGTAACATTATTTCCCCAACTATCCATTAGGTTGAAGCACTTAGCCCATGCCTCACCCTATCCCACTGTGAGCTCCACTCCAGTCAGCTGCTGCTCTAGGCCCCAGCTGTTAAAGCCTTTTATTGCTAGACACACAGTATACTATTACTGGTTTCCCAGAATGACCATATACTTTTGTAATTTAACCCTGAAAATGTAATTCCCACGGATATTCCAATACCATGTTGTTATTTTTGTAGCCAACTCCAGTGATCTACAATCTGCAAAATGCACACACTTAGAATGCGTAAAATCTAGTTCAGGGCTAGTAGTGGGAGTCAGTAGATCCATGAACTGTACTCTGGAGCCTCGATAATCCACGGTACTCCACGGTAATCCTGGTGTTGGCTGAGCAGTCCCGTCTCGTTACGCATTCACAGCTGGAGAAAACGAGGGCAGTTGGCAGCGTGGAGAGGAGCGCGAACAGGTGGCGCTGGCCTCGGATCAGGGACCTGGGTTAAATGAGAGGAGAAATCTTCTCATGAGACTCCTGATGGATGGGGCCGCCTTGGTTCATTATTCTAATTAAGGATTTGAAGTTGTAGACTAATGGCTTTTGTTACAAACACGAGCGCTTTAGTTAAATTTCATCATGAGGATTGGCCTAAATTTGCAATCTGATCACAACTGAGGAGATCCAGTGGTTGCTTAACTATTACTACAACTCAATGCAATAGTGCTGTCAGCTATTTAGCATATTTGGAAGTGCATAGTGACAAAGTAGTTTACAGCTAGGAGGAGGTTGTGGGTTTGACGACCTTATGTTGTAGCAAATTTAAGTTACAGTATACCACAAAGTTCAGTGGTATATAGAGCATGAAACAGTTTTAAAGGGCCCATATTCTGTCTTTATTACAATGCTGATTCCTCATTAAAAACACACTTAGAGTTCTGAGTGCTGAGTTATTCTCTTAAACAGAAAGCACATTAGAATCATTTGGATAATTTCAGCCCTGACTCTACTGAATTAAGGTATAAAGCGGCTGTTAATTTGGAAACTTTCCATTCATTACATCATAAGGTGGAACAGGGCATTTTCAGCTTTGGGGATGTAGACAAACTAATAATAAAGGGTTACTTAAACATGTGTGAATGAAACAAAACACAATTCCAGGTAGATTTGTTTAATTGATTTAATGAACAATATTACCCTCTCTAATGATGATTATTAGATGAATACATTTACAAGATGGACCAACTCAGTGGCAGATTTTGGTGATCTTAAGTCCACCTCTCCAGTTCTCATACTTTCACTTGTGTCTTTAAAAAGTCAAGAGTTGGAAGAAGAGCTCTTTTCTCTCTAGGTTGGAGATGTCTCTGTCTCTGCATGATCCCGGGCTTTGACAGGCTCCGCAGGTGGCCCCACTGACATGAATGGTGTCGGAAGAGGAAGTCCCCCTTTCCTCTCCCTTCCCGACTCCTCTGTGTGTGATTGGCAGAGATGGCAGACTGCCCTGAAGATAAGACTGTGCAAGGCCTATGGGAGCGTGCCAGGGCAATTACTGAGTTACCGCTTCAGTGGAAAGAGTTCACAGCCCCTGGTTTTCCGCGTGTGCTAGTGATTGATGCAGGCGTTTACTAAGCATGGCTGTCAAGTTTGGAATTTGGTTATGAATTTGTATCTGATTCTGTTTTGGTGGGGCTTATGGCTCCTTTTGTCAATAAGAATGTAAAAGAAAGTTTGTAACCTCCGGCCATATGCTTGGTCAACTCTTCAAAACTTAAAGCTAAATAACTGAAAATAATAAATAAAAGTTCTGTAAGGGAGCTAACTGCTTGTTCGACTTAGCCATTACGTTACACTATGTAAATTATGTGGTGTATGTTTAACTTCTTTAGGAATTTTCCTGTATTTTTTTGTTTTGTTATGTATGATGTAAGCAAATGTCTTGAGTGTACTCAAGTATGAGTATGTCATAACTTTTTCCAAGCAACTACAGAAATGACGTGAGGAAGGAAGCTCAAAGGTCAGTAGGGCCTCTCCCAGTAAAGTGCCATCATAATTGATTTAGCATGACGAAAGAAAACTGCAGGTGGGGCATGTTTTTCTCAGTCTTTCTCTGCAAATCTGTAGAAACCATTGAATGCCATCAGTCAGTTGATGACTACTTCAGCTTCTCTTTGATCCTAAAAACAATTTAATGAGAATATTTAAAGTTGGTTAGTGAAATATTCTTCTTTGGGCCAACATGAAAACTGCAAGTTAGTTTCTTCTGCTGTGTCATTTAGGGTTAGGGTTATATGTACTAATCTTAAATCCATAGTCTTCAGTGGTATAAATTGTTATGATCAGAAAGTGGTTCCGAATGGCAAGACATATTCAGGTTCATAATTTCCTCTTATTCCTCTTCCTATAATATTATGCTAGTATGTTTACTAAAGCTGAGACCTAAAGACCTAAAGAGGTTTCTGGTTTTGAGCAGCAATGGCTTCGTAGGTCTGGGCGATAAAAATCACTTGTATTGATTTTTCTTTCAATTTGAATTTACTGAAAATAAATAATACACACTTTGGAAAAAGAAGTTTCACTATTTTTGTGTTAAATTAGTTATTCAGAATCTGAACTCTGCTCCAAACCACATGCTTTTAATGACAGCATTAGCAGTAGACCTCTTAATTAAAAAGACCCAAGCTGATCATTTGACAATTAGAAATTATTAAAATTTCAGTTTGCTGCACAGACCTACTTCTCTTTTTGCTCAACAACAACCTTACACTTTTATTTTAGAATTTTTTTTCTATTAATAATCTTTCAAACCATTGCAATTTCAACCTCTGATTGTTCCTCTCCTTGTGGGGCAGTATCCCTGAGTAGTGTTGAAGTTTTGATGGTGGATGGTGCAGATGCCGAGCACATGCCAGCCATCCCTCCTGCAGCTTTGACTCTTTGATTGAAGCCTGTGGGAGGGGAAGGTAACTGCACTTTGTCTCTTCTTAAAATCTGACACAATATCAGTGGTAGTCTGACACATGACCTCTCATGTTTTTTCCAGCATGACATGTCTTTTACTGTATTTGCCTGTTGTTTTGTTCTCAATAGTGGGACTGGGAATCACAATTTCATATGATCCGTGATACATGTCTCACAACCATATCACCACTTTGTGATATTCTGACTGTATAAAGTGGACTAAGTGAGTGCAACATCACCCACAGCATACAACGCCACACAAATGAAGCTCGCGTACAAACATTTTAAGACCAAACTGACGAGTCTCACTGCAGCAGTTATGGAGAGAGGGGCCACAATATTCCAATGCAAGTCAATGGGAGCCAGGGTCAGTAGGACTCGGAAGAGCCCCCATGCGAACTTCCTATTTGGAACACGGCAGCTAGCTTCGTTAGCTATGCCCATTTATATATACTGTCTATGGGTAGGATAGATCACTATTATTTCTTTGTTAAACCATGACTGCCGCAAACCTATACACTTATTTTAATCATCAAAACAGTGATTAGATCAAATTTATCATATGAACAAGTTTTCTTCTCTTAACAAGTAGATATATTTTAGCGTTGTCACAACATAATTTGAATTCAAACATAAATTGTCTAGATGTTTTCTTCATGTAGGTTTATGAGACTGAATTATACCCAAATTTCCAACTTACTAAGTAATTGTTAGGGGCATTACCATAACAGTTAACAATTTAAAATTAATGTATGTATTTTTAATGGGAAAAGTCCTCAAAGTTGTATTTAAGCAGAAGATTAAACCTATAACTTGCTGTACCCACTTTGGATCAAGAGGCTCATTTAAATTCCTGTCCCATCCTTCACTAAGTATATTGCATTTGTTACATTTGCATCCGTATTTTCATATTCTCCACTCCAAGGCTCCGCTCCACTGGAGATTTGAGACAAATCTTGTTATGATTTACATATGAATACATAACCATAATACATTACCTCTGAGATGTAGAGGTGTCCAATGTTAACAATCCATTTAAAGTGCAGTTATCTGGGTGCCACTGCCTGAGCAGTGTGTAGGCTTGTAGCGGTAACAGCCCGTTTCCTTAGAGCCCCCAGCTAATCTCATTGTCAGTATAAGAGCTTCATTTAAGGGCCCATTGGAGAGAGGTACAATAATCTGCCTGTAATTTGATTTAAACCAAAGTCAAGTGGGCTCATTAGTTATGGTGCATTATAAGAACTCTAAAGGGGATTTCTCACTGACATTTTAACTTAATTTATGTGTATTTTCAAAAAAGGCAAGAAAATTAGAATTTTGAGGTGCTGGCTGTGTAAAATTTCTGGCTTTGGTATGCCACTTATTATGAGATATCATAGTTTTGCCTATAATGTTCCGCAGTATATTGCCAATTTCATGTGGATCCATTTTTGCTGTCTGTGTGGTCGCTTCTCCTGTAACTTGGAGATGGGTTTAATGCCATACTGTGGAATATTCCAGTCAAACTAATAAAATCTCGATGGAAGCAGGTGACAGACCCTATAGAAATACACACAGTACCTTTTTATTGAAACACCGTTGGCATCTACATAGCCTAAATGCAGAAGTGTTCTTAATAGTCTTCAAAGTTATCATTTTTGTTATAATCCAGAACAACAACACATATTTAGGCTCATCATTTTCCCCTGTTACTATAACATTATGCAAGTGTCCACAGATGTACTTGCATGGGTAGTAAAATATTGAAAATCTCATAGTCGTGTATAAATGGTCCAGTGGTTAAAAATGTTTGAGCTGGACAAATAAAAAGTTCTGATTGACACACTTATTATGGTTATGGGTGGTAAAACACTGAAAATCTCATACAAAGTAGCAGAGTGTTTGAGTTGCACAAATAAAAAGTTCTGATCGACAAACTTTCTACATCCTGTGTGGTTGTTTTGGTTAGCAGCAGAACAGTTTGCACCTCTTCCTCTCATTAGCATGTGTGCTGTTAGGTCTTAGCATGTGTGTGAGTGGCTGTAGGTGCTGCTGGGATTGTGTGTTCTCTGTGGGGGGAGCTCTATGGGCTGCCTCCATTTTTCCATAACAAAGGACAACTGGGGCTGACAAAAGGGCCAACCCAAGCCTTTCTCTGCACATTCAGACAGACCGAGGTGTACGCTTCCCTGTTGTTAGTAAAATAGACTCCATTAAAACACAAAATATACCCTAAAATTCACTTGGATGATGGCATTTATCAATTTTGTACATTTAATAGTAGAAAAAAACAAAAAAACAACTGCACAGTATAATTACACAGTACTTATCCTTAATAAAACATGGGGAAGAAATAGGTGTGGTAACCAGAGAGCAGCAATAAATAGAAAGTGGTTGAATCACAAAATGCATATTTCATTGAAAAAGCATACCTACTGTCATGGTAAAAATGTTGCCATTCAAGAAAACACGATTTCAGGTCCAGGGTGGCAAAAATCGTCCGTATCATCAAGTCAGCATCGCCAACAGTTATCGACGAGTTTTATCATTTCAAAGTAATGATTTTGATCCTGAACATTCAGTGACTTAAGAGTAAGACGATGAAGTAATGTCAGAACAATTAAATGCAAAACCTACTTGAAAATAAGAGGAGTTATCTCATGACAGACATACGCAACACAACTGTCAACACAAATGAGCAGCTCCGCTGACTTTTTTGCCTACCAGCGACTGCGCACATGTAGAAAACCCGGATGTAAACAAAAACTAAGTTTTCTCGTATATCTCCTAGCCCTTGTCTAATTAAATTAAGATGAACATTTCTCTTCAAATTGGAATATATCATTGACTTTAGGCTCCTTGGGACTATGTTTTGTTTTGTTTTTCTCATGTGATCCAACTGCTACAAGCAAGCTCAGGGCATCCGTTTTGTCACAATTGCAATGCTGTGCTATTGTTCGCCTAATTATATAACAACTCAAAATCTCAGAAACAAATAGTTTGACAAATATTTCATTGACACATAGGACTTTTATTTTACTTTAGTTACATGCTATAAGCTGGCTCAGGGCACTGAAGCAGCTATCATGGGTTCCCTTTGGGCTGTAGCTCACAGGCTGTGCTGTTTATGGCACTCCCAAAATGGCCATGAATAAACAAAATGATAGATGCTTAAGAAAATAACTTTAATAAAGCTTAGCTGAGACACAAATCACTATAATTCAGACTAGACCACTAAAAACAAACTCAAACAAACTCCCAGACCTGTACCAGGAAAATATTTACTGCTATAGTTATATAATAGTACTATAGTATACTATAAACTGTTCAATCATAATTTAGTTCAAGGCTTAATCTTTTTAGTAGGTGTATGCTATTCTTGGTGCGTGCTCTGAATGGTATCAAATCAGTTTAAAGCTGCACTATGTAACTTGTCTGGTGAGGTACCCGCCGGTAAATTATTTATTGCTATAGCTGTATACAATAAACTGTTCAATCATAAGTTAGTTCAAGGCTTTTCATGTGGAACATCCTGTATATCTCCTTGGAGAAAAGCGGCCAGTGCGTCCTCCACCATAAAATGACAAAGTGCACTTTTGAATCTCCTTGATAAAATAAAATAGTTTTTCCATCAACTGAGTCTGGATTTCTTGAATTATAATGGATAATTTTCAGCATATTTCTATATTTATTATTATTCTATCTGACTCTGACTATTAGCCAGTAAATCAGTTTCCCATGTTTTTCTTTTGCAGCAGCTGTAGCATTAGCCGTATTGTCCCCGTTAAGTGTTTTTAGCATTTGGAACCATGGGTTGTTTGACGTGCGTCTCCGAGTGGGATCAAAGGTCACAGACATGTTTGTCCTGACCTTTGCTTTGATGTCGCTGGCTTCCATCTTGACATTTTGTTGTGTAACAGAGGTGACAGCACAGATCAGGGATGTCACTAATTAACGTCCTTTTCTTCGTTGAGCAAATGTTTATTATGCAGTCAGTGGGTTCTCCATTTTTCCTAACACTGGATAGTAGGGGTGTACAATTAATAAAATCTGTTTTTGTTTAAAAACGAATGAGATGAACTAAATATTTGCTTACGCCCAACCCCTTGGAATTGACACAAACAATGCTAGAAATTATGTTTTGAGGCTGAACTGGCTTGTAGCAGTAAATGAACAGCAGAAAATAGTAATGCTTCTTTTGACTTTCTGCTTGATTGAGAACATTAGTATCTTAACGATCATCCTTAACTCTGTATTATCATCTTATCACTTGACTGCACAGAGTTAAGACATGATTCTTGCTGCTCTTCTTCACTTCTAGAGGCTTCACTTGAACATGCCGTGCTTGTACATTCTGTGCCTTCCACCTGTGTGACTAAGGATATCAAACATGCAAACTCCACATGCTTCAGCGACACTTCTTGTATTTTACGCTTCAACTCTCCATCCAGATTCAAAGCTCAGGGGTGTGTATGTCATGTTTTTATTTAGACTTGGGCATAAAAGTAAAGTTAAAGTTTAAATCTGTGGCCATTTATCAGCATTATTGAAAACTATGTACCATATTTTTCGAACTATAAGCCGCACCAGCCAAATGAAGAAGAAAATAACATATATAAGTTGCACCAGACTATAAGTCGCACTTTTTGGGGGAAATTTATTTTATGAAATCAGAGACCAGGAACTGACATTTCATCTTGAAAGGCAAGTTGTAGTAATAACAATAGAACAGAGAACAACGGACTGTTAACGTAACATGTTATTCAGATAACTATAGCATAAACAAGAGGACATAACAAGTTTACCAAACTCTCCATCTCACTTCAAATCACTAAATCCGTTGAATTCTTCATCCTCTGTGTCACTTCTGAGTAACTGTGCAACCTCCCAAGGTAAACAGAGCACCGCTTCCTCTTCTGCGTAGCTGTTGTCAGACTCAGCATCAGTTCCAGTTAGAATTATTCCAGCCTTTCTGAATCCCGACAGGATGGTTTCGGTTGTTTTTATGTTTGTTTAAATGTAAAATTGTCAGTGGTACAGAAGTAATGGTGCGATCGACTTAACATGATGCCAGACAGGACAGTGGCTCTTTCTGCACGAGACATGCGCAGTAGAGTGAAGTGACAGTGGTACAGGAGTAACAGGAGTAGCAGATACTGACACACAAGCCTAGAGTCTCTCGTGGCTGTCAGTGTAAAAATGTTTAATGTATAAGTAGTATAAGTATAAGTTGCAGGACCACCCAAACCATGAAAAAAAGTGCAACTTATAGTCCGAAAAATACTTTACACAGCTTTGCATAGGCTACTTGTGACTAAAGAGGTATTAAAAGTACGGACGTAATGATCCAAATCTCTCGGGATGATATTTTCACGATGTGTATCTCACAATACAATATTTATTGAGATATATTGTGGAGGCTAGCAAAACTGGGAATATGCTACGTTTTCCTCTTAAAATGCCTTGACAAGACTTAACCCAAAGAACTAAGGTCTAAGTGCTTAAAATAGTTTCTTTATATTGTCTGCTTTGAAATGGAGCAAAGGATCACGGTCTATGTAGCTCCCTCTGTTTTTAGCTATTGCTGCAAAATAACTCTTAAATTAAGCAAAGAGACTTGTAGTTCGATATTGTGATGGTCCACGGTATTATTGTGAGAACTCTGACGATACGGTATTACGATATTTCTGTTATTATTACATCTCTAATTAAATGTGCATTAACGTTTCCAGAGGAGGGTCTGCCACTTGCTTGTCTCAATGAAGATATGTTCCTCACTATGCCACACAAACTCTTCTGTCTTTATGTGGACAAGCAGGTGACCCTATCAGGCCAAGTGGTAGGTCAGATCTGTGGAGAGGGGGCTGAGCTCACAGTGAGAATGCTGGAAAAAAACTTAAGAAAACATTAAATTAATATACATTTTACATAAATATGATATGAATAGATTCATTTCAGTATTGTAAGTACTCTACTACATGAAGTCCACAACAATTATATGGTGGAACCTTTTAATATACAATCATTCACACATTTCTTACAAAAAGTCAGCACAAAACCTACATCTCTACCAATAGGAGATACTGTAGAGCTCAAGCCTTGTAGGGCAATGCCTTGTAGAGGACAATCCTGAACATCTGTCTTATTTTTCCCTCTTTTTTTCCTCTTTCTCTCCGTTACTCACCCCCACTCGACTTCTCTGCCCGGGCAAAGCTTTTTGGTCTGTATTTGTTCACCAGGTCAAATCAATGAGCCATCTATCTCAAAGGCACAGATCCATACATTGACAGGTGCACCTCGGTAGCATTGGTTAGAGGCTGCTTTCAAGGCAAGGCCATACAAACATACAAGCAAGGTAGTGGGTTTATACTACTCAATCTGAACTTCAGTGCATTACTGGTGCTGCCAATTGTCATTTGAATTGCAAACCTTTGAGATTACCAAATAAATGTGGATGTGATTTACTTTTTAAAAAAAAAATTAAATATTGTAATAAGCAAGAACGTACGGATAATGTCTAAACTAACTAATGATGAGTGGATGTCTGATGGAAATATACAAAACCAAACTACATGCAACTGTCATGAAATCAATATAATGATTCTCTGCATAATACAGCATTTGGGCCACTGGGTCATTGTCCACTGAACAAGAAGGCTCCATATACCATCCTACCCTGGTCTAATGAGGATGTAATGAATTAATAATGGCCATGTCTAATTGGGCATTCTAATTTTGGATGGTTACTGAAAGATATAAAGTTTGGAAATGTAAAATAAATAATGTATCCTCTTTTTTTTCTCAATAATTATGACTATGGTTGAAATGGCTGCTGATCTGTGCATTTATGTTTTTGTGATTTTAAATAGAGCAGACGTCACCAGGAGGCAATTACAGTTCAGATTTGTGAGAAAATCAGTAAATCAGTTTCACACTAACTGGACTAATTTTTAGCAATATGACATTTTAGGCTTCATGGTTGTACATTTTCGGAGTAATTAAAGCAATATAAAATACATTTCTAACCTTCCCACGATAGTTTTAGATTGACTATGACTTTGGATTTGATGATTCTCAAATTTTGACTTGAAATAATAGCTGTTATAAATATAGTTCTACACAAATTAAGAAGAACAACAAATTTTGAAAAATATAATAAATTAAATTAAATTATAGTAAGCAGAGTTTTAGAGAATTTCCATACTGATGAGATCAGACGAGGGAGAATTCTGTCCAAAAATTAGACACTATTTACACATAAGAAACACAACTTAATTTCAACAAAATACAGGTGTTTTCCTATATTTTTATTCATCCTATAGGCTCTATTCACACTTGCGTCACAAACCAGGAAGAAACATGGAAACATGCGATGACACTTTCTAGTGTAGTTATCGACACTGGGCTCGTCGACCGACTGTGATAAAACCTGTTGAAGTAAACGTGATCAGTGGTAAAATGAAAACTGCATACGTTTGTGCTGTTTGGAATAATCTTGAATTTGGCCCCTCATCTCTTCATGTACCCAGAGTCGTGTGTCAATGGGGAAATGATGAAAACTGAGGTATGGTTGTAATTGTTGATTAGCTGAACATAACAGAATGCTACAATGACATGTAGATGAAGAAAACTGGGCCTTTTCCTAATTTTTCTTAGATTTTGTCAGAATTACTACCGTGAACATGGCCCACTGGAAGTTGTCATCACATGTTTCCAAACGTCTTCCTGGTTTGTGACGTAAGCATGAATAGAGCCTATTAGGAAAAGAAAAGTCAAATCTTAAATATAATGATTTTAACTACTGTGATTTAGTAAAATGAGTTATCCAACTTGTCATAGGCACTTTAACTGTTCGACTGGACTCCATTTCCCATATTGTGTTTCCAAACTTCCCCATCCAGCAGTGCATTTTGCTGTCTTGTTTTCACCACACTTTGAATTACAACCCTTTTAGCTTAACTCGTGTTGTTTCTTGTCCTCTGTCTTTTTGAGTGGCAGTAGCAGCACTCCTTTCCAAAACACTGTTGTGTGACTGTGCATTTTAAACTGTGTAACATTTTACGAATTCCAGGACGTGACTCATTCACACGTCGTTTTATTGAGTTTTTACAAAGAGGCCCATGACTCAGAGGCCAAAGGTAATAGAAATATTAGTCAGTAAGCAACAAGAGACCAGTATTTATGCTTTTGTTTTCCTGAAGTATTAAGCCACTTTTTGTGCAGAAAAAACTGAAACTGTTGCTATGTTTGAAGAGGCTTTCAAACAGGATCCTGTTATTAACGGTCCTATATTACGTAAAATGTGAGCTTTAACCCATGTTATTAAGTTGCTCCTTCCTCAAAAACATACCTGGAGTTGTGTTTTTGTTTCATTCACCTGTTTGAGTTACCCTTTATTATTGGTCTGTTTACATCTCCATAGCTCAAAATAATCTGTGCCACCTTGTGATGTCATGAAGTGATAGTTTTTAAGTTAACTGCTACCTTTTACCTTTTTAGTTCAGTAGAAATGGGCAGTTCCAGGGCTGTGATCCAAATGTCTATTGTGATGAACTGTGAAGAATCACAAGGTGCAACAGTGTTTTCCGTGTGAGGTCTAAACATGCAGGATTTCTGTGTTAAACATGAAACTAAACACAGCTTCAGGTATGTTTTTGATGAGGAAACGGCATTTTAACAGATATGAAAATGGTGCAATATGAGCCCTTTATAAAACAAAAATCACAATTGTAATTACACTCAACGTGCTCTCAATTAGATATTTTTTTCCCAAATTGCCCAGCCCTACTTTCAAGTCTGTGTAGTAGATCAGAGAAAGAGGTGTAGTGGCCTGAGGCTGTAATCCGATCGGGCCTGGACTTTTGGTGAGTTACGAAGCTTTTGTGGTGAAACTGTGAAGTCATCTGAGGTCATTCACAGGATCCCGGGAACCACCCAAGAATCGCCCCAGGCCTGTCCAAGCACAGTCACTCCTACCTCTTTCAACACAGTACAGGGTAAATAATGTGTTCCTTTGATTTGGTTGGATAGTCGGTCAAGCAAAATTAGACACTGTTTGCCTGTTGCCATCATTCTACCAGAATAACTATATCCAAAATGTATTGCATTTACTGTTCTGCCTTTTGAACCTCATCTGAACTATAAGAAAACTTGGTGAAAGGTACTGGTAGTGTCTGTGGCTGTAGTCCTTTAGTCGTTTGGTCTATTAATTGGACAGTGGTGTTTTAGGCGAACAAGTTTTATATTAGTTGTTTAATTCTTTTCTTTAGATAACTGTCTACATGGAACAGCTATTTTAGTTGAAGATTTGGGAGTGACAGATGAGTTTATCCTGACTTTTACATATAAATACACTGTTTCTTTGTGTTTTTCTGTATAAATAGGGTGGTTGTAGTCATCTTGTGAGTGCAGTTTGAGTCAGATACATAGTCAGATCTTAGTGATATTTAATAGCCATTACCCCTTTTAGTTGACAAATCGATCAACAGGTCCTTTTTTCGTTATTCACCATATTGTGTTGTTGGGTTAGTTATGATCACGTGTTTTTGTTGTTTTGTTTTTTATAAGGTTGTTATTCAGCTGACGTACACTCACATGAGGCCTGCAGCTAAGGATTGGTCTAGTGATTATTTCTAGCAGTGGAGTAAAGCAGAAATGAATTTGACCTAAATAAACTGTTGATGCACCACCCATTATACTAATGTCAAAAATATGCCCAACACCTTGTTTTGTTTTCGGTTTGAGAACTTAATTAAGTTGTTGAATCACACGATTATGAACACAGTCAGACAGCCTTTTAGTCACACATCGTGTCACTTTTGAGAAGGAAACCGTTGACAGCAGTTAGCGTTAAGATGCCTCTCGGTAAGACTATTGGATGTCTTTTCACAGGCTTGAAGATGGGTTGTGTGCGGAGTAAAGAGGATAAAAACGCAGCGTTGAAGTACCAGCCCGCCAACACCAATGCCACTCCGATCAGCTCCCACCTGGGGCACTACGGGCCGGACCCCACCCTCATGGGGCACTCTCCAGCCATGAAGTCCCTCAACAACAGCTACAACGCCGGGGCCTCGCTCACGCCGTTCGGGGGGGCCTCCTCCGCCATGGCCCCCTTTGGAGGAGCGTCCACCTCTTTCACATCTGTGGCCGTCAGCAGCCCCTTCCAGACCGGAGTCATCACAGGTCAGTACAGGTGTTTTTAAATGCAAAGAATGAACTGAACAGAATGAACTAGCAGTGGCTTGAATTTCCTTGCATAGTTTGAATTGTTAATTACATTTTATATGGTGCTGTTTAAGACACTCATATGCAGTAATGAGCCATTTTATTCTGGAGTAAAATGTAAATTTCCATATGTACATATAATTACTGTATTATACATGTATATATAATTTTACATTGTTACTAGGGGTGTAATGATATCCAAGTCTCACAATACGATATTGTCACAGTATGAACCTCATGGTACAAAACTGTTTATATGCTACTTTTTCTTCTTGAAATGCCTTGACAAGACTTAAAAGTGCTTAGAACTGTTATTTTTTTCTTGTAGTCTACTCTCAAATGTAGCAAAGGATCATGGTCTATGTAGTTCCCTCTGTCTTTTTTAGCTATTGCTGCACCATAACTTTTAATTTAAGCAAAGAGACTTGTAATTCGATATATTGTGATGGCCCACAATATTATTGTGAGAACTTTGACGATACAGCGTCACAATATTTCGGTTATTGTTACATCCCTAATTATTACCGCAAGTGTATGTTTTGAGTAATGGGGCTATTTCAAGAATTATGAACTAAGACATATTTTCAATCCATTTAACTCAAAAAGCCAAATGTGTTATAGTTTATACATTTTAATTTCTAGCTTTATAATTAAATAGTCTAAATTTAGCTTGTCTTATTATCATTTAAGCAGAAAGCACTACTGAATTGGAATAGTTGTGGCCCTTCCTTACATAAATGGATATGACATTTAAGCTTTTATATCATTATTTCCAGTCTTACTTACTTCCATTAGTCAAATATATTCATAAATTGCACTCTTCTGCAATTTTAAAGAAATGTGTCTTAGATTTCCATCTTTTGGAAATGTTATCCAAAGTCATTGATTTACATACACCATAGTACATCATGCTGATTTTGCAAATCTAAAGTCATGTTTTAAGAACTGTTTTAAACTTCTCAAGATGTTCTAGCTGTATTAAGCCCATACTCTAAAATAAACCTAGTCAGTCATTTCTTATGCGTGGGACGTTTTATGAGCAGCAGATGTTATGCAAATTAGACATTTAAAGCGAGTCGGCCAAAACATCAAGGCTCAATAGAAAACCAATATAGCCCTGTAATAAAGGCTGGAGGCAGGAGCCAGGCCAAACAATAAGGAACATATGTAGAGGAGATTGTGATTCAAAAGTTATGTTAAGAATTATCGACTGCATTAATTTAATAGAGATGCCATAGAATACTAAAACGGTTCTTTCCTCAATAGTGGTGAAATGACAATGTGGGTCAAGGCGAGATAGACATGTACTATATACACATTGTCAGTTCCAAATGGTTTTAGTGTTTAATTTAATCTGATTCTTATGAAGACTTTGTGTGAGTGATAGCCCATACTTATGTTTTCTTTTTAACTGTAACAATGGGGTGTAGGATATTGCAAAAACTTGAATATCTTAAATTTCCACAGTGAAAGCAAATAGTCACTGTTCTGAGTGTACAATCCACATGACGCCCAAGTTACAAGAAACCACTTTTGGTAATTCCTCCATGGAGTAAACTATTTTATAATTGTATTAGTTAATGAAAACAGATTCCAGTATGGTAACAGCACAAAATTAACCATAACAACTGGAACAATACAAGAGAACTAGATTCAGAAATTACTCTAGTAACAAGTCATCGAATACCAGAAATCAAATGTCCTGACATTGATGGGACAATGGAGATTTGCAGTTTGAAACAGCAAAGCGAATCCAAATTTGTCTCATTTTGAATTGATCTATTAACATGAATTAGCGTTTTCCACAATATAATTCATGTTTACGTAAGGCCTGGGCAAGAGTGTTTCTGGTGTCTTTATATAATTATTATAACTATTATAACTATTATTTTGTGTGACAGTGCTACAGTCTTGTTGCTTGTTTAGGATTGAAAGTTGTTGTGTATGCAATAGATTTGACACATTCACTGTTTTGTTGATTTCATTAAGTACAGATACTTCAGAAATAAATATTGTTTTTAATATGTATTTGGTAGGGGTGTTATGATATTCGAGTCTCACGAATATATCTATATTCTATATTGTCATGGTATGAATCTCACGGTACGATATTGGGTTATCGTTGGAAAGCTCACGATATGGTTGGGAGGCTCACGATATGGGAGGCTCACGATATGACGATATTGTACATACATCATTTGGTACAACGTTTATTGTCATATTCTAGGAATGTAACAATATCCAAATCTCATAGCACAATATTATCATGATATGCATCTCACAGTACTATATTTATGGTGATATTTTGAAGAGGCTAATAATTAAAGATGGGGCACTTTTTTTTTTTGCTTTTAAAATACGTTGACAAGATTTTGTTGTGAATTATTACCGTCATAATCCAAAGAATTCAAGTAAAAAACATGTTTCTTCATGTTGTCTGCACTGAAACGAATCATGAGATATGTAGTTCTCTATGTTCATAAGCTATTGCTACTATAAAACCATGCATTATTGTGAGACTTTTGACGATACAATATCACAATTTTTCAGTTATTGTTACATTCCTAGTATTTGGTTCTTCAAAAACAGTGATATTATTGTATCGTAAGACATATATTGATTATCATATAGAATCATGAGGGGACCCTGCGTTTCCAGCCTTATTTATTTAAGAGCTAGTGTAGTAAAAACTTTTTTTTTTATTCTGTAGCTGTGCTTTTATGAAATGCTTATAATGGACTCTCACCAATCAAAAAGGACTGATGTAGCACTGTACTTGTGAAATGCTGAGTAAAGAAAGGTGTGTGCGTGTGTGCGTGGAGCAGAGTCCGTAGATAAACAGCAGCTTTGGTGGCTCTTTGGCGCTGCGCTGTTATTGGTTAATCTGGCCTGAGGGGCTGCTGCAGATCTAATCCTGTCTGAGCAATTTCCTCCCTCAGATAAAACCATCAGGCTCCGGCCAACTCCCTGCTCCTGTCGCTCCTGTCGCCCCTGCCAAATCTACTCTTCATTAGACTAAAGATTAGATTTACTAAAGTGGGGACAGTGTTAAAGTGTGTGTTTCAGATGTCCTCACGGTTACACACATGCACTGTAAATGTGTTAAACTTTAAACAGCTGAGTGCTGCTGGATCGTGCGCTGGGGATGAACACTTTACTTTAGGCTTTAGACAGGGTGTGGTGTACTCTAGGGTCACTTAATCTTATATTAATTATAGGGCTGTGCTATTGTGTTATTGTGATTGTGATTTTGATTATGCAATTATTTTTAATTTTTATTCAATGCTTAAAAGTGCACCATATAACTTTTATTATTGGGGGTCCGTTTTTCAGGATATGATATTGCTGTGTGACATTAAACAGCCTTACATTCATTCAATTACAGGTGGTTTTATGGCTCAAAAACAAAAACAGTGCCTCTCCACACATCTAACCTGTTACTTAGTCTGGTTTGGTCTGCATAAAGATAGAAAGATTTAATACTGTACTGTGAAGCATTCGAGCCAAAGCAGTAATGTCTCCATGAAGGAAAGAATTTGACTTACTCTCCTCCAGAAAAGTTATACAATTCATTAGGGATCTAACAATAATCAAAATATCATGATATTGTGTCTTCAAATTTCTCACAATTATATCGTGGACTATTACAATATATTGAATTACAAGTTTCTTTGCTTAAATTAAGAGTTATGGTGCAGCAATAGCTAACAGGTCTGAGCACTTTTAAGTCTTAGTTCTTTGGATGAAATCTTGTCAAGGCATAATAAGAGGAAAAAGTAGCATATTAACAGTTTTGTTAGCTTCCACAAAATAGCTCATTAAATACTGTCCTACTGTGACTATATTGTGAGACTTTATCATTACACCCCTACAGTTCACCTTTTTAAAATGTTGGTTACGAATCAGTCAAATCTTGTATTTAGTGTTTTTACAGGAACAACTGCATAATTAAACATTATCAAAAGTAAACTTGTATTTCAAAGTACTTTTAAAGGTACACTGTGTAACTTTTTGGTTGAGGGGCTGTCACCTGCTTGTTTCTATGGATATGTGATTGCTCTGGAATGTTTCACAGTATGACATTAAACACCTCTACCTTACATGTATTCAGTTACAGGTGGTTTTATAACTCAAAAATAAAAACAGTGCCTCTCCACACATCTGGCCTTTAACTTGGCCTGGTCTCTATGAGGATATCATACTGTGAAACATTTCAGACCAAGCAATAATATCTCCATGGAGTAAAAAATATGACAGACCCTTCATAAGAAAAATTACACAATGTAGCTTTTAAACTCCATTGCTTTTACTATTGACTATTGATACTTGTCAACAGCTTCACACACAAGCATAGTTGATTTAAAGCAGTATTTCTATTTCTAGGTGGTGTGACATTTTTCGTTGCCCTGTATGATTATGAGGCGAGGACATCGGATGATTTGTCATTCAAAAAGGGCGACCGCTTCCAGATTATCAACAACACGTGAGTACATTTGATTTGGGTACACCCTCTCCTGATGGGTCAGTGTTTAATCCCGTAATATTCAGGTCTAATATTCAATCTGGATGGAGCAGACTGGCAATCTACCCCAGGGCAGTGGTAGCAATAGAACTAGTACTGCCTGGTAGTTGAGTGGTCTAACTGTAGCGCGTATGGTGCCTAGTCTTTGTTAGGTAGACCTCAACTTTGATACTAATTCCTGGGTTTGCTGAATGCTCATCCTGCTCATCCTGCTCTTCACCCCCATTTTACGCTATACTGTCTTTCAAATAATGTCTAAATGGCAAACAAAGAAAAAATGTGTATCTTATCACGGCAGAGTGACTGAACAAAGTACTTAGACTGCTAAACCTGTTTTGGCTTGTTATATCCAATTAAATTCGGTAAAGCCAATCTTTTCTCTGAGCATATGTGGGGTCTGTTGTCTCTACACTTTGCACAGCTTATAACCAAACACAAACAATGCTAATTACACAAAGTTGATCAGACCCAGTGTTTTCAGTTCTGTTTAAGTCTACAGTCTGAAGTAAGAGCATATGCTGTGGGCCCAGGTGAGAGGCACAGTTGGCTTGTGTTGGATGAGTAGTTTTTATGGCACAATCCGGTAATAAATCTGCCATCTGCTTTTGAGGAAGGGAAGGTGGCAGGAGGACAGCGCTTCTCATCATTTAAACTGTACTCATGCTTTACAAAACTGCAGTACTCAATAAAATCAAAAATGTTTGAATTTTCTTCAGTACAGAGTAAATGGTATTTGTTTGTAACTTGGAGGAAGGAAGTACTTTGAAGTTTTGTGGCTGCTAACAGTGCTTTCTAGTACTTTGCATTAATACTTAAAAGGTGCACTATGTATCTCTTCTGTTGGAGGGTCCCCCACAGCCTTAAAGAATGTTTCACATGTTTGCATTGGAGACAGACAGTTGACACAACCGGGCCAACCTACAGGTCAGGTCTATGGACAGGCAAGTCTGGTCACAGAAAGAATTTTTGAGTAGCTAAAAGCATGTAATTGAACAAATGCAACATAAATATGTTTAATTCTTTGCTGTGGAACATCCCAGACTATGCAGTAACATCTCCATGGAGATGAGCAGATGGGAGACCCCCCCAACCTGAAACTTTATATAGTGCAAGTGCACCTTTTAATTACAGCTTTTAACAAGTATATCATCTAGTGTGCCATCTATGTTTTTTTTTTTTGCATTATATGTCTGCTCTGTTTAGTTAAAACCCTGAATGGTCATTTGAAAATCATATTATCTGTTTATTTAATTGTCTTCTTTGAAAATGGTAAGGACATTCAATTGTCTGAGGTACAAAAACTCAATTATGACTAATTTTCCAAAATAGTTTTGGCAGGAACAGCACTTTTGACTGTCTGACTTTCAGTTGTGTTAGTCATGTTTTCACTTCCTTATTTTTGTTGTTTCCAGGGAAGGCGATTGGTGGGAGGCTCGATCCATCAACACGGGACAGAAAGGTTATATCCCCAGTAACTATGTGGCCCCAGCAGACTCCATACAGGCAGAAGAGTAAGGACCACTATGCAATCGCATACAACACCACTAACAAAAAACAAACTCGGTCTCTTTTTTTTTTATTGGTACCAAAAACTTGTGATTTAAAAAAAAAAAATGTTTTCATTACCAAATTTACAGTACCAACTATTGTGTTTTCATGATTCTAGTTGATCATGAATACCGCATACACTATGTGCATAATTATTTGGCAAGTTGTATTTGAAGATTCATTTTATAATTGAACAACTACCTTTACTAGCTAGAGGCACAGTGGAGTGCGTCGATGCATGCAATGGAGCATTGTCCTGCATAAAACTCATGGTCCTCTTGAAAGATGCAGACTTTTTCCTGTACCACTGCTTGAAGAAAGTGTCTTTTAAAATCAGGCAGTAGGTTTTGTAGTTCATTTTGAGTCCATCTTCAATCCAAAAAGGTCAAACAAGCTTATCTCATCTACAGGAAAAACTATTACAAACTATAAGATTAAAATTATAAACTAGTACTATTAGTATTACAAAATTCTGCAAAATAAAACAAATAAATACTCCACACACTTAAATAATTAACAAGACATTTACAGTCTTGTTTTATCCACAGCACTGTATAATTCACTTCACCATTCATGTTGACAGCATGGTTCTGTCTCATGTGATTAAGCCCAGGTCTCTCGGCTCTGTGTGTTGGGTAAACATTGAACACAATGAAGCTTTACATTGTTACTGACAGCCGTTAGTGTTTCTGTCCAACCAGTGTGACAGACTCTGATCTCAAGGGACTCCGAGCTGCTTTCACTTTGGCTTTTGTCGTCATTAAATCCAGGTCATTTGATACATAAATGAACACTTACTGTAAAACCAAACCGGGGAGATGACTGTGAAATCAAGATCAGTTTCAGTTTTGTGTAAAGACAAAGTATTGCACAAATGTTAACAGACTTTAGACTAAAATATCACCTTGTAGCATTGATGTTGTTTTTTTTGTTTTTTTGTTTTTTTTGATAGCTGACCTTTCCAATATTTAAAAATATATATTACACACATGACAGCTATTTTGATACTATTTTACTTGTAGGAGTTTTTGCCTACCTTTTTATTTTTGGCATGTATGAACTTGCAGAGAAGTACAAAGAGGAACTATGATCTCATCCACTGGTCGTGTCCTATTTGCAGAAACAGTCTATTAGAAGTTACTGAGACCTTTTTAATGAGAGGGGCAAACCAAGTGCCCAATCGCCTGAAGTAGTGTTTTTAATGGGCTTAATGGTTGTTTACTGGCTTGCATTCAGGCATTTGAGCTTCTTGTTTTTGTTCGGGCCTGGAATGATCCTCAGTATAGCATTAAACTTGCCAATCTCCATAGAAACAACAAGAATCCATGTTTTTTAAGGTATTTTTGAGCGATACAAATACTAGTAATTGAATAAATACAAAATAGATAAGTTTAATGCCATACTGTCATACATTGCAGGCAAACAAAAACATCTCACCTGTAAAGTTGCATAGTGCAGTTTCAATTCAGTACATTGACCCACTTTACTGGCTGTAAAGTTGTATATCCTGGTACTACATCTGATGCATATCAACTCTGACGCTGGCCTAACTGTCTCTTCTCTAGCTTGTATTGTATTAAAAAAAAGCTACTTGCCCTAAGCCTCCTTTGATCTCTCCTCTCTTGTGAATCGTGTGTCTTGGCAGATGGTACTTCGGTAAAATGGGCAGAAAAGACGCAGAGCGGCTTTTGCTACTTCCAGGAAACCAACGGGGCACTTTCTTGGCACGAGAGAGTGAAACAACCAAAGGTAACAAATGATGTACATTATGATATAACACACGTAATTATGTAAGATAAAAGTAATTCAATTCACAAATTTAAGAAGTATATGTGTGCAATCAAACAAAATGTATAATCAAAAGAAATCCATGCTGTAATAATGTGATTTGTACACATATAAATAATAATTCTCTTCCTGTTTGTTAATAATATAAATGATATTCACATGGTGGTGGTTTATAAATATTTAACCATTATAACCAATGACAAACTGCAGCTTGTTGTGGAACTTCATTTACAGCTTAAAGGTACAGGCTAATGTTACTTAATTATGGTTTAACAAGTAGTTACAGATCAATGATGTTAATAAAAATAATTTATTCTTAAATGTTTATAGTATAATGTCAAAATGTTCAAAACAAATGTAAACCTTTTTTTTTAGTTACTATATCTATGGGTTTCAGAATGTTAAAAAAAATGAGCATTTGCTATAGTGATTTATAAATGAAAACAAAATATGTTTTGATAGTGAAAATGTCCTTTGCATATACTAGGAAACTGAAACCCTATTAATACTAACAATTCTTTCTCTCCCAGGTGCCTATTCATTGTCTATTCGCGACTGGGACGAGATAAAAGGAGACAATGTCAAACACTACAAGATCCGAAAACTGGACAGCGGAGGTTATTACATCACCACTCGGGCCCAATTTGAGACGCTACAGAAGCTGGTGAAACACTACACAGGTATTCAACATGGCCGCCCCAGGTGCAGCTTAGCTAGAGGCAGTGGTTGGAGAAAATTGATGTTTACAGTCCAAAGATGGTGTCTGGGTTGGACAGTGGCCTTTTGAACATTCATGAAGAAGTGCTCGCTGGGATGTACCATGTAGGTACACAAGATTTAAAACAATGAAATCAAAATTGAATAGACATGCTGACCAAAATGCAAAGGTTGTGTTTGTTTAAAACCTGCTTACCCTGTAGTTTAAGCCTCTACAAGCATGTTCTAAACTCACAGCATTAGTTTACTGGTTTGGAGTATCACAAGACTAATGTTTTTGTTTTTGTTTTGTTTGTTTTTTGAGACATCACATTTTCTCTATGAAGATCCCATTTCATTATCTAAACTGTTCCACAATATAGCATTTATCTTATCTGTGTCCATGGCGATAAGCACGTAAAAACACGTGTAACTGAATGAATGCAAGGTAGATACTTTTCAAAACCAAAAGATTGAAAGAGGATTAAAACAAGGAAAACATTGGACAACTATTCAAATTTAATATAGAAAAAAATATGTTTTAAAGGTATATTGTGTAACTGCTTTTCTCCATGGAGACGTTTCTTCTTTTATCTGGAATGTTTCATCAGCCGGTTTCACTTCATAGAAACTGTCTGACCTCGCTGACCTAGCATTAGGATTCGTTCACTCGATGCTAGGCGGGTACTTTTTTCATTTAACCAATCGCTGCTATTTGGTTGTGACGTATGTAATGCTCCACTAACAGGGCTAACTGGTATATTAAATTTTTCCCAAATCCCATAGGAAGAAGGGCAATAACGTCTTTCTCTTTGATAAAATTCATCAAACATTCTCTTTGTTCTGGCTTTAAATCCTCGATCTCGGGAATCGTTGCCAATACAGAATATCTGGCTCTTCGCTGATTGGCTGGTGCCTGAACTCGCACTTCCGGGGTTTTTGCGAACTGTCTAGTGTATTCCGATTCCTGACCTGGTCGCTGAAGAGAAATGAAATTGAGCAGAGACACTAGGTTGCCTGAATGTTTAATGTTTAACTAAAATGGTATTAAACTTTTCTATCATCATGGAAACCAAACCAGATCAAGTTACATGTCAGATCTGTGGAGAGGCAATGCAACTCCCAGTCAGAAGGCCTTTTTAGTTTTTGAGATATTTTTGAGTGAAGGTCTAAGGAAGAGCTTTTTAATGTCATACTGTGGAACATTCCAGGCAGAGCAATGACATCTCCTTAGAAACAGATAAAAAACTCCCAAACAAAAACTTGTATAGTGCACCTTTTTCAATTTAAAATCTAAGTCCAGTTAAACACCGCAAGTGCAATTTTTTATATTTAAGTGTTCTTTTGCGTTCCTACATGCTTGTATATCAACAGCAGCGGACGCCAGCCTCTTACTTGGTATTTCAGCCAGCATGCTCTCTCCTCCAAAGGAAATGCATTATTCAGCTGTAGTCCTGTGGCTGGGAATGCATTGAATATGTTTAACAGCGGATTTTGTGATGGAGACTCAAGCGGTGCACAGTCAGGGATCAGTGGACATGACAGAAATCCCCAAATACAAACCATGTGACCCAGAGCCAAAGTTTGTTCTGTAATAACTCCACTGGGACACTGAGCTGGAGTTTAAGATATGTGGTAAACTAGTTTCAGTGTTTACAGCACAACTACATTCACTATTAAGGCTTGGAGATGTCTTGTCTTCAGTATAATATTAAAAGTGTTATGTAAAACTGTCACGATAACCACTATATCAACTTACCATTCAATATGTGAAACGTGGAACAGTATTTTTTAGGGTCAGTATTTATCACGTGTACTTTTTCTTTGTACTACTGAGACATTTTGGGTTATTTTTTGGTTATACGATAAGATTTAAGCTGTAAAAGTTTGAATTAGTAACTTCTATTACTCATTACAAATGCACACCAAGTACTAAAGTGTTTCATTCTGCTGTTTGTTTATTGCAGCCCATGATTTATTTAACAATATTATAGATTTAGAAGAGGTTTTGTGGTTTAAATCTGTTCTTGGAGTATTGCAGTTTTACAGTTTATATTTTCTTCAGAAATTAAATTCAGCAACACTTCAAAATTTGTTGTCATCACAGGCCTAGTCTTATGCAAATTTGAAAAGCTTTATTTAAACTTTAACTATAGAAACATTGGCTGGAGCATGCGCAATTGTTTTATTTTTTTTTAACTTTCCTTCACAAAGATTAGGATAATCACTAAACGAGATAATTTCTCCTTATTGCCTGTATCTGGAAACAGTTTTATGCTTCAGCAAAACTTGATGGAACAATGGATATGTCTGAGCCAACTAAACGCAACATTTTATTCTGTGGTTTAATGGCAGTCTGAAACATTTAAATCACTATGGAAATGAGGCGTATGATTCGTTGTTTTAGTTCTGTTTTCTTAGCTCTTTGTCCTTGAAGAGGTTGTTTATACATTTTTATTGCAGTTACTCATTAGTCAAGGTAAACTGAAATGTGACCTTGATAATATCCATAAAATATATGCAGTGCACAGAAATAGGCTTGTTAGCATTTACTCTCCATGTTGAAAGTTTGAGTTATGGATTGCTATTCAGGGCAACTACTTTTCACTTCTTTCCTTCCGGGATCACAAATCATCAGCTGCCTTGTTTTTCCTGAGACAAAACTTTTCATTGATTCTACACTGAGAACTAAACACGGTATTTCTCACCCCATTCAAATCCTTCCTCTGTAAACAAGATTTTTTGTTTTTGTCTGACTCATCACTAAAACCAGAATTAAAACTATATACTCATCTGAATAACTTCAAAACTATCTTTACTAATATCTTTACTGAAAAATCGCAGAGCACAAATTGGACAAAACTGGAACAATCTCCTGAATAGTTTTAGAATGGTCTTAATTTATATCAGAATATATATATGTGTTGTTGGGCATAAGTTGTGGATGCTGGCAACACGTTAACTTATACCAACTAATGCTTATCAAAATGTTCTATATAAGTTACTAATATGTTATGTATATGTCCAACCATTATGAATACGCTATGTATACGCCCCCCAAAAAAACATTGCTAGTTCAGCGTATGCCAGTGTTTTAGGGAAATTCTGGTACGTCGGCTTACGCTTGCTAAATCATCAACAGAGACAGGGCCTTAAGGATGCACTGAGTCCCTGCTTAGACTGCTGCCCTCATGACTCGGTCTTGGATAAGCAGAATTTCTGATACCGATTCTGATAGTATAGGTTCTAGTATCTGCGCATACCTGATCCTTGTATCAACCGATACAAGTGTTGGGACTGTGAACAGTATTTTCTTAAAACAAAAATAAAGTAAGACAGAACTGCTCCAAGCTATTATTTATCTCACTTGTAACTACAGTATAGCTTTGTGTAAACATTGAGACTTTCTGAGTCAACTGTGAAGAGTAACTATTTATTCGTCCAACCAGGATATTGGCTGAACCGATATTTGGAAACCGATATCTGATCCAGCAAAGTTTTGACTATTGGCACTGATATCCAATACCAGTATCAGATCAGTGCATCCCTAATTATAACTAGTATAAACGCACACAGTATTACTAGATGACTAGATATTGATTGTGATACTCAAGATTATTTAATTATCCTTGTAGTATCAAGCTTACTTGGTATCAGAATGGTTTATTGTGACACTAGTTTGATTTGTAGATGGCACACAATAGAGTGATATTTAATTCAAGTCTCTACTCAGTTATAATGTGTGCAAAGGTCTGTTATCCCAATCTGGTGCCCTTCCCTTCCATCTTACAGTCTTTTCCTCCCTCTCTCTCTGTGTGCAGAACATGCAGATGGCCTGTGCTACCGCCTGACCACCGTGTGCCCCACAATAAAGCCTCAGACTCAGGGTTTGGCCAAAGACGCCTGGGAGATCCCCCGAGAGTCTCTGCGCCTGGAGCTCAAACTGGGACAGGGCTGTTTCGGGGAAGTCTGGATGGGTAAGAATGAGATGATTACTTATGACTACTAATCATTTGGATTTCAAGTAAAAGTACAAGATGAGTATAAAGTGCACACAAATGCTACCACTACTCAAAGTACTAGTTACAAGTCAGTGTTACACAAAGCTTGATTAGGACACTGAATTAAATACTCAAATACACACATTACTGTAATTGCGTAGTTACTTTCCGACCCTCTAGATTACAAATGTCTCATCCATATTTTCTTCGAAAGTACTTATTTAACGAACTTCAAACCAACTAAGCTCTATAAATGCTTTTATCATCAGTGAATCTGGTTTTCCATTTCTTTTATGGTTATTTCAAATCTATTAATGAAACCACATATAGACCACATTGGAAACTGAAATTGTTTCCAAAGGGAGGGTGGCACACACACACACACACACACACACACACACACACTTGGCCTCATACAGTAAGCACAGTGGATTAAGGTTTTTGCATTTGCATTACTGTTACTTCAAAATATTATAAATGAGAAATTCAGTTAATTAAAGAGTAGTCCTGAAAATTCCACTAGTTAAATTCCACTCACATCTCCAGTGTTAGTGTACGCTATAAAGCTATGTAAGATATGTAAAGTATATTTATTTTTAAAAAGCATTTCATTGACACCGGCTAATTGCATCCACGGTGAAGTAAACCTGATCAAATTAAATGGTGGCACTAAGGGTTGCCAGGTACCACAGTCAAAATCATCCTTTTGTCTCCTCATTTTAGAAGCCAAACATGTCATTTTTAAAGTTACTATTTGTTTAACTGGGAATATTACAGTGCATTGTAAGTGCTTTGTATGCCATTGCCTTTAATCCAAGAAGCCTTTCAGAAGTATTTATAAATGAATACTGCACAGACCATTTTATACGTTAAGTAACGAGTTATAACATGAAACAATCAAAAACAGAAGCTTGCACTTACATTGTTATTGTCAACAGTAGCCATTATTAAAAATTCATGTCAGTTTCTTTTCAATGGAGTCATCAACTGTGTATAGTTTATATACAGGCTGATTCAGTGGCATTACCACACAGCTGAGTGGAGCTGACCTCACTAAATCTCCATGTTTAAATCACGTTGGCCCACATACCACGCACTGACGACGGAAACGCTGAACTCTGCACACAAACCCGAGCGCTGTAATGACAGGTCACCACCCACGGCTCATTTCTCTGGCCCCCTACGCGTGTGAGAGGGGGAGAGAGAGAGAAGGGATTAGAAAGAAGAGAGCAAGTGAGAGGAGGAGATGAAAGAAAGAAGAGAGGTTTAAAAATGGAGATGGCGGAAACAGACAGTGGAGAGGGGCAAAGAATAGTTGGAGCAGAGGGAGAGGAGACAGGGGACGGAGATGGAGGAAAGCTGTAATTTCACTTAGACTGGTGAAACTGGCTGGTAACATGATGGGGTTGTCCTCTCTGACTACCCCACAGCCCATCTTTGAACAGTCACTGGTGAGACAGTTGTCCTATTAATGTGGATGGACTGTCTGTGTAGAGCTGTGAGTGATTGTATATTGTCCAGTTTAATATGTTTTTCTTCTGTATTTTTGTCATGTCATGCCATGTTAATCCTACTGAGCCCAGCTTCGAGTCAAATATCTGCATGAGGACACAAAATAAACGAAAACCTCACCTGAACCCAAAGAGTGGAGGAGATCGTGTTAGAACAGAAGGGGAGAGAAAAGATGAAGGAGTTGATGTACGGAGAAGAGTGGGAGTGAGCAAGAAAGAAGAAAGATACAGTATATATAAGAGAGAGATAGAAGAGACTGAGGGGGCGAGAAAGAGGGAGATATAGGGGGAAAAGGGAGATCGAAAGCAGTGACGAAGGGAAAGGAGAGAGAAGGACAAAAATAGAGAGGGAGAGGGGAGACCATGATACAAAAAAGAGAGGGAGAGCTGAGAGAAGAGAGAGAGAGAGAGAGGAGGGGGGGTTCAAACAGTTCCTCTTTCATCACAGGCTCTTTCATTAAGCTTGCAGCAAGCCCAGACCTGCCAGGGTATACCATGCAATCCCAGGAATCCTCTTTGCCTCTCCCCAAAACTGTTTGTTCATCATAGTTTTTCTTTCCAGTTTTTTTTTTTTTTTACTAACGACATCCCACTCTTTTCACGTCAGCAAGTTGTAATGCTTTTGATCTCCTGGTATCTAAAGTTGCATAGTTTGGAAAAAAAAACAGATGTTAAATGTCAAAAATTGCTTGCTGCATTTGTGAAGAGTGCGTCATAATGGGAGCACAGCACAGCACAGCACAGCACAGTACAGCAAAGTTTAAACCTTGATCCTGTCTCGAAATGTCATGCATGCAATGAATAATGTGTACTTTAAATTTTCCAAATTGGAATTCAAACCAGGGATTGTGTAGTTGAAGGTTACAGATTCTGTACATACACCTCCAAAGTTTAGTCAGTGCAAAAAAAAAAAAGTTACTAAATATTACTAACCCCTTGTGGCTGGAGATTGTATGTTTGGGTAACAATATAACAGTAATTTTGTAGCCTGATTCATCAGCCGGTTTCACTTGATGGACACTGTGTGATCTTGCTGCATTAGAATTTGTTCGCTCGACGGTAGGCGGGTACTTTTTATTTAACCAGTCACTGCTATTTGGTCATGACGTATGTAATGTGCTGCTAATGGGGTTAACTGGTATATTAAGCTTTTCCCAAATCCCGTAGGAAGAAGGGCAAAAATGTCTTTCCCCTTGATAAAATTCACCAAATATTCTCTTTGTTCCAGCTTTAAATCCTGGAATCCCTCTGGAATCGTTGCCAACACAGAATGTATGGCTCTTCGCTGATTGGCTGGTCCCCAAACTCGCACTTAAGGGTTTTTCCAAACAGTTTCGTGTATTCCGATTCCTGACCTGGTCGCTGGAGAGAAATTTAATTGAACGAAGGCACTATTTGGCACCAGCCTGGCTTGTAATTTTGGCCTATCAGTTAAATTTTTATTAAACTATATTGTAAATAAATTAAAAGTACATTATAAATCTAGTTTTGTTACTTTTCAATGAAAGATGGTTAGTGCCTAAGTTTACGTAATATTAACTTGAGTTCGGTATTTGAATATTTGCAATTTTAAGAGATTACATTAAACCTGAATCTTATATTGGTCAATTGCAAATTCTACGTCAGTATTAAAGAATAGACTCAATACTCCAATACCATTTCTGATAATACAATGATAATTTAAAACACTCATTATTTCGACAATAGAATGTGATTTTCGACATTAAATAATAGTGCTTTCTCATTGTGTAATCCCTCAGTTGTCCAGGTGATACAGCTGTTTGATTTTTAAATACTTATGACATTACCACAAGTGATTTTAGCCTGTCCTGTTATATTTGTTTTGATATTATGAAAAAAAAAGGCTTTATGCCGCACTATTTTCACACGTCTATCATTGGTTAAATATACATTTCCCTTGTATTATGCAGCTCTGGTACCTCTTATCTAACCTCTGTGGTTGCACTAGACTATACTAACTGTACAGCGCTTCTTCCTGTTTGTCTAAGGCAGTTTGTTCAGCACACAGTCATCTCTTTGACAGTGGTGCTGGATCTCCTGCCTCAGCATTTAGTATGTAAGCAGGTCGTGAGTAAGAGGCTTTGAACCAGGAAACCACTGATTATCTGAACTGTCAAGTGTTCTGCTGTTTTTTTCTTTCTTCACATCCTGTAAACGAAAGTCGAAATGTTTTTAATTGCACCGCTAAATGTTTGTGTCATTTTGTCAATATGAAACAAATTGCCTGGTTAATCCGATAAGAAAAGGGCAGCGGTGTTTCAAAGCGGGCAGCAAACTATTCACCACTAATAAATGTTTTGATTGTAGTTACGTAAAGAAACACAGAGTAACTTTTGTAGAGGAGAGTTTGCCACAAGGTTGGAACACTCCAGGCAAAGCTACAACATGTCCATGCAGACGGAGTATGGCATTAGACATTTCCGTCGCCATGCACACTCGTTGGTGATGCTGTGTGATTAAGTTCCAGGTCAGATCTGTGGAGGTATGAGCAATAAAAATAGCTGTCATAAAATAAATGCAACATCGATTAGTAAGGATGGGACAAGATCTCGTTCCACAACATCTCACGAGACAAAATTGCTACAAGATTGTGCACACGAGAAAAATTATTTTGTGAGATTTTCTTTCCATTTGTTCCATTTGGCTTGGACAAAGAAAAGTTAAGTGCTCGTGAGTTACATGTCCTTGAGAGCTGTAGTTTCAAAACACAGTGCTAAACCGACGAGTATTACATAAAATAAATAGAAATACTAGGATTTGTCTAATTATTCATTGCAAATCTTTTTAAAATCTCATCTTGTCTCATTCTCGTGGATCCAGTCTTATGCCTCGTCTTGTCTTGTGGGAATTGTGTCTCGTCCCACCTCTATAGATTAGTTTAATGCCATGCTGTGGAATATTCTAAGCAAAGCAATCACATCTAAATGGAGACAAACGGGTAACGTACATTCCACCAGAAAATTAGATGGTGTCCCTTTTTAAACCAGGTCCAGACAGTGATGCGAGTATAGTAATTACTTATTTAGAGCTAAATCAAGATTTGACCCGAATGAAACCAGATTCTGTTTTTACGAAAGCTTGACTTAACACAACCAGGACCAAATCAGATCTAAACCAGGACTGCTTAATGTCTAAAATACATTTTACAAAACAATGACAGAGCACAAATAAGAACAAGAATCCAGTTTTTGCTTCTCTAAATGAAACTTGTACCACGAGATTGTAAGTTGATTAAACAGTTTTCTTTTTTTCTTCTTCTTCTTTTTTTAGGCACATGGAACGGTACAACTAAAGTGGCCATCAAAACTCTGAAACCAGGAACCATGTCTCCAGAAGCTTTTCTACAAGAGGCCCAGATCATGAAGAAGCTCCGCCATGACAAACTAGTCCCTCTCTACGCTGTGGTGTCAGAAGAGCCTATTTACATCGTAACAGAGTTTATGGGCAAAGGTAAGAAAACGCGTATGAAGTGCCATAATTCTCTTCCCACAAACAATAAAAATATGATGTCTTATGAAAAAACACTCAGAACCCTGTAATTTAGAGTTGTGTTTGAACAGAATCCTATTACTCCAAATATAATCACAGTACTTGTCAGTTGTTGGATATTTTTCCCAAATAATTCAGCCCGGTTAAGTAGATTTTAATTAATTTATTATAATCTTTTGTAATAGAAAGTAGTAAGTGTCGAAACACCTATTTAAACGCACTGTGTAGGCAAGTTGTGACAGCAAAATACAAAGCAAGGTCAAGCTAGTTATTCAGAAAGAGTTTGTGGAGTTTAAGGATTTGAAAATCTGTGGTATTGCATTGTGTTGCAATATAATCAGATCTCAAGTCTCATGAGTCATTGGAGATTCTTTGTCTTGCCACTTCTCTAACCTGTCGAGCTTGTGAATTATCATCACCCGCATCTGATATGAAGTTTGTCTTTCATGTTTAATTAATTAGTAATAAGATACAACTTTTAAGCAGTCCAGCCAGTCTGTCAAAGAGCAGAATGTGCCACTGTAATCATAGTAGTCATGTGTATTGAATTACGCGCAAGTTTCATTCAATCTATTTTTAAAAAAATTGTATACATTTCGTAAACTTTTTAGAAGATATAAATGGTCTTTTGGTTTCAGATATATTGTTTAAAGTAAAATCTACACAACTTTTGAGAGATGCTCTATAGACTGCAACGAAAAAAACGTACATCAACATTTTTAACAGGACACAAATATAGAAAAGAAATGACTAAACCTCAACAACTAAAGTAAAATGATAGATTTATATTTTACCCCTGTAACTATGCCTAAAGCACATAGAACAATAAAAGCTTCTCACTATCTTGTTCACGTTTGCAAGGACTCTAGTTGGCCCTGAGCCAATCAATAAGAACCAAATAACATTGACAGTTTCACCTGAAGGCTGCTTCAACAAAATACTTTTATACACTGTGCTTTGAAATTGCCAAGTTATTTGTTGTAACTAGGGTTGGTTGATTTTGATTTTGTCTTCATGAAAACCAAATAAACCGACTTTGAACATTTAATTTCCTGAACATGAACAATCATTACTTTTAATCAGTACAATATAGAGATCGACTGATATGCATTTTTTCATGGACTATGGCCAATAAGATCTGACAATGTTTTTTATGTAGGGCAGATTATGATGATTTTCACCTGATTATGTAATTATAATATGCAACAAACTCACCCACAGCCCTATTTTTTACATAAACTTTTAAGAGACTTGTGTAGTCACGTTTCATACACTTATCTGTTCATAATAATGTGTTAAAACAAGCTTTGTGTGAACTCTTTAGACAACAGATCAGCCAAAACAAAATGGGCGTCTGTTGGAGATTTAAGGCAGATATGTTAAAAAGGGCAAATATCTCTAGTAAGAGTGTAACGATATCCAAGTCTCATGATAGATATGAACCTCACTGGACGATATTTATTGCGATATTGTGGGGAAGCTCACGATGTAACAATATCCAGATATCTCTGTACAATATTTTTAAAATATACATCTCACGGTACGATATTTATTGCAATATTTTGTGGAGGCTAAACAAAACTGTGAATATGCTACTTTTTCTTCTTAAAATGCCTTAAGACAAAACTTAACTAAGACTTAAAAGTGCTTAGAACTGTTATTTCTATTATCTATTATAGTCTACACTGAAATGGAGCAAAGGATCATGGTCTATTGTAGTTCTCTCTGTCTTTTTTTTTAGCAAAGAGACTTGTAATTCGATATATTATAAAAGTCCACAGTATTATTGTGAGAACTTTGACGATACGATATCACAATATTTTGGTTATTGTTACATCCCTAATCTTTAGTACAATTTCTTCTCCTAAAGTTTGCTGTAGATCTCTTAATTAACAAGACCCAATCAAATCATAGCAGCATAGAAATTACTGAATATGTAAATGTGGTTAATTGCACACAGTCATAAATCTAACTGTGTGCCATGTTCAGCTATTTCAGACAGTTTAAATTCCTTGGATGTTTTACTTTAAACACCAAAACTTTTTGAACATCGCCTGTCTTTTCCAACTTTCTGCAGGCAGTTTATTGGACTTTCTGAAGGAGGGTGACGGTAAATATCTGAAGCTGCCCCAGCTGGTGGATATGGCTGCTCAGGTAAGTTCAAATCTCCAAAGTTTATATCCAGTCTAAACAACATCTCCCTCTGCCCTTCACCTGTCTGCCCTCTTTTCAAACTAACATGAGCAATATACAGCCTCTTTCTCTACTTCCTGTGTGGGCGGGAGTCAGTCAAACGGTTCGCCCCCTTGGAAGACATCCTTTTGAGATTTGTTTCCATCTAGTGTCATATTATTTATTCTCCAACATGTAAACTCTAGCTTTGATTTTGTCCATCTTTCTTGCCCACCACTTACCGCCTGTAGCACTTAACCGTTTGTCATCGGAGGCCACTTTAAAAGACTCGTTGACTCAGCCCCTCTTTGTTGGAGTTTTGTGCTTCTTAATTTGCCTCTTCACGTTCCCTCTGGGATCCCCGTGACTTACCCGGTCGAGTGGAGACATGTTTAGACTTCAGACCTGAGTGAAAATGACACGCGCCTTTCAGGGAGACGTTTAAGGGAGGTGTAAGACTGTGCTAAAGATAAGCAGCTTTGTTCTCACATCGGAGATCCCGAGTGCTGCCGACTCCACTTCCTCTTCCTATTTATAAAAAATGTTATTATGTAAACTTATATCTTTTTAATGGTTAATTTTACTGTCCGTTCCCTTTTTGGCAATACTTAAGGTGCTGCATTGTGCAACTTTTCTGGTGGATGGTCCGTGAAATGCTTTTCTCCATGGAGATGTTATTGCTTCATCTGGAATGTTTCACTTTATGGTACTAAACTTTTCTATCTTTATGGAGACCAAACCAGACCAAGTTACAGGTCAGATCAGTGGAGAGGCACCTCCGCCCACAGTCACGTAGCAATAAAACCACCTGTAACTGAATAAACGTAAGGTAGAACTGTTCAATACTGCATTGTGGAACATAGAAACAAGTGACGGACCCCCAACCAAAAGTTACATAATGCACCTTTAAAGTGCATATGACCGATTTTTATGATTCTTTAATTTTAACTTAATTTAGTGGGATTATAACTCTTGCAAATATAAATTACAGTTTCACACAAATCAAGATGGAACTTAAGAAGAGCTGAAAAATGTGTTGAAAATGACAGGAAGTACAGTTTTTTAACATATTGACATCATGCTAGGGAGAAGTTATCCAAATGTTTACTTAAACACATGTTTTTGCTACTGTAATTTCAACAAAGTAAAGGTGTTTTCGAATATTTGTATTTGTCAAATAATAATTCCTGTGTACACAAGAGAAGTTTTTCTACATAACAGTTCCTTGTGTGACGCCACAATGTCCAACCAGGAAGTAAAATTGCAAACTGGGAAAATGAGTTTTTGTTTTTTATCATAAAGCGCCTATGACAGGTTAGACTCTTCATTTTATTAAAACACAATCAACATCATTATATTTAACTTCACAGAAACCTGCACTGTATGTGATCTTTCAAACAAAAGAATAAAGTGTTATTTTTTTGTGCAGTCTCTGTACTAAATGCAGGACATGCACTGGCATTTTAGCATTTTATTATTATTATTATTTAATTTATTTTATTTTTATTTTTGTCCCTGATTATCTCTAAATAAAAGTTTACCGCTCACATCTTTATTGGTAATGATACAGAAAAATATCATACAGTATAAAAGTGTGGCTTGTGTTGATTAATTACCATGTTAATGTAGTTTCGTTAACTCATCCCTCCTCTCCCTCCTCCCTGACAGATTGCAGACGGCATGGCGTTCATTGAGAGGATGAACTATATCCACAGAGACCTGAGAGCTGCCAACATCCTGGTGGCTGATAACCTGGTGTGTAAGATCGCAGACTTCGGTTTGGCTCGGCTCATCGAGGACAACGAGTACACGGCCAGACAAGGTGCGTAGGTGCTGCTGTCCACATTAAACTTCTATAAATAGGAAGGTAATATATTGGCTGCCCCTGTGGTTCTCAAAGCTTGTACCATGACGAAGTATTTTAAGAGTTTGACTTTTGCTGTGCAATCTTTCATTCACTTCCATATCTAATGCAGTTGTTTTATTACTTTGCTTATTTGTCTATTAAAGGTGCACTGTGTAACCTTTCTGGCCACTTTCTTTCACTTTCTGCTTTGAGAGTTTTGCCTGGAATGCTCCACAGTATAATAAGAAACATGTCTCTTTAGCAATGAAGTGAGCAGGTGTCCGGAGCATCTCTCCACAGCTCTGTAACTTCACCTTGCCCTGATGCAGATGGATAAATTCAGTGTCATACTGTGAAACATTTTTCACAAAGCAATGACATCTCTATGGAAAAAAGAAGTTCATCACCAGAAAAGCTACGCAATGAATATTCTTTTCTCCGTGTACAGTATTACATTCACTCGAATAAAGACTTAACTTGGTTAAGTATTTTTCACATTATTGGTAATTGCCAACTTCGTGTCCTGTTTGCAACAGTGAACAGATTAACAAACCCTCCAGTACTGCCACTAGAACTAATTTCCACATCTAAATGTAATGAGTTTGCAGTTTTCTTTAATGACAAGTTCAGGGCATCAAAAATGCCATCAATTCCACAACACAAATAACAAGCATGCAGCACAGAGACACTTTAGAGCTGAATCACTTTGCACCTGTAACTGACAAAACTGTTTTAGAGATCGTTACCAGTCTGAGTTCATCTACTTGCTGCCTGGACATGTTACCCACTAGATTTCTAAAGTCCGTTCAACAGTTTACTTTCACCACTCACTCACATAGTTAACATGTCACTTCAATCTGGAACATTCAAATGCGTTGAAAACTGCGGTCATTAAGCTCTTAAAGAAGAGCAGTCTTGATGCCACAGTACTGAACAATTTCCGACCCATCTCAAATCTGCCGTTTTTTTGGCAAAGTCCTTGAAAAAGCTGTTTACCAACAGCTTACGAACTTTCTCCAAATGAACAACTCCTTTGATGTTTTCCAGTCAGGTTTTAGAGCCCACCACAGCACTGAGACTGCTCTTATCAAGGTGACAAATGACATCCGCCTGAACACTGATGCAGGCAAAGTCTCAGTCTTGATCCTGTTAGATCTGAGTGCTGCTTTTGACACTGTCGATCATGGGATCCTCTTACAGAGACTAGAGGACTGGGTGGGCACTCTGGTACTGTACTAAACTGGTTCAAGTTATCTAGAAGACAGGAAGTATTTTGTTGAAATTGGAAACTGTGTCTCAGATGACATGGCCCTGACCTGTGGGGTGCCTCATCAATCCTGGCCCCCTGTTGTTCAATCTCTACATGCTGCCATTAGGCCAGTTAATAAGCAGCAATAACGTGTCGTACCACAATTATGCAATGACACTCAGATCTACGTCTCTCTGGCAGCAGGAGACTATGGACCAGTGGAGTCACTTGGTCACTGCATCCAACAATCAGTGTGTGGATGCAAAACAACTTTCTCCAGCTAAACTCTGACAAGACTGAAGTCATAGTGTTTGGTCACAGAAACAAAGGGACAGTGTCAGCAGTCACCTCCAGTCTCTCGCTCTAAAACCTTCAAATCAGGCAAGAAATTAGGGGTAATAATGGACTCAGACTTGAACTTTAACAGTCACATAAAATCAATAACATCTGCAGCCTTTTACCATCTAAAAAACATAGCAAAAATCAAAGGTTTACTGTCTAAATCAGACTTGGAGAACTTATCCATGCGTTTGTCTCCAGTATTAGATACTGTAATGGTCTGCTCACTGGTCTCTCCAAACAAGCTGTGAGACAGCTGCAGAACATCCAGAATGCTGCAGCTCGGGTCCTTACTCGAACTAGGAAGTACGAGCACATAAGTCCTGTGCTCAGGTCTCTGCACTGGCTTCCTGTGCCTCAGAGAATAGACTTTAAAGCAGCTCTGCTTGTGTACAAGTCTCTCCATGGCCGAGCACCAAAGTACATCTGTGACATGTTAGTGTCATATGAACATCTCGCACTCTGAGGACCTCAGGGACCGGCCTCCTGCTGGTGCCCAGAGTCAGAACTAAACAAGGGGAGTCAGCGTTTCAGGTTCATGCAGCTAAAACCTGGAACAGTCTTCCTGAACATGTGAGACAGGCCTCTTCTGTGACGCTGTTTAAATCCAGACTCAAAACATTTCTGTTTAACTGTGCATATAACTGAAAGGTTTTCATTCCGCACTCTTCTCTCCAATTTATGTCTCTCTTTTTTAATTTTAATCTTCATGATTATTTTATGATTTTAATGTATTTCTTATTCTGTAAAGCACTTTGAATTACTTTGTGTACGAATTGTGCTATACAAATAAACTTGCCTTGCCTTGCCTTACAGCCCATTTATGTAATCATCTAATTAACCCAATGTTGTGTTTTGCACCTTGCCATTAGTCGGGAGGTTATTTTTGCGACTGAGACCGCTCTTAAATTACTTTTGGTGATTAACTCTGAAATAAGAAATCATTTTTTTCTCAAAAGGGGTGTCCTTGATCAGTAATGACTCACACAGGTACAAGCAATTACAGGAAATGGAATCTGGATGAGAGGGGCCTCATCCCACATTCAAACAATTTGCATGAATTGTAATTTTAACAACAAATTAAAATACAAAATCACAGAGGGCTGCACAGAATAATGAATTGAATTACATATTAAGTTGCGTCTTTGGGGTATATGGTTTTGCATATCAGTTTGGCATACTGTAGCTACTTCTACTAGCTGTTAATTTATATTATATTGAACAATAGCAGGTAAAAAAAAATACTTAACTTGTTTATCTCTTACTTACTTCCTTTCATTCACCTAAGTTTGGAACAAATGCAAATACTGACTTGGGCTTCATTTCTTTAACAGTGTTTGGTTCTTTTATAGTGAAATAACTTCACTAATATTACGCGACAATGAACAATCACTTAAAATTATGTATTTTTTTCAGGAGCTAAATTTCCCATCAAGTGGACGGCCCCTGAAGCAGCTCTGTACGGACGCTTCACCATCAAATCAGACGTGTGGTCATTTGGGATACTACTGACTGAGCTGGTGACCAAGGGCAGAGTACCATACCCAGGTAAATACTCACACTTTAATCTGAGTTAACTTTAACCTTAATCTCAATAAAACACACTGACCAAAGCAAGATATCATCAACTAGTGAGTCATTTTGAGATGTGAAAAGAATGGCATTATTTCCGTAGTAGGATGTCCACTGAAAATAACAAAATCTGAACAAACGCTTTGAAATTCTGAATTTTTTAGTCTTCTCTGAAATGTTAATGCTCATGGACATGTTTTGAATTGAGCACTCTGAACAGAATTTTACTTTTTAAACAGAAATCACAAATATAATCGCAATACATGTTAGAAAAATAGCAAGTGGATTTTTTTTACATGCAATCCTGGTATGAGCTGTTTTGTTCTCATTGTTTCTCATGACTGATTGCGCTTGTAATATGTGGGTATAGTCTGAGAATGTACAACTAACGGCAGTAAACATATAAGGAAAAAACTTTAGTCCCTTCTAAAAACCAGCTGGGATCTAACAATAACAAATTCCTATTCCTCAGTCGAACTCTTTGCACTTTTAGTCTGGTCCAAGTATATTTTCCTCTCACACGTGCAGTTTAAAATAGCTGATATGAGTCAAAGCAGATGCGTAATTTCCCTGCCCATGGGAACTGATGCATCCTTCTGAAGTGGTTTACTGCTGTTCGTCTGCTGCCCCCTTCTGGTCACATGTGGTACCTCAGCACATCTGATGTTGACGGTGGCACTGACTACAGAGCGTACCATATGGCAGTCTAAACCAGAGCGTCTTGCAGTGGGCCATCTGGCTGTTGTGCCCCCCTGGTTTTAGTGCTCCTCCTTTTGGTATAATTAATTCACCCCAGTGCCCCAAATTGTGTGGGTGGGCCCTATTTTTTCTACAATCTTCTGACTCATGCTTTATTTGAGGCTCTTGTACTGCTGTGTTTGTCTTTTTATGGCCAGTCCTGAAAAAGTATCTCCCAAAAGGGTCTAACAATCATTCGAAGAGTCATTAAGTTAATTGTTTTTTAACATTTTAAGCATGAAAAAAGAATGCATTTGTGTTTAGAATGTCTAGAAATGTGCTATAGACTCCCAATCGATCAATATGTAGGACTCTTGGGAAAGAGATTATTAATCTCTGTGAGGTTCTCTTGGTAAAATAGAAGTTAAATAAAATTAAATAAAAAATATCAATACATAATCATTATTGGTAATAAACTGATACCAAGATGCAAATCATTACTATAACTAGTAGGGGTGTAACAATAACCAAAATACCGTGATATCATATCATCAAAGTTCTCACAATAATATCATGGACCATCACAATATATCGAATTACAAGTCTTTTTGCTTAAATTAAGAGTTATGGTGCAGCAATAGCTAAAAACAGAGAGAACTACATAGACCATGATCCTTGGCTCCATTTCAGTGCAGACTACATGAAGAAATAACAGTTTTAAGCATTTTTATGTCTTAGTTCTTTGGTTGGGTGGTCTTGTCGAGGCATTTTAAGAGGTAAAAGTAATATAGTAACAGTTTTCTTAGCTTCCACAAAATAGCGCAATAAATATCGTACCGTGAGATGTATATCGTGAAAATATCGTACTGAGAGATTTGGATATTGTTACATCCCTAATCATGAGCCTCCCCACCATATTGTGAGCTTTCCCACGATTTCGCAATAAGTATCATACTGTGAGGTTCATACCGTGATGATATCGTATTGAGAGACTTTGATATCGTTGCACCCTTAATAACTAGTATTGAAAATAGATGTCCATTTAAAGGTGCACTGTAACTTTTCTGGTAGGGGGTCCACCGGTTGCTTGACTCCATGTTGTTTTTTCCTGAAATGTTCTACAATACGGCATTTAATTTAACTATCCCCATGGAGACAAGCAACCCACATTACCAGGCTAAGCTGCAGGTCAGATTTGTGGAGAAGTGAACCTACTCACTGGAATAATTCACAATTTTACAGTACAGTTTTTGAGAAATAAAAGCACCTGTAATTAAATAAATACAAGATTTAGTATTTCACCACCATGAAGACAAGCAGATGGTAGACCCTCCACCAGGAAAATTACACAGTGCACCTTTTAAAATTTTATTTGAATCAATACTAAAATCATATAAACGGGACAAAATTTGAATGTTATGTTGGTTAGTTTGTATTCTATATTACGTTTTTTGGAGTATTGCAACTTTTCTATACAAGCTGTTACAACAAAGTTTGTCAGACATATGCTCATCGCCCAAAATTACATTGACCAATCATATTTAGGCATATTTTATTCTTGGAGATTGGCATTTAGTATACTCTACCTATATCTGTATTTTGGGCCTGTGCTAAAAGCAGGCCTCCCAAGTGAAATAATGCGTCATTTGGTTTATTTTAGAGGAGTTATACATAGATTTCTTTCTATACACAGCAGATGCATATGACAGTGCTGCTATTACGGCTCCGTTTGACACTCGCGAGTCTCAAATCACACCATAGCTTGCGACGCATGCCAACACCAACATCCCAGTGCCTTTTTCTGCCTGAGTGTCAGTGAACTCACCATCCTTTGCTCATACAGACTGGCAGAGGACCAAAGGGCGCATACCAGGGCAACTACCAACCCGCCAAATCTGTGTCATAACCTCTTTTAGCAACGCGGCAGCTCCCTGTGGGGTAGAGACAGACCGTGTCAAAGGGTTAACCATAACTGGCTTCCTGTCTCGAGATGACATGCACAACTCCTCATTGCACAAGGAGAGCTATAAATGGGACACTCCTAAAAAAGATTAAATAGTCCAGAATGGGAATGGCTATTGTACGCAGTAAACAGGGGAGAAATATGGAAAAAATGTATATAATATTGCAGTTAATTATAATATTGCAGTTAATTATAATATTGCAGTTAATTAGAATATTGAGTATGCAGTGTTGGGAAGTAACTGAATACATGTACCAAAAATACGCATTCAGAATACTCTTTCTGGATAACTGTATTCTGGCTCAGTTATTTTTTCCATATTTCAGAATACAGTTACTTCCTTAAAATCAAAGGAATACATGCAGCACTTGGATAACGCTATTTTGGCTTTGAAAAAATTTTAAATACAGCTTGAGCTTGAGTGTGCAAAATTTCCTTCTGTTAGACTTAAATTAATAAATTAAATGAATGACAACAAACAGTGCAACAAAAATAAAGCTGTTTGTAATTCAATGTTGTATGTTTTCACTATAATGCGACTCGGAGTGAAAGTATTACAATTCAGAATACAGTACTCTGATTAGGGCTGTGCAAAAATAGCTAAATATCAATATATCGTATCGTTTAATGTGATGATACAGTATTGATATCGTGGGCTGCTGTAATTTTTTGTATATTTTACTAAATAATTTTGTTACAGTGCTACCGTTTTGTTGCTTGTTCAGAGGAAGGAAACTTGTTTATGCAACACATTTTACATTTTCACCGTTTTGATTATTAAAATGTGTGAGTTTCATATTAACTTGGCACAAGAAGTGGTTTAACAAAGACTTTTAGTATCACAGCTATGATTTAGCCTTTATTTTTTACTGAACCATATCAAATATATTTGAAATATATCATATCGAATCGAAAGTGTAGTGTAGTGATCTTATCGTGGTCTATGTATCGAGGTATGTATCGTATCAGCAACTTCTGAATGATACCAAGCACTAACTCTGATTGGACCATAACATAACTGATTCAGTTACAAAATACATTTGAATTTGGGTATTCAGTATTCTGAAAATACATACATTTTCAAAATATTCTTCCCATCACTGATCATTTATATGGAAAAAAAAAAAGAGCTGACAAAGGTCTAAAGTTTCAGCCCTTTGGTTACAAGTACAGTTTAGCACATTGTCATTAAGATTCAAAAACGATTGTTGACAAAAATTAATATATTTTTCATCCAGCTCTACTTTGCATTGAATACGAAATGAGTCATTTTTACAATGCTATGCACAGCTGAAAAGTTTTTGTCCCTTTGCTTTTCATCATAGCCTTAAATCCCCTTCCCTCTAGTCTGGTTTCAATTGCAATTTCTCTTTATTGCCTAAGGATAAAAATGAACTTTTTAGGGAGTGTTTTAAATAGTCTCCAATTAAAATGTAAAGTGTTCTCCAAGGCTAAAAATATGTCTATCTGTGCACAAAAATAGCTTTAATTAACTTGATTTTTTCATAATTGATTTCAGCAGCAAAGACAGAGTTTGTCTGCTCACCAATCCCAAAGCTGTTGTTGTTGTGTCAATGAGCAAGACACTTAATTTATTTCTATTTATTTCTAACTTAATTCACAGTATATGACTAGGGTTACACATTATAATTCAACTAGAATTATAATGTGTAGTTTTTTAAGGTTTATAACTCAAAAGATGATAAAAAATTTTACTGATCTAGCAATAATTTTTTGTCACTGTTTGTTTGTGTTATTATTGAGATTAAATTAAGTACTGTGTTCATATTAATGTCTTGTTTCTCACACTACATTGCACTCTCTCCATTTCTGCCTAACTGTGTGGAACGTACAGATTGTAAACAAACTGTAAATAAACATAAAATAAAATGCTAAACTTTGTGTGTTCTGTAGGCATGGTGAACCGGGAGGTCCTGGAGCAAGTGGAGAGAGGGTACCGCATGCCGTGCCCACAAGGCTGCCCTGAATCCCTGCACGAAATGATGCGCCTCTGCTGGAAGAAAGAGCCAGACGAGAGGCCCACATTTGAGTACATCCAGTCCTTTTTGGAAGACTACTTCACTGCCACTGAACCCCAGTACCAGCCCGGGGACAACCTATAAGAGGCCAGTGAGGAGAGGGCCATAGCAAGAACACGAGCTTCCATACCAGAATGGGATTTTTGGATTTTAAACGGACAAAGAGCTACAAATTATCACAAAATTGTATGCAGACTTGTCCCGCATATGTACCCAGGGACCAAGCATGTTTGGGTGATGTCCATCTGTCCAGATTGGTGCTGGTAGAAAAAAAACATAAGAGCTCTGGGAGAAAGTTATCCTACAGACTGGCCACAACACTGTGAGGCATTTTTACATTCAAAAATCAAACTTGCAGCCACTTGCAAATGCAGTTTTTTAAAGATTTTCAACAAATTTTCTCCACTTGTTTTTATATTGTTTTAGCATGGGATTTTTTTTTTTTTTTTTTTATAAAGAATGAATTGGTTGGAAAGTTTTAAAGAGACCAATCACAACGGTACAAGTATGTGAAGTGACTGTTAGGAAATTATTGAGTAAAATAAATGGACAAAAGCATACGGATGCAGCAGTTGTACAAAATGTGGAAAAAAATGTATTTGAGCAGCGGGTGTAAGTTGGTGAATGAATGAAATCTTTAGTTACGGGGTAATTTTAACAAATCAACTTGTTTTACGATGTATCGAGAACTTGAAATCCTTCACAGCTACGGTGACAATGTACCACTGCAGAAAGAAATCTTGTGTTATCATTGTTTTAAAATAGACATGTGACAACTGTGAAACTTAAGTAAGATTTTTTTTTCTCTCTTAAATTGTTTAATGCACAAATATAAAGACTAACTTGCACATAGCTACACAATAGCCTTGCAATAAATGGTACAAATGAGTCAAAATTCATTAGCTGTAAACTTTTTCTATATTTTTTGACAATTTTTTTGGTACAAAAAGATATTTTGTTTTAGGACAGGTGACAGAAAGAAATCCCCTGAAATATTAACGTCATTAAGCTGGTTCATGTTTTATGGAACGAGGTGCTATTTGTCTTTGTCTCACCCCCTTTGAGATGATGGATGACTTTGTGAGTGAAGTAACTGAACCAAAAAAAACCTCTGCAACCAGTGGCCGATCTGGGCGCCCTTTTACATCCAAAATCTACATCAGAAATTATAACGTGCAGAGTCCAGCAGGGAATGAGTGAAAGTGATGTTAAGACCTCTTGACTTGTTCTACGTGATTTGAAAGATTGGAAAAAGATGTGAACAAATTGTATTTTTTCTGATTTTATTGTGAGAACTCAAAGTGTGACTGTTGTTAAAGAAAATGGGGACATGGAACTAGTCTAAGGCGGAAATATTGATAATTGTAGTAACTAATAATATGATTTTTGTACAGAAAAAAATAAAAGTTTTACTTAAAGAAGACTATCTACAATCTGAAATTGCTTTGTACACACCCTTTAAATAATACAAATGCAAACTCCAACAATTATTATTTAATTTTTTTTTTTCTTTTTTTTGTTGTTGTTGTTTTTTTGTTGTTTCCACATTGCAAACATACCTACTTGTGTTTTGTTTCATTCACACACACACATGTTTAACACACAAACCCTGCATATTTAGGCTGAGATAGACTACACTGTTCTTGCTTATGATGTGGTAGTACAGGAAGTGCTCCAGAGTTTTTAAACGCACATTTCAACCCTGGCATTGTTCATCTCTACTGAACAAATGGTAAAATGTAATTGTTTAATTAAACTACCGCTATCACAAAGTGGAACTGAGCATTTTGAGCTTTAGGGATGTAGACAGATTGATAATAAAGAATTCAATACTCAAACGTGTGAACAAAACTAAACACAACTTCAGGTATGTTTTTGATGAGGTAGCAACACCTTAACATCTCTTAAAGTTCACAAGAGTCAGTTTTGCATAATGTAGGACCTTTAATAAATTTGAAACTACATGAGACTGGCGTAAAGAACAGTGGTCATTGCATGTTAAGTACTTTATTTGAGATAGGTCCATAAATGCTATAAGTACTTCTATAATAAATAATAGTAAATACAATATCTTTTTGATACAAATTGCTAAAACTAAAATGTCAAAGGTAAATTGTGTTATATAACCATTTGACACACTGGTGAACTTGATGCAAAGAATACATTCACTATCTGTCATTAAAGTGCTTGAATGCTTTTGGAGAGGTATATTTGGGACTTTTACACATCTTCAAATCTGTGGAAAAAGAAAAACGATCATTACTAACTTATCATTCGATGCAATATAAGCAAATATGTAGATTCTATGACTAATTATAGACACTAAAGGGATTCATTTGATACGATTTATTGCAGCTTGAGCTTTTAATACATTCTTGAAGAACTGATATGCTATGAATTTCACAGTTCAAAATGTGCTATCATGAAAGGCCCAGTCACGCATAATAATTTCAGTGCATTTACATTTTTGGACTAAAGTGGGCCCCTTACCTGACCATTTCCTTGTACTTGTCCAGTGCTTCTTGGGCGACATACTGAATGAAGGAGGGGTCTTGTGGCTCCAGTTCCCCTGGGATGGACAGCTCCAGAGGGGGAGAGTTCAAGATGTTCACCTGCACTTTGGTGTCACGCACGGGCAGGTTCTCATCATGGCTCTCTGGTGCCACCTACAGGTGACAAAACAATGATGCTTTTTTAGAATATGATCATGGATTCAAGTTGCATACAAGCATCAGTAGTCCTAAATTTTGATAAGGGCTGTGCATAGAATTTTAATTTCTAATCAGTGATCAATGTGGGGTTTTTGATTGAGAGGTCTACATCTTCTGTCAGTAAAAGAATCTGGTTTGGAGCAGATTTCATACGATGGAGGAATACATTTGAATGTATTAAATCGACATATTATTATTTAATAGTCTGTATTGTTTAGTTTAATACTGAAAGCAAGATTTATTACAAAAGGACAAAATAAAACTGAATCAAAAATGCTCAATCAAGTTATACGAGTTATATAACCTCAGAAGGAAAAGTAATGCCACATTGTAGTACAAATTATACCTGTTGTTGTTGGGGTGTTTATAGTAGCAAAAGTAGTACAAATGAAAATATACAGATGCCTGTAATAATAGTAGTACTTTAAGTAATATCAGTAGTATTAGTAGCTGTAGCAGCAATAGTAGTAATTGCATTTGTACCATAGTAACCCTGAAGATGTTCTGCGGTGCGCTCCTGTTGGTGGAGGGGTTAACCCAGGAGACCCAGCTGAACTCTGCGGCCATGTTGGAGAGCCAGTCCAGAGTCTCGTCCACGTGAGTGCGGACAATGGACAGCACCTCCTCGTACTGCACTCTCGAGGCGTCCAGCAGCTGGGACACCTCATCCAACTCCACATGAAGGTCACGCACGCTGGGGCACTCTGAGGAGACAGGGACAGAATGTTCACAATGAGGAGGGTGGAGAGGACAACATTGTACTCAGAGCTCAAGTGAGAGGAAATGTACTTCTGCATAATTTAATAAAGTGAAGAATAATACATGCAAAGTTTAGCTCTGCCAATCTATATTTTTAGTTTTGCAGCTGCAACAAAAACAAAAGTTTACTTGAATCATAATATGTAGTTATTTCCAAGTATAACTATTCAGTAACAATAATTCAATTATTTACTACTGGACAAAAAGAAAAAGTAAAGTGTATTTTAGCCATAGCCCCAAATAATGTTGTATTATTACTGATACAGGGACAATAGAACTTCACCTGTGAGTAGCGCCCCCTGGCAGGCCTCACACTGACTGTGCAGTCTCCAGCACTCAGAAGTCTGTCTGCGGAGATCTCTGCACAGCTTCCTGTTTTGGAAGAAACGAGGAATGCTTTCTCTCTCTGTAGAAAAACAAACAGAAATACAATGAAATATAAACACCAACTTTAAACTAGTTTACAACTTTCTAATTTAATTTTTAATTTAATTTTAAATCATCCTAGACTGCAGTATCACAGAAAATGATAGTTTGTTTACTCTTTCAAGAAGCACTATGTAACTTTTCTGGGGCTGAGTCTCCAAGGAGATGTTATGCTTTGGCTGGCTACAGTATGGCATAAAATCTTGGAGAGTATGTCAAGTTTTAAACCAGCCTCGCTCACAGAATGCAAGTTTTTCATTGTATTTTTGAGCAATAACAACATCTATCAGTGAATAAATGCAAGTTAGATGCAAGTTTAATACAAATACTGCGGAACATTCTAGGCAAAGCACTGACAAGCACTGACTGACCACCAGACAGATTAAATACAATTTACATTACAATATAAAGACACAATGGCTCATGATACCATTCATATTAACAATCAAAATGACCTGTTACATATATTATGACACTTTCTTCTTCTAGCTAATAGATTGTCATTGACCTGTCTTCTTTGCCTCCTCCACAGCCTCGTTCAGATCTCCAAACACCTGAGTGACCACTGCCCCAAACTCCTGCACCACACTGCGGCCAAAATCATAGAAGGAGTCCAGCACCTCGTCCAGCCCCACCCCCTGCAGGAACCCAGAGTCCCGGGCCGGGTAGAAGGGGTCTCGCTGCTCCCTCTCCAGTACACTGCCCAGGAAGAGATGCAGGTAGTGCTCAGTTACATTTAATCACTTACGTAACTTTTTGAATATATTGTACAGCTGGCACCACTTTTACTTCTGCTATAATATATGAATAATTATAATAATTATGAATAATATTTTGTTTAAAAGTGCACTATGTATGCTTTCTGATATGGGGAGCACCATCTGTATGTAGCAATTATTTAATTGGATTTTAGATATTGATTTATTTACATTAAGATAACACTTCTATTGCATGAGTATACATTTTGTGTACTCTACCCACCTCTGGTCTTGTGTATCATTCAGGAAGCTGTTCAGGAGGCTCTGGTCCCATCGTCCCTTCATCTGGGAGACTAGAGCCATGCTGCGGTTCACCACTGCCCCCACCTGGGACATGAGCTGAGAGAAGGACTCCTCGATGCGACTCACGTTGGTCTCTGGACTGTCCTGGTTCACCAGGATGTCCCCTGGCTCCAGTTTGGTCTGCTCTGGTCCAAAACGCCTGGACACTCTGCGAAAGAAGTTTTGTACCTACAAATACAAGCACAGCAGATGATACATATACATATACTTATTATACTGGTCTAATATTAAGCTTTTGGTAGAGCTCTCATCGCTTGGCTCCATGGACATTGTATTGCATTGGAATAATCAGAGATGATCTTAAACTTCTATCTCCACGCCAGATCTGTGGAGAGGTGACCCCGCTTACAATAATAATGCATGTTTTTCAAGGTATTGTCAAGCAACAGCTGTAACTGATTAATGAAGCACCAATCATTTAACAGTATATTTTAATCTTATACAACTTTTACAGAATTAATGTGGTGGAAATATATAATGTAACTGTAGTGGTCCTACCTTGTTGTGGAAAGTAGCAAAGCCCCTGCGGCAGGTGGAGGTGTAGAAGTCTTTGCAGGCATTTTCTAAACAGGGTCTGCACTCGTCCCACTCAGACTGGAGCGAGTCTTTACACTGCTCCTCTGCCTCCGTCAGCTTCACCGTCACCTCCTGCGCCAGCTGCTCTGCTCCCTGTAAAAATGCACACTTTGTATACTATGGTGACAGTCAGAATTGTCAAACTGAAAATGTACTGTCAACTTCATGCAATATTATCCATGCTCTTATATATAGTGTATGTACTGTGTATATATAGTGCAATGTTCTTAACCATTGCAAACATTACACTTTCTGAAACCAGTTTAAGTTGTTATTTACAGTGGCACGATTAAACAAATGACTACTCTATTACTTAAATGAGTACTGTATGAGCATAGTATTTCATGTGGACATATATTATGACTGCAGGCTGACCTTCTTCTTGTCGCTGCTCCTCTGCAAAGACTTCATGAGATGTTCATGTTTCTGTTCATTCCTCCACATCACCTCTCTCATCTGTTTCACCCCAACCAGAGCCCTCTTCATCTCCTCATCCACCACCTTCTCACCTGCCTGGGACAACTCTGTGGAAGACAGGCAAGTCATATTACCACAAAATATCTACCCCTGTTTTTTATTTTACTTGATGTATGCTGAAGTTAAAGTTTAACTCACGTTTAAGAGTTTCCTCTGAGAAGATTCTGAGTTGGTCATCAGGGGCACATTGCAGGACACCAAGTGTCACCATGACAATGGACAAACTTAAAAGGAGCTTCATTTTTTTTGCTCAAGAAATGCTCTCACTGGAGGAAAAAAGCACAAAGAGTTTAAACCATAAGTGTCATCCACCGCTTCAGCTGAATGAATGACATTGAGCTGCCAACATTTTAAGGAGCATATATACATCCACCACTGGGGGGAGCTACACACTAAACTGAACAAGACAAAAAAAAAAATCAACAGTGCACATAGTTATTTTAGATATACTTTATATTTATTCAAGAGTGGTACCTTGGTGTATCGCAAAAATACTCATTCAACATTTCAATATATTGGCCTTTATTACAATATATTTTCTGCTATAAAATTCTTAATCAGACTATATTCTGGATAGATTTTGTTCCCCTCCCTCCTCTCGTCTACCATCTCCACTTTTCTGCCAAAGCGCTCCACTGAGCCCTCCTCAGGGGGGATCCTACACTGTCTGCTCCATCTGCTCTGCTGCCAAACGCCAGGACACAAAACACTCCCAAACTTTCACTTTTTGATTACAGAAGTTTTCATTCATTTCAATTACCACAATGTTTGTTTGACAGATCGGGCCTGATTTAATGTGTGCACATGTCACACACGCACCAGATGTATGTCTGATTTTCTTATAGGTTTAGGATGGCCTAAAAATCAGCTGGGTCATGGTCTGGACTGTCATAACACAACAGAAAAACAACTTGTCTTTATGCTACCTGGATTTACACAAGATTTACATACGAAGAAGTGTCAACCCTCACAACACTAGATCTATAAAGTGACAGAAGAAATATTCCATGTACTATTAAAATATAAAAATCCTCAACATGGGGTAAAAATATTCTTAATTTTAAACAGAATTTTGAACCGAACTTAATTTAATTTTAAACCTGATTTTGGTTCATTTACTGACCCATTTTGGTAGATGTTAGTCTATTTATCTATATCTAGCAATGGAATAAATCTTTTTAAAAATTCTGTTTGCAGAAACTGACCATTGTTTTTCATACAATTCTTATTCAAATACAATAAAATGGCAAATTAATAAACAATAAATAACAACATAAAGCTATAGATTTTAAGTTTTAAAAAGTGTGCAGATAAACATACCTGTGACTGTAGTTCCTCTCTCAGTGGTGTGAACTGTTGTTGTTCTGACTGGTATTGACCCAGCTCAAGCTATTTGTGCCTCACCTTCATCCTATTAGTGTCTTTGCTCCAAGGCCACAGGCCCTAATCCTGCATTTAACGCTGTCACACCCACTGGGTTTGCATAAGAAAATGCTGCTTAGTCATGAAAGAAAGAACAGAATGTAATCAAATATGCAATAATTTTTCTGAAAATTGTTTGTCTTCACGTAGATGTTATTGCTTTACTTAGAATGTTCCACAGTATGGCATTAAACATTCGTGACATGCAGCAGATGCTGCCACGCAAGATTGCAGGTCAGCATGCATGTGTGTCAAGGTATTTTTGAGCAATGAATACATAATGAGATGCTATATAGATACATTTTATGCAATTGGCCTTTATTTCTTTAGTTTATTAACTGATCGATGGAGTCTTATAAGTCCATAAAGTAAGTTTTTTTTTTGTCTGTTTTTTGTTTTGTTTTTTTTGGTTTTTGTTTTGTTTTTGAAAGGAGAAGTTACTGCGGGAGTTAGATGCAAAATCATTCTTAGTCTTTGTCTTATTTGACCAAAATGTGTCTTAGTCAATTAATTGTATTTATATTATTAAGATTTATATGGAACAACAGCAGAAAAGAGAGTTTGCTGAAGATTTGGTATATTTTGGTATTTAAATGTAAAACTGCAGATTCATAAAATGAATCTGTCTTTATATAAAAACATTCCCATACTAGTGTAGTCTTTTGAGCGCAGTTTGGTTCTGATACAGAGCATAGACACACTCCTTTTTAGGTGATTAATCGATTGGCAGGACATGTCTTTAGTCGACTACAGCCCTAAATACCTGGGAACATTCCACGCGGTCAGTTTATAGTTGCCAGTGGAAAAGTTAAGCAGTGCCTATTTAACTAAATTGGATGGATTTCAATTATCCATTATCAAACTGGCAGAACAACAACTATTTTCAGAATGTAGTACAACATTACAGAAAGAAGGGGGGCTGTCATTTTGGTCAAATCTATTTAATTTCTCTCTTTACAACTACTACTCCAGGCCAATAGTTTATTCAGTAAGTGGAAGATCAGCTTTGTCTTCTCGTTTCCTCCTTTCAAACTTAATAAATGTGTTTTAATGTACAAATGTACATACACATCACCAACTGAAACACCACAGTGAAGTAAAAACAAGGCCTTTCCTGTTGTGTGCACCTGGTTCTCCCTGGACACTGCTGTGATGCCGCAGGACACAGAGAAGGAACTCTTTTGGCTCTTCCACAGGATCTGCTGACCCTACCTGACAGTGGCCAGTCTCCCTGTTAAACTGCCCCGAGACACAAAGGAGACTGAGAAGCACATTGTAAATGTTGCTGCAGAAAAACTTGAATTTCCCTCAGGATCAGTAAAGTATTCCTCTTACATAACCTTATGTTATACCATAAATACTACTTTTCAATATATGTCTTTATTTATTAATCTAATAACTCATCCTCATCGGTTGTTGCTGTGAAAGCCTGTTTAATTACAATTTATACGTATTATAATACCTTGAATTTCCCTCAGGATACATAAAGTCTCTCTCTCTATTTCTGTTAATCCATATGATGAATCAATAGCATCACATAAGCACGAAGTTCTGTGTTGTTCTTTTTGACACTCACACTATAATGAAGACAAAAAAGCTGATGTATAACTCACTGGCTACTCCTACATTTGTACCCAGATGTGTGGCTAGATATTTTTAGTAAAACAAACTTTAGTGTCTCGGTAGGGGGGCTGTTGAGCATCTCCACCTCTGCAGGAATGTGAGGTGAAAGGGCTGACAGGCTATTTCTTCTACAAACTCCTCTCCAGCGCCCCAGCTCACTCAAAAATGTGCCCCCTTCACACGCTTTGACCCAGAAAATAGGGCCCTCTCCGGGTAATAATGAAAAACACCCAGCCTCTTCTGCCCCACTGACACCTTCACCACCTGGATCATATAACGGTGCTGTCCCCTGTACTCTCACGGACCATCCTAACACAAAACAGTCCATGCTAAAAGTCATTATATTAACTGGGCACACTAAGTTACAACACTGGGGCTACATCAGGCATGAATGAGAAGGTAAAATGCTGTTCTGGCTAAACCTAGGCCATAGGAAGAGAATTATAACTGAAAACTGAACTAAACCAAGTTACACCAAGGCAAAATCAGGGTGAGGACTGAACTTAAATCTATACTCATGTGACCAAGAAAGAGTGATTTTTTTTTTACTATCATTATGGTATCAGAACTGGTCTTGAGTATTGAAATCGAGTTTGACATTTTTAGTGAAATATTACTACTGCTTCATTATTTGAAAAATGTGCTTTTCATGCCCATATTTTTAGTTCAACAATTAATATGCTTATTTTTGTACTGACTTTTAAAATGATAATCTAGCTTCAGTACTAGTTTGCGTATGGATTAGTATCAGATTTTCAGTACTTCACAATATTGTCATGTTTGTTCAGGACTTGCTTCAGTCTGAGACCAAGTAGCAAAAAACCATCTTGAGGAGTGGACCTTGCTGCCGGCCTATGAGTAATCCAGGTTAATTAGTCAAATCAAAATGCTCTGTTCCACCTTGTGATGTCATGTAGTGGTGGTTTTCAAGTTAACAGGTACTTTTTTACATTTCGTTTAGTAGAGACGGGCAATTAGAGGGCTGAAATCATAACATTTTTGTTATGAAATATAAAAAATTGTGTGGTATGGAATTGAATAAATTATGCAGATTGCATCATAAAGTACAGTGTTGTATTTATGAGGACCCCCTTGAAAACGAGATGGTGACACATCTCAAGGGGCTTATCCTCCAAACAAATAAATTCAAATTCAAATGAATGAGGTACATAATCAAAAATACCTGCTGTATCAATAATTTGTTGTACAAAATTATGTAAAAATATGAAGACTTCATAGATTCATCTAAGAAAGTAAATGTTCATATTGAAGAATCACTAACAATATTTAGTCAATTCTTACACTAATCTTTTAGAAATTGACGAAGTTGTTCCTCCAATAATAGAGAAAGTCACGTCCACCAATGCGGCCATTTTAAAACTGTCTACTCTGAGCCTGTTATTTACTGCAGCTGACAAGTATTTAATTGTATACAGCAGGTTTTCAGGAAAAAATATTGATTATGTGGGTGGAGCAAAGGTCTCAGAATGTTGTTTTTCAAATATGATACAAATGGCAGCTTTTCAGTTTTTGGAAATAAAGAAAACAATAATCTCAACATTAATGTCTTCATGTGTTTTATGTTCTTATACATTAAAGGTGCACTATGTAACTTTTTGGTTGGGGGTCTGTCACCTGCTTGTATCTATGGATGTGTCATTATTCTGGCTGGAATGTTCCACAGTGTGACATTAAACAGTCCTCCCTTATATTTTTTCTATTACAGTAGATGTTATAGCTCAAATATACCTAGAAAAACAGGTATTCTGATTGTGAGTGGGGCTGCTTCTCCACAGATCTGACTGGTTTGGTCTCCATGAAAATTGAAAGATTTAATACTGTACTGTGAAACCTTCCAGACAAGACAAAAAAAGATACACAATGCACCTTTAAAACTCTTTGCTACAACTTCAGATGTGAGGACCTATAAACTTTTTTGCAAGTTTTTGTACCCAGAAGTTTGCTCACCCCTGCCCTAAAGTTAAGGATTTTAAGTAGTAGGAGTAGCTTCCTTGTACTGCTCAAGTCAATATTACTTACTGAGATGGCGTGAGTTGTGATCAAAGTGAGACGAGGCTGAAGAGATAAACAGGTGTCTGGGATAAACTGCTTTACGAGACTCAGAGGTATAATGGCTTGAGCATTTGGAGACCTGGGAACCTCCAAACCAGACCTGTGAGGGAAACATTCACAATTAAATATTATCATGATTCATTACACTGGTGTTTAAAATGACAACAAACAGCTGAACATGTACTTACTGAAGCTCGACTATCAACTTTTTCCTAGTGATTTTTGTATTTTGTGTTCCTTTTAGAATTGGTTTGGTTCTTAAATGAGAAAAACACAGCCAAAACATCCAGGTCAGAAAGCTGGGGTTCACATCAATTTAGTCTATTTCATTTTTTAGACATATTGTGATGTTTTGTTGAATGAAAGTCCATGCACACTGCCAGCAATGATTTTCTTATGCCAGTTCTACATATTATTTATACCAGTCTGTTTACTGTATTTTGTATATGTTTAAAGTATTTTACATCGGCTTAATTTGTGAAAATCGGTTTAAAATATGTGGTTGTATAATTAGGTCAAATGAACAGTTAAGCTATTTAAAGGGGCATTATGTGACTTTTCTTATAGGAAGTTTTTGACTCAATGAAAAAACTGAAGCTCATTTGAACTGTGAGTGAGTGACCTCTCCTCAGATCTGACCTGTAACATGTTTCAGTGAGGAAAGATAAGATTATTATGTGGAAAATTTCACGTAACCATCAAAAAGTTGCATAGTGGACCTTTAAAAAGCTCATATCCCATTGTCTGATCTATTATAATGTTGTTTTCCTAATCAAAAACAGACCTGGAATTGTGTGTGTGTGCTCCATATTTAGGCTGAGTTCTTCTCTCAAACAGAAAAGTGGATAATTTCAGCCCTGGAATTGCCCATCTCCACTAAACAAAGGGTAAAAGGTAGCTGTTAACTTGAAAACTACCGCTTCATGACATCACAAGGTGGAACAGAGCATTCTGAACATTGCAAATCTAGTCAAACTTTACTCAAACATTTGCGAATGAAACAAAACACAAGTCTGGATATGTTTTTTGATGAAGTAACAACATTCTAACATGACTTACAGCTCACAGTAGAGAATTGTCCGTAATATAGAACCTTTAAGTGTTGGATATACAATCACTATTTATTCAAAGTTAGCTCTGAAATGTTTTAAATAAAGGCTTCTAAACCAACGCTAATTTGTGACTTTATAACCACTGAAAACATATTCGACGAGACATCCTTGGTTTGGGTTGGCCATAATAAAACTGTAAAACGAGTGCGTAATTATGGAAAATTGTTATGCACTCAGCACTAATGTTAACCAGTATAGTCACATTTTCTTTGTGTTTTGGTCATTTTTAAGCAGCTTTTCTGTATTTCACCTAAACAAATGACAATGTATGTCTCTCTTTACCGTTGGCAGGGATCAGATTGGTCAAAAATAGGAACACCTGGGACATTTCTTGTATAAAATTGGGCCAAATCAATGGTTTTGGAGAAATCTGATGAGTCAGGAGAAACAGGGCTCAAAAACTGGGACTGTCTCGGGTAAATAGAGGACGTCTGGTCACCCTAAGTAGGTTACATCTCTCATACAAAAAGTTGGTGGTACACACTGTTCGCGCGCGCAGATGTGGAGTGGCGAGCACGTGGTGTTCCTTAGCAACAGCCCTCCACTTCACCACGTTCAGATTCCAACTCCTTTTGAGCCTCTCCGGTTTCTACTACTACTACAACAGCTCCTACTACTACTACTACTACTACTGCTGCTGCTGCTGCTGCTGCTGCTAGTGGTGGTACCGCAACAGAGGAGCTGAACTGGAAACTCCCCCTCACCTCCGCATCTTTCCAAACAACTTCTGAATTAGCGGTTTTGTCATTTTGCGCTCTCAACTCTTTCAAAGCTGCAACAAAGTTCAACCCCACATCAGTGGCGCTGCATAAAGTTACCTGCATTGGGGGAGATTGCCACATGCGCGAGGAATACTGGATGGTTAATGTATTTATATAGGTAAACTACTTTTATCCAAACGCGGACAGGGTGCACATGTGGATCAGAGCGATGCTGTGGATGTGACGGACAGCTGCTTCAAACACGGTTCACTGCTTTCAGCCACAATGAAAGGTAAACTGCATTAATTTGACTTGTACTGAACACATTTTATCCATAAAGTTAATGCAATGGTTCGGCGTCTTATTTACGCACACTTTTACGCACGCTACACACTTTCTTTGTGACTCCGGGGTGCACTTTGTTTCTTCTCCACTTGAGACGTAAGGAATGCGTGGGCTACAACTCCACGTCTAACATCTGGAATCAATTAGGTCTCTCCGTTTGGAATTGTTTTGCATCTGGTTACCGCTGCTGCTGCACCACACACCACCTAAGTTGTATAATTTACGCAAACAATCCGGAATATATTCAAACGATTTCAGTGCATTTTGTATTGATTTTCATATTCTTTGCCTTCTTTGACACTTTTTTCCAATTGCATTTATTGCGTTAGCTTACTTGTTAGCTCACTTGAGTTTATTAGGAGTTTTTCTGCTTTATTGTGATTAGCTGTGGCTTTCGCGCGTTGATCTTATTTGGAAAGCTTGGACAAAACTCAGGAATGCGCATAACTCAATTCAAAGTTGTTGGTAGTATAAGTTTTTCAATAGGCTTATATTATATTTCATCCGTACTTAAAAGCACATCTTACTAACGATGCCTGGCTTTTCTTTGCAGTGATTACTTTACCCTATACATTTAAAACATGATCAGTCAAGTGCACGCACTAGTTTGTTTTTCTTACTGCCCTCTAGTGGTTCACAACATGAAATATATCCTCCAAAAGCCTCTGTTTTTCTCATAAGATTTTGCTGATGTCATTGGCGTCTTGGTAGTTTCGTGCAAGATGGGACGCACATCTGCTTTGTTTATAACTGGGTGGAAATGTTTTGACATTGTTATACTTTATCTATGCTACTAACTATGTATCCAACAATTTCTAATGACGTTTATAGTGCTTTGTGTCTGAACTGAGAGTTTAAAGTCCTCTCTGCGTCCATGTGTGTGGTTAAGATTTTGTATCCATTCCCATATTTAGTAATCTACTTAATCAGCTGTTGAGTTGTTTTTATTATAATTTACAGATCTTGATTTATACAGAATTGACTTTTGTTGGTTTTAAGCCATGTTATAATGGTGTTACCTCTTCAAAAACATACCTGGAGTTGTGTTTTGTTTCATTCACACATGTCTGAGTAATCCTTTATTATTAGTCTGTCTACACCTCCAAAGCTCAAAACGCTCTGTTCCACCTTGTGATGTCATGAAGCAGTAGTTTTCAAGTTAACAGCTAGCCTACCGATTACCTTTAGTTTAGGGTGACCAGATTTTCAAAATATAAAACTGGGACACACTCGGGTTGGGATGGTTGATGTAAATAAAACTGTGAAAAGCGAGCGTAACATTATCCATTCTCGACTCATTTGTGGGTCAGTCATAATCTGAGGAATTTCTGTCAGTATCACTTTCAGTTACAGTTTTCTGTGTTTTAGCTTAACAATTGACAATCTATCCCCCTCTTTACTGTTGGTGGGTAATAAATTGGTCAAAAATAGGGACATCTTTAACATTTTCTTATAAAAACTGGGACAAATCAGTAGTTTTGGAGAAATCTGCTGGGACAGGGGACACAGGGCTCAAAACTGGGGTTGTCCCAGGTAAATAGGGATGTCTGGTCACCCTACTTTAATTCAGCAGAGATTGGCATTTCTGGGGATGAAATCTTCAAAATGATTCTAGTGAAGGTGCATGAAGTTTAAAAACACAGTGGAGCACTTCCTGTATTACCACATGACGTCACATGTTTGAGTAGAGGAACTCAGCCTAAATATGCAGGATTTGTGTATTAAACATACAGTAGGCGAATGAAAAAAAACACAATTTTGGATATATATTTTGATGAGGAAACAACATTATAACATGGATCTGAATATGGTATAATATGGGACCTTTTACCTCACATTTGGAGTAAGAACATTCCTCCTTCACTCATATCTGGTTTTATCATTTGACTTTGGTTTTCATAGCTTTCACACCTCTTAAATCATCATGGCTGCTTGTTTAAACTGCACCATTACTGAGATTAGATTTACCGACAAAAAGCTTACAGAGATAATTCAACACTTTTTATTAATGATGATGACCATGATTGTGGCAGTAACTTATTTCTTATTTTTATTTAGACGACTTTGCTGATGAAGAGGAGGTGCAGTCCTTTGGATATAAGAGGTTTGGTAAGTACACAGTGCAGTTTCAAAAATTGCCAGTGATAATTTTGTTTAAATCTAAAATATTCACGATGCTATGACGAGGAGATAGTCTTTGTTTTTATTTACATCTATGGACCAAATCCCATATTATTAGAATTTTAAAATTTTTTAAATGTATTTATTTTTTCTGAGTACCACCAGCACTAAAAATTTACATATCAAAACTACAAATAAAACAGAGCTACTGTAAGTTGAAACATGTCCACTAAGGCTGGGTGTCATTAAAAAGTTGCCGATACTATATATACCTCGATACATAGGCCACGATACGATACATATCTCGATACATTGCCCTTTCAATTCAATACAATATATTTCAAAACAATTTGATACATTCCAATAAAAAATAATGTCTAAATCCGGCTGTGATACGAAAAGTCTTTGTTAAGCCACTTCTTATGCAAAGTTCATATGAAACACAAACATTTTAATCATCAGAACAGTAAAAATGTCAAATGTGTTGCATAAATGAGTTTCCTTTCTCTAAATAAGCAACAAAACTGTAGCTCTGTAACAAAATAAATTTGTAAAATATACCTAAAATACTCTGGGTGATATATTGATACAGCAGACCACGATATCGATGCTGTATCATCACATTAAATTATACAATATATCAATATTTCGATATTTTTGCACACCCCTAATGTCTACGCAGGCAGATACTAATTGATACTAAAACTAATAGAAACTAGATACTCCTAAATACCAAAATAAACAATAACTGAACTAGGGATGCATAATGGTATTGAATATTTCTGCACCATACTGAAAAATTTGCTGGATCGGATATCAGCTGCTAAATATCAATTCTGTCGATACCCTGGTTGGTCATGTACATGGTTATTGCAGAAAGTTTTAAAAAGTTTGAAGTTTTATTGATACAAAGCTTTTCTGTTGTTTCTTGACAGATAACTAACAGCTACATTTTAATCTGTTTTGTCTTGTTTTATTGTTTGTTTAAAGGAAATACATGCTATTTTCAGTCTCTGCACTGGTATTGCTCGGTATCAGCAGATACTTAAAGCTATGGTATCAAAATCAGTATCAGAACTGTAAAAGCTGGATTGGTGCATCTCCAAACAGAATTTTCCTGAATACATTTAGTATTGTCTTGATCTTTATTAGAACTAGTAAAAGACCACAATGTAATAATAAAGAAACTACAGTTATTTAGTGCTTTATTCTCTAAAAATGTTTTTCTGTATCATCATGGTATTGTGATTGGTGTCAAAATTGTAGTTAATAGTGATATACTCCCTCCCAGCGACCTAGTTTTGAATCCTGAGTAATACATTAGTGATACCATTTAACTACATAGATATTAAATAGGATGTTTTTGTAAAATCTTTAAAACCTATTATTTGCTTTGGTCTGTTAAAACTAACGTTAATCTCAGACCACACCTCATTTTGCAGGACCCACATTATTTTTGGCTGTTGTTTTAAATGTTATGTGCTTATGAAAACAGTAAAAGAGCTGCATGGAGAAACCACTGCATCCTGTGTGTTCTTGACCACTGATATTCAACCCAATCGAGAGCGGGCTAGACTGGACCAGCAAGGCACAAAAATGCACAAATGTTAAGTTCATTATAACTGAAAACCTTGGGAACTTCATGTAGCACCCCAGAGAATATTCAGATTTGCCAGTGCTGGTCTTAATGAGTCTTAAATAGGATTGTGCATAGTTTGTTACAATCAAAAACTGCAATTTTACAACACAAACTCATGATTAAACCAGAATTTAGACCTTAACCTAAGACCAAAGCTGAACTACAGCAAACCTGGTAGTACAGTCATCTTATAACTGGAAGGTTGATGGTTCAATTCCATCTCTGACAAGTGTATAATGTTACTGAGCTCTTGGGGAACACATTTCACTCACATTTCCTGTATGAATGTGATATTTTTGGTGGTCAAGTCATAAGGTGCAATTGGTATCCATTAGAGGTGTAACGATATCCCAGTTTCACGATATGATAACGTCACGGTATGAACCTCACAGTACGATATTTATTGCGATATCGTAGCAAAGCTCACGATATGATGGGGAGGCTCACGATTAGGGATGTAACAATATAAAAATCTCTTGGTACAATATTTTCTTGATATACATCTCTGCGTACCATTTTTATTGCGATATTTTGTGGGGCTAACAAAACTGTTAATATGCCACTTTTTCCTCTTAAAATGCCTTGACAAGACTTAATCCAAAGAACTAAGATTTAAAAGTGCTTAGAACTGTTCTTTCTTAATGTAGTCTACACTGAAATGGAGCAAAGGATCATGGTCTATGTAGTTCCCTCTGTCTTTTTTTAGCTATTGCTGCACCATAACTCTTTAAGCAAAGAGACTTTTAATTCGATATATTGTGATGATCCACAACATTATTTTGAGAACTTTGACGATACGATATCACAAGATTTTGGTTATTGTTACATCCCTAGTATCCATCTAGACTTTCAGTTAACCCCAGGACAGCTATGGCTACAGTAGATACCACCACTCATTTTGGGAAGATAATACAAATTTTATTACCAAATGAGAGCTAACCTTGAGCAGATATGAAATGTCCAGAAAACCTCAACTAATGGGACTACTACAATACAAAGAAACTATTACTACAATACTGTCGATTGAGCTAAAGATTTAAAGTAGCATGTAGTGTTGTCATGAAGATTTTAAAACTTAATTTCGATACTAAAGAATAGACTTGACACTCAATTCCGATTCTGATACCACAGTGATATGGAAAATATGTTTTATTTACACAATAGACTGTGATTTTCAACATCAACTCTTTATATTGTTATGTGGCCTTGGGGCTGGGTGATATGGAGCAAAAAATATATCTCGATATATTTTGCTATATCTCGATATACAATATATTTATCCATATCTGTACAGGAAAAACAACTCCCCAAAACTACTGCAAAAACGAATATGCCAAATTCCAGAAAGTCTTTTTTTTATTGAAGTGCAAGAGGTAGGCAGTTCATATAGGAATCAAGTGCTTCTGCCACATTCAAGATTACAAAAAAAATCCCTAATTATATAAATAATAATTTAACTGTAAAATAAAAGAAATAATACATATTGCCTTCTATTCATTCATCAATAAAACATCTCAACTCAAGCTCATCTTTGCATTAACTCTGTTAACCGTATGATAACCATGAGCTCTTTTAGCAGAGGACGCTCGGGACTTTCCTTATTTTAACAGATCCATGTTCCTATCCAGCAGTAAGGAGCTATGAGGTTTCCCACAATCCACTGCACAGATCAAACCCAACGTTTCCAAACACTATTGTACACTGCAGCAGATTATTAATTAAAAATCTTCTGCATAAATAAACTTTACATTACTAAACTTTACAACATATAAAGCATAACGACTATAGAGCCACATCAGCCCTTTTGAGATTATATTGTGTATAATGCAGTTTTGCACACGTGTGTTTACGTTTTACAGAAACCAAACTTAAACCCACATGGCTCATTTGCATAAACAGACGCTCCTTGTGCCCTTCATGCGATTCAATTTCTTTCGGACTAAAGGACACGACTCAGTGGAATATGAGTGTTCTCTCTGTGACAGAGGATGTGCTGTGTGGAAAAGGTTCGTGGTGCTAGAAAGTTTTCACTGGCACCAACTTTCAGCATTCTGGGCGGTAGTGAGGAGTGAATGAGACACAAGCGAGCAAAATCAGGGAGGCGGGGGCGTGCACAGAGAAGGCAAACAAGTGAAATGGTCAAATCAGAATTGAATATAAGCATCATATCGATATATACGATATGTCAAAATCCATCTCGTGTTTAAAAAAATATCTCGCTATATTTAAAATATCGAGATATCGCCCACTTCTACTCCTTGTCCTGCTTAATTGTGTTTCTAAATGTGACTAATAATGTTTAACTTATCATAATCTTAAATATTAGCTTAATGTTGATCAGGTAGGCTACCATATTAAAACTACCTATTTCAGCATATGTGACTGACGTACCAGGCTAAATAGTGTAAAACGGGGCTTTCAAACTCAGTTGGAGCAGGGACCAAAGTGATAATATCAGCGTTGGTCGGGGGCATATTATATTATCATATCATATTATATAACGTATTATATATGACCACCAAACTATCATGCAGGCTCACACAGAATAAACTTGAATGCAGTGTAGTCTGATACATTTTATAAGGGCTGTATGATATGAGATAAAGATATTTCATAACTCTATGTTGTATCACAAACTATATCATAGCACTAACATTTTTTGACACAATACGGAAAGCAAAATTAAAGCACATACCAAGACCAAACTGGGTTAAAGGGGTACACAATAAGGAAATTGTGAATAAAATCTGCCATTTTTGCATCTACTTTCAAAACTCTCACTTCTTTTTGTATTGTATTGTATGAATTAAACAATGTGAAAAAACATCAATATTTTAAAATTTTTATTAATGCTAGGGTAATGGTTGGAGGTGTTCTAGCGTGGTTAATGCCTGAGTCCCCTCCTCTGCTCCTCCACTACAGCCGCTTTTGTGCGGCTGGATCACTATGACCTTTGACCTTTACAGTGAAACTTCGGGAAATGCAGCTTTCCTCGTGATGTGAAGGGTTCAGAATAGGGCTCCTGCACCTTTCTGGACAGTTTCTCAACATCATTAGTGGTTTGAGTGGTTTGAGTCTTTATTGTCAGTTCTTGTTTTTGTTCTTGTTTTTGTCAGTTCTTGTTTTTCTTTCAACTTCTCATAGGCTTTCGTGGTGTTGTGGTGTCTGACATGGTCTGACACTGTCTTGTTATACCTTATCTATAACCCAACGTTTCCAAGCACTACTGTACAAGTTACACTGCAGTAGATCATTAATTAAATCTTCTGCATGAATAAACTTGACATTACTAAACTTTACAACATACAAAACATAATGACTATAGAGCCACATCAGCCCGTTTGAGATTATAATGTCTTTAATGCGGTTTTGCCCCTATGTGGCCTTACATCTGTGTAAACCCTCAGTCGTCCAGGTAGTTTCCATGGGTGTATACTAGTCTATGTAGTTTTATACTAGTTATGATACAGCTCAAGATCATTCTAAATCTATTCTAGAAAGGTTTATTTCTGTCTGGTTGATGTGTTGTTGTTTTTTTTGTTTGTTTGTTTTTTAGTATCGATACATGCTCAAATTTAAATTTTACTTTCGTCAATAGTGATGCCATCTCTCCTATAAGAAAATTTACATTTTTCAAATTAAAACTAATGTATATGGCTAAACTGTGGTTTCTCTCAAACTGTTCCGTGCCATACAAAGGGTTATATTGACACGTTTCTTTCCCACTACAGCAGACCACAGTCATTTCCACTGGAGCAGACTGGCAAAACAAAAAAAAAACATATTCATTGGAAAGTCTTTTGCAGTTTTCAGCTCAGTATAGAGAAAAAATACTGCAGCTACAACTGCAATGAAGACATTGCTTTCCTGGCATTAAGGGGATAAATAATTTTGGGATTGCACTATTGGTTCCTATAGATTGACTTGATTCTGGCGCAATGCATGATGCTGTGTCCATTGGCAAGACACTTTACCCACATTGTTTTCAGTGTCTGTGTGTATATAGTTTTAAATCTATGTGAATGAACACAACAGGTCCTTGATTAAACATAAACCTACAAATTAAAGCGCTAATACCATTCAACTACTGTATGTTTGTATATTAAAACTGTAGTAATACATTGCTTTCAGTAGTAATAGTTTTGGGGGGGGGTTCTATTTTGAGTGTCTAGTTAGGCCTTTCCATAGACTGCAGAGTGATGAAAGTGTAGCACTGATGTAATAGCAATTCTTACAACTAAAACCAAAACAGTGTATCTTTTGAATGGGCGAAAGTCCCAAACATATCATATATAAACAAGAAGCTGAAACCGAATAGTTAGTTGTTTTAGCATTGTCTCTATACAAAAATTTCAAACTAAAGAATAGACTCGCTACTCAATACTGACTCCGATACCACAATGATAATAATAAAAAGTTAGGTTCCCTAATTTTCCATGGGCGTATATTAGTCTGTGTGCTCTTATTCTTGTTCCGTACAGCTCAAGATCATTCTCAGGAAACATTTGTCCTGCTGTGAATGTGACTTTTTTAGTACTGATACTTGCTCAAGTGAGAATTTAGTTTCGATATTATTTTTAGTCCTAGACTAGTATCTGATTTTCAATACTTTGGACAACCCCAGTTTATTTACTAACTTGCTGAAAGACTTATTATTACTGAAGCGTGCCTTGTCATTTGCCTGGTTCACTAAACTTGAAGTCTTAGTCTGTGCTTGGGTAATGTATTGGTGGTGGTTTGATTGTGGCTTGAGCCCACAGCCCCACAGCACAGATCAGGTTTCCCTGTCCACAGAAGCCCCTCGTGTACTTTATGGGCTGTGGTGGAGCAGGTATCATCCAAAAATGTCACCAGCTGTGTGAAGAAGCTATGCACGAGAACATACAATAAATCAGTGTGTCCGTTTATTCAAGGTGCTTTTGTCGTAACTAGATCAGTTTGTGTTTGTGTTTGATTAGGAAGTCTCCCCTCACTTGGCCTCCTGCATTAAGTCACTCCCCTTTCAGAGCACTATCATCAAGGGGGTAGTGAGTGTGGTACGCGTGGGGTACCCCGTCCATTCACTTCTCCTGACGTGAGAAATAAAAAAAACAAAAAACAAATATAAAATAGCTACAACTTAAATGTCAAACTGGAGCTACTGGCAATAGTGAAAAAAACCTGCATAGAGTCATGAAATCTCCAGTACTGTCTTATAGGGACCTGCGGCATGAGGGACCAGGACTGAACCAGGACTAAACCAGGATTAAACCAGGACTAAATCAGGACTAAACCAGGACTAAACCAGGACTAAACCAGAACTAAACCAGGTCTAAACCAGGACCGTCATAGAGCTCCGCGCCCCACGGAGCTAAGCGCAGCCGTCACCCGATCACATTTTGCAGACACCCTACTCCGCAGGCTCTGGGTTCTGGTTTAGTCCTGGTTTAATCCTGGTTCAGTCCTGGTTTAGACCTGGTTTAGTCCTGGTTTAGACCTAGTTTAGTCCTGGTTTAATCCTGGTTTAGACCTGGTTTAATCCTGGTTTAGACCTGGTTTAGACCTGGTTTAATCCTGGTTTAGTCCTGGTTTAGACCTGGTTTAATCCTGGTTCAGTCCTGGTTTAGTCATGGTTTAGTCATGGTTTAGTTCTGGTTTAAATCCTGGTTCAGTCCTGATTTAGACCTGGTTTAGTCCTGGTTTAATCCTGGTTCAGTCCTGATTTAGTCCTTCTGGTTGAGTCAAGAATTGCGTACCCCCACGTAAAAAATCCCCACTACACCAGGAGTAGTTGCAAATTAAGATGTAGTTACTATAAAATGGTACTAACATTTCTGCTAGAAGAGAAGGTTTTTGTTGAATCTCAGTTCAAGATTTGTGATAGGAGGAGTCCTAAAATAACAGAATGTGATGTATTTCCATATGTTGTTACTATAGTGAATTCTGGCTCACAGCTGTGTAGCTAAAGCAGATTTTGTCCTTAACATCTCCATAACCTCATTATTCACTTGGAGAGCAGTTTAACCGTGGATCATTTCTGCCCTAAAAGCATGTTGTTTCTAATCTTGTATAAGGAATGTTCCACAGTATGGCATTCAGTCTTGTATTTCATAGTTTTTAGTGCTACATTGTGAAAAACATTCATTCTTACTGTGTGGGGGTTCTGACCTGTAACTTGACCTGGTCGTGTCATCATCTTGTCTCCATGGTGATAGAAAGGTTTAATAACTGGAACATTCCAGGCAAAGCAATAGCATTTACAGACCTTCACCAGAAAAGATACATAGTGCACTTAAGTAAGACCCCATAAGCCTGTGCATTGAGTATTTATACAAGGGGAACTCAAAATTGAAATTTCAGTAAACATTTCTAACATACATATACAGTCTTAATCTCAGTGTGTAACTTTTCTGCTGGAGGGTACATCACCTGCTTCTCTCTATGTTAACACCACAGGCCCAGTTTACGTGTCAGATCTGTGGAGAGACAAGGCAACTCACAGAAAGAATGGAAGTTTTTAGGTCAATAAAACCCCACGTTATTGAGTAAAACAAAACAAGTCCCTATGGAGACTAGCAGGTGGCGGACCCTCCACCAGAAAAGTTACACAGTGCATCTTTAAATTGATTTATTGTGATTCCTTAACACATTAATGGGGCAAAAAGTGAACAATACCAATTTGATTTGGAACCAACCAAGGGACTGACCGATATTTTTTTATTTTTTGTTTGTTTGTTTTTTAAAGGGACTGTTCAGAATTTTGGACATAGGACCTCATTTCCTAGTGAGCCAAAGTGTTGGAGACGTGTGGAGGCACTTTTTAAAAAATTCCATCCAGTCCTTGTATTTCAAGAGGTCGCTCATTGGTGCTAGGCTAGAGCATGTCAATGGCCATAGTTAGCCTGCTGCTAAAAACAGTCTTATCCGGTCCACAAAGCACCCGAAGCAAATAAATTATAACGCCAGACTGTTGATGTGAATGTCTTTGTTGACAGAATAATTTTACAAGCAAAACCAGCCTTGCATTTGAAGGATTTATGTCAGAGCAGCGGCAGCGGTTGTACTTCCTGATAGAAAGCTCAGCAGCTGCGGACTGATATATGAGGAAATAGTCCCTCAACATGAAATGATTCATGCGATGCAAGGTTAGTTTTATTTCAAACATTATTCTATCAACACAGACATTCACATGGACAGTCTGGTATAATAATACATTTGCTTCAGGTGCTTTGTGGAGTGGGTAAGACTGTTTTTAGTGGCAGGATAACTATGGCCATTGACATGCACTAGCCTAGCACCAGCAACCTCTGCAAATACAAGGACTGGATGGAATATTTAAAAAGTGTGTCTACACGTCTCCAACACTCTGACTAACTAGGAAATGAGGTCCTATGTCTCTTTAAGGCCGATGCCGATACCAGTTGTGGCCAGTATGTAGAGTCGATTTTGGTAATTTTTCCTAAATTACGCAATTCACGTTCACTACAGACTCATTCTCAGACTTTTTTTTTTAAATCACAAACCTATAAGAGAGTTGTGAAATCACATTTTGTTTTATGTCTTTATGCATCTGGTTAGCCTAAACTTAGCCTTTGTTGGAATTTTAAGGCCAACAACCATTATGCAAAAAAAAAAAAAAAAAAAGTAAAATAGATATAGATATATGGTAATGGTAAAGATTGTAATTAAGAAGTATGCGATATAATTAATGTAAATTTAGGGCTGCATTCACAGACACAGACAAATACAGTTTTCTTATATTCATACACTCCAAGGTCTGTTATGTTATGTTGAAAGTGGGACCCCATTTTAAACAACTGGATCCACTTTCACTTTATGAACTTTCTTTGAACTTCATATCTTGCTTATGTAGATTTCTGTAATGATAAAAGTCCTCAGCTACTTTACAGTATTGTCCATTATCGGGTTATTACTTAATCCTCCTGTCTCCAGATGGACCATTAAACTTGCCATTTTATATCTTATCTTTTCTTTCTCCATCCCTCACTGCTTTAAAGTTCTGACGTGTGTTTTTGTTCTAGTTCATATCAGACTTTCTTTCTTCGTGTAGAGAAATGGGGTCTTGTAGCGTTTTTGACATCTGCTTTCCATAAGGGCTCGATTACCCCTCTGCGCGTCCCTTCGAAGCGTACAAAATGCTGAGCCACTTCCTGTGCGTAGACCGAAAGTTTATCCAGTGCAAATCTATACTGTTTATATAAACGCACTGTACTGACAGAAATAGCGTGGGTGGGAGGGACTATTTGGGTTAACCAGGAACAATCAACATACAATTCAGATGTTTATTAAAGGGCGAATGTTACGCTATTTTCTGATCTATGTTATTATGTTGTTTCCTCATCAAAAACCTACCTGGAGCTTTGTTTCATTTCATTTACACATGTTTACCTGTGCATATTTAGGCTGACTCTTTCTGTAAAGATAAAAATACTCTGTCCTACAAGAAGTGCTCCACTGTGCTTTTAAACTCCATGCACCTTCACTAGAATCATTTGGAAAACTTCAGCCCTGGAATCGCCAATCTCCACTGAACTGAAGGTAAAAAGTAGCTGTTAACTTGAAAACTACCACTTCATAACATCACAAGGTGGAAAAGAGCTTTGGAGGTGTATAGACGGACTACTAAACCAGGATTACTTAAACATGTGAAACAAAACGCAACTCCAGGAATGTTTCTGAAGATGTAACAACATTCTAACATGACTTAAAGCTCACAAGAATTTATTTTATTTAATATAGAACCTTTAAGAATGGCAAAACATTTTTATTTATTTTGACTAGTAATATTAATAGATAGTAGTAGTGAAATACTGTGACTAAGTACATTAACATCTCTGTTGAGGCGTTTGTGTGGCGTACGCTCTACCCAAAAGGTTGTATATCATGTGATTTATAACCAATGTGCAACTGAACAAAACTAACTCTGCCCACAAGATGTCATTAAAGAAACCAATTATAAATATTTTTCTGGATTCATTGAGAAATGCTTGTACCTCAACACTGCTGACACGGTACTTTTTGCAAATCATTCAGTGCAGTACAGTCCCTGACAAAAGTCTTGTCGCTTATCCATTTTGTAGAAACAAAAGCTTATAACCTGACTTTAAATTAATCGAGTGGTTTTAGAAATGTCTCATATGAAAGCTAAAACCCTCCCAAATTATGCTCAATATACTAAAATAAATTTGCTTCACTGAAAAAAGATTGATCATTTAATGAACACAGAAAGGTCAGATTTTGGCAAGACAAACGTTTTGTCGCCTACAGAAAATTGAACAAATAATTTACTTCAAATACAAAAATATGTTGCATAACGTCAGTGAATTAAGTAGTGGTGCTGTGAGATCCATATTTAATATCTTGTATGACTTCCATGACCTTGAAGGACTGCATCCATGCGGTTCGACAATGATTCATACAATTTGTTGATGAAGTCATCAGGAATAGCAAAGAAAGCGTCTTACATGCCTCCCAGAGTTCAGCAAGATTCTTTGATTTTGCCTTCCATGCTTCCTCTTTCATTCTACCCCAGACATGCTCAATGATGTTCATGTTTGGTGACTGGGCTGGTCAGTCCTGGAGCACCTTGATCTTCTTCGCCTTGAGAAACTTTGATGTAGAGATAGAAGTATGCGATGGAGCACCATCCTGCTGCAAAATTTAACCCCTTTTATGGTTGGGAATGTAAGAGGTAGTTAATACTTCTTGATATTTTAGGCTATTGATATTGCCTTCCACCCTGCAAATGTCTCGCACAGCCCCATACTGGATGGAACCCCAGACCATGATTTTTCTGCCACCAAACTTAACTGTTTTCTGGGTGAATCTTGGATCCATGCGGGCTCCAGTAGGTCTCCTGCAATATTTGCGGCGGCTGTGATGTAATTCAACCGAGGATTCATCTGAGAAATCCACCTTCTGCCACTTTTCCAGTGTCCATCCTTTTAGCAGGCTGTGGGCCTTGGCAAATGCCATACGGTTTTTTAATTGCCTTTTGTTTAGTGCTGGTTTCTGTGCACTGATTCAATCATGGAGGCTATTTGGAGACTGAATTCTACAAACTGTTGTGGTTGACACAGGGACTTGAGGTGACCAGGCCTGGTGGAGTCTGCTGCAGTGGAAAAGGGGCTGGCCTTGGATTTTCGAATCAACAAACGGTCCTCCCGAGCAGTTGTCTTGCGGGGTCTGCCGGACCTGGGCTTGTCAAAAACATCTTCAGTCATTTCAAATCTTTTTCTTATTCTTTGTACTTGACACTGAGACACATTGAAGGTGTCAGCCACCTCAGCAGTGGATCTGGTCTTCAGCCTCTTGATAATTAATGCTTTGGGCTGAGGGTGGATCTTAGGCATGTTGCCAGAGGTCAAGTTGCAGTTGATGTGAAGGTCTGGTGTGCTGGGGTTCTTTTTATACACACCCACTAATTGATTGATCAGTAACTGATCACAGGTGAGGCTGTAATCTAGGATTGGGTGCATCATATGACAAGGCGACAAGACTTTTGTCTTGCCAAAATCTGACCTTTCTGTGTTCATTAAATGATCGATCTTTCTTCAGTGAAGCAAATTTATTTTAGTATATTGAGCATAATTTGGGAGGGTTTTAGCTTTCATATGAGACATTTCTAAAGCCAACCGATTAATTTCAGGTTATAAGCTTTTGTTTCTACAAAATGGATAAGCGACAAGACTTTTGTCAGGGACTGTAGAGCTTACTCAGCCTGATCGTGATGTTTCAGTTTTACATTTTTTTTATAGATCATAATCAATTACTTTGAATTTTATGACAAAATTGTGATTAACTCAACTTTGTACTGACTTTCAGTTTGACCTATAAGCCATATGGGCCTAGTCAGTGTTGTGCAGGTTCACACTTTTCATGAACTAGTTCAAAGTTCAGTTCACATTTGTTCGAAGTGAACAGTTCACGTTCATAGTTCACAATTTTAATTTTGAACTAGTTCAAAGTTCAGTTCATTTTATTTTTAGGTGAGATATGTAAATGAAAGGCTGCATTTATTTTTCAAACTGACTTCTAGTTTACAACAGCTTTACAAGATACACTGTTGGGCAAGTTACTTTGAAACTGTAATGTGTTATTTATGACTTGTTACTGTCATTTCAAAGTCATTTGTTACATTACAATATTACTGTATTAAAAATGTAAAACATTACACGACTATTACAGCACTTTTGAGTTACTCTCACCAAAAGAACTGCAAAGATGCTGAACTTTTGCGCCGTATATGGACTGAACCAGGTCTAAACCAGGACTAAACCAGAACTGAACCAGGTCTAAACCAGGTCTAAACCAGGACTAAACCAGAACTGAACCAGGTCTAAACCAGGTCTAAACCAGGACTGAACTAGGACTGAACCAGGTCTAAACCAGGTCTAAACCAGGACTGAACCAGGTCTAAATCAGGACTGAACCAGGTCTAAACCAGGTCTAAACCAGGACTGAACCAGGACTGAACCAGGTCTAAACCAGGACTGAACCAGGTCTAAATCAGGACTGAACCAGGTCTAAACCAGAACTGAACCAGGACTACATCGGGTCTAAAACAGGTCTAAACCAGGACTAAACCAGGACTAAACCAGAACTGAACCAGGACTGAACCAGGTCTAAACCATGAAAAAACCAAGACTAAACCAGAATTGAACCAGGTCTAAACCAAGAATAAACCAGGACCAAACCAGGACTAATGCTGGACTCGAACTTGGAATCTAATACCGCTCCTGAGAGAAGCCCGAGCGCGATCGGGCGTCAGTGCGTTTAGCTCCGTGGAGCGTGGATTTCTACGTTGGTCCTTTCGCTGACGATCACGGTCTACGCAGGCGCACCTCCGGCGTTTCACTGCTGCTGATATCGCGGTGATTTTAGCAAATTTGTATGAAGAAAAACGAAAAACCCACCACTTCAATCCAGGTTAAAAAAGCATTGTGACGCGCGTTACTGACATTTGTACTCAGTGAAGTATTACCACTTTTTTTCCCTGTAATGCCGAACATTACTGCGTTACAGCAAAAAGCAATGCATTACAGTAATTCGTTACTTTTATAACGCGTTACTCCCAACACTGACAAGATATTAACCATAACCACTATAGAGCCACGCGCGTGGAGCAGCACGTCCTGTGCGTGTAGATTTTAGAAAATAAGATCAATCCCATTTTTTGACGCTCGACGCTAGCGTAAGCGCGTATCCCCGTCAAAATACACAGAGAGCATGTATCTATTGTTGTATTTGTGCAATTACCATCAGCACATCGTGCTCCCTGGTCAGCTGCCGGTGGAGCCACCTTCGCGTTGACACGCGGCTGTGGTTTCGCGAGGTTAAGTGCGAGCAGATCGTCACTCATCAGGTGAAAACAAATTCCAGCGTTTAATTGAACCCCAACAAATTCACGTTCAAGTTCTTGATTTTCAAAAGTGTTGCGTTCAGTTCAAAGTTCACTGAAAAATGCACATGCACAACACTGTGGCCTAGTACAGGGGTGGGCAAACTACAGCCCGGGGGCCATTTAATCTTTTTAATCCGGCCTGCCAAACTTGAATATTAATAATAATAATAATAATAATTTTCAGTGTTATAAAAGTCATAGCAATAAATAGTAAATACCGTGGGGACTTGAAAGACAGATATTTTGTTGTAATGGATTGTAATGATTTTCACTTATGTGATATTTCAATAACACGGAATATGTTTTCTGCATATCTCATGTTCATTTTTTTTCCTCTTATTGAGGTGGATTACTAAAAAACTCCTCCATCTGCTCCTGGTTCGGCCTTTCCATCAAATTTTAGAACCTTTTGTGGCCCATGAGTCAAAAAGTTTGCCCACCCCTGGCTTAGTATATGGACCACTTACAGCAGGTGTTGAGACATTTTACTACTTTATGGAGTCTCACTGTGAATTTGATGGTAACATAAGAACAACAAATCAAATCTTTAAAACATTTCACCAGTGTTTCCTTCATACAAATGTAACTTACACCGGTAGCCTTTTGGTACTTCATTGATAATATTTTGTCTATTAAGTTATTGAACTGCATGGGAATCATTTGTCAACAGTATTTTCAGCTGAGGAATCACATTCCTTAGCAGACTTATTTTGGGGAGCAAAACAGCAAGTGGTTTTAATTTACGGTGCCTTTATTAGTGGGGAAGAATGCCTGGTACTTACTTACAGCCCCCTCCAGGGTTCTGCGTGCGCATGCTTCTAGTTAGTGATGAAAAATGACTGTATCCATGTTTTTAATAAAAGGGCAAAAGTAGATTACAGAGTTCAGGATTCATAAATTGTTTTTTTGGTTTCTTTCTGAGGCCTACAGGAGTTTGTGACATTTTTCAGGGGTGGCAAGTGACTAATGATAAATACTCATTTTAATGACTTTACTGTTTTTTGTACTTTTTGAGTAGAGGTTCACACTTGTAATTGAGCATAATTCTAGCCAAGCAGTTGTAATTAGTTACATTTACACAGGGTTGGAAAGTGAATAATTACAGATACTTGACTGTAATTGTAATTGAGTAGATTTTTGGGATAAGTGTGTAAATATGTACTTGCACTACTGCACAAGTTTCAGTTTCTAGCTGCCTACCCTCTGTCCCTGCCCTTTGGCAAACACACATAACAGCACTAAGAGAATATGCAGTGATGTTAAAATTTTGTATAAAATTGTGTTTTTCATATATATATATATATATATATATATATATATATATATATATATATAGTGTTTCTCACCTTCCACGGTGGTAGGTCTCTCTCACCCTCATTCAGCTCGGGTCCTCTACCAGAGGCCTGGGAGCTTGAGAGTTCTGCGCAGTATCTTTGCTGTTCCCAGTACTGCACTTTTCTGGACTGAGATGTCCATTGTTTTTCCCGGTATCTGTTGTAGCCACTCTTCCAGTTTGGGGGTTACAGCCCCGAGTGTCCGATCACCACAGGCACCACTGATGCCTTTACTTTCCAGGCTCTCTCCAGCTCTTCCTTGAGCCCCTGGTATTTCTCTAGCTTCTCGTGTTCCTTTTTCCTGATATTACCATCGCTTTGGTATTGCGATGTCAACCACCACAGCTCTGCTCTGTTTCTTATCCACCACCACTATGTCTGGTTGGTTCGCCATCACCATTCTGTCAGTCTGTATCTGGAAGTCCCACAGGATCTTGGCTCGGTCATTCTCCACAACCTTTGGAGGTGTTTCCCACCTTGATCCTGGGGTCTCCAGCCCGTATTCTGCACAGATGTTTCTGTACACTATGCCCGCCACTTGGTTATGTCGCTCCATGTATGCTTTCCCTGCCAGCATCTTACACCCTGCAGTTATGTGCTGGACTGTCTCAGGAGCCTCTTTGCACAGTCTACACCGTGGGTCTTGTCTGGTGTGGTAGATCTGGGCCTCTATTGCTCGAGTGCCCAGGGCCTGCTCCTGAGCAGCCAGGATCAGTGCCTCTGTGCTGTCCTTCAGACCAGCCCTCTCAAGCCATTGGTAGGATTTCTTGATATCAGCCACTTCAGTTATGTTCTGGTGGTACGCCCCATGTAGGGGTTTGTCCTGCCATGATGGTCCCTCCAGCACCTCTTCCTCTGGACCCCACTGTCTGAGACATTCTCTGAGCACCTCATCTGCCGGTCAACAGCTACGCCCTGCCAGTGATCAGATATATATATATATATCTTTACCGGAATACAGTTTTGGCAGCAGTACTTGTACTTGTAATTCAGTAGGCTAGCCATGTAACTGTACTGATAATGAACCTTTTTTAACCCCTGAGCTTGAGATCTGAACTGCAGACTCATCTTTAAAAACACAGGGACAAAGAGAAAACTGAGGGCGAAAAAACTGCTCACAAAGTTTTACTTTGTGACTAATAAAAGTTAAGACTTGCTTCCCCAAAATAGGGTGCGCTCGAGCATCAAATTAATAATCAAATGTCATATGTCACTGGAGTTCATCTATCTGCATAAAAGAGCATAAAGAGGAATGCTAGTCTAGTCTTAAAAACCAAGGACATTCAATGGGTTGGACCACTTGGACTGGACTACACAGCCCTGGCATACCGTTCATGCCCATGGGTAAATCCTCCACCACTGCACAGTCATATTATATATATTTAAAAACGAAATGTGTTTTGCTTTTGCACTGCATATAAAAAAAATATATTTCAAAATAGCAGATATCGGCTGCATGTCAGCTGGAAGAGTGAAGCAGGATTTGTTTCAATAATTAAAAAAGCTTTGATAAAATTTTTCAAACTAATTTTTGTATGTGAGCATCAAAAGAGAGCTTTCAGAGAAGTACAAAACCAATGGAAACATACCCTGGGCTTTACAATGGGAAGTCTTGATTGGGGGGAGAACTGGTAATCCACATCCATGCAGGAAAATGGTTTTGGTTTTCAGGAACTTTAAACTGTACTTTTACTTGAGTACATTTTTTCATTACTCTTTCCATCACTGACTTATAGGATATACAGTCTCGAAGCAGGACTGTGTTCAAAGCCTGGCTTACCATGAGGAGGCATTTTGGGGGAACAGCCTCAGGTCAGCTCCAGGTCAATTTATGAGAGAAGAACCGTTTAACTCTACACTTAACTCTGTCAGAGTAAACTGAAACATGCGCAGGAGGTTTAGAGGAGAATGCAGTACTGGGCATATTCTCTACTGAAGGAACTGTAAGAAAAAGTCCAAAGAAAAGAAGGATTTCTTTGATTTTTTTGCCTGTATTGTGACGATTATACTGTGTATGGCAAAGATCTAAATGGGTTCGTGGGGACAGGGGTATTGAGGAATAATGCATCCAAATTTAAAACTGCACTAACTTTTCTGTAGGAAGTCTGCCACCAGCTTGTCTCCAGGAATTTTCCACAGACTGGCATTAAACTCTTCTATCTTGTGTTTATTCTACAGCAGATGTCTTATAGCTAAAACAAGTAGCGTCAGAAACATCCCCTGCTTGTTTCCACTGAGATAGAGATCAATATTGTGGAACATTCTAGGCAACAACATCTCCATGGAGACAAGAGGGCTTTGGACTGCACCAGACAAGTTACACAGTGCAACTTTAGTGTTGAGCCTACTTATATTGCTACTGCTACTGTAAAAACTGTTGACAATGTGAAGCATCTTAGGGCACAGTCACTAAGAGGAAGTTCCAGACCCCGATTTGAACCAGGAATGAGTCAAAATATTACCAAATTTCTGCATAAACCTTGACTAATTAGATTGAATATCGCAAGACCTTTTCATATGAGTTTCAACTTAGCCTATCTTTGCCTTGCCAGAAGCTTTTTACTCTCTCACAAAACAGAAAAGGTTTAGTTGGTAATCTTGATCCTCCGATGCACTCCCTGGCTGAATTACTGACTGTTGTAAATTATGTTGAGTTGCTGAGTGTTGATTTTCTTCTGTTCCATCTGGACAGAAGCTGTGGCAGGGTCTGGTGGTTTACAGAAAGCGCCGCATTTCCAGTCAGTGCGGCTAAATGCTAATGAAACATGTCATTATAGAGGTGTAGTGGAGATTTAGTCACTGAAAAAACACATTATGTAACAACGCGGCTTTATATAATAACATGGGAAAGTGTAGGAAGGTTTTGAATTCCCAATTAGTTTACACTTTATTTAAGCCCCAAGCCTGGATGAATAAAGACGGTCGCTTCAGAAAGGGAATATAAAACCTAAATAAAAATCAGAGACCAAGAACCAACATTTCATCTTGAAAGGCAACTTATAGTAACAACAATAGAACAGAGAACAAGGCTGTTAACGTCACATATGAACAGTTCTTCAGATAACTATAGCATAAACAACAGAACAGAACAAGTTTATCAAACTCTCCATCTCACTCCAAATCACAAAATCCATTGAATTCTTCATCCTCGGTGTCACTTCTGAGCAACAACTCAGCATCAGTTCCAGTTAGAATTGTTCCGGCCTTTCTGAATCCTGACAGGATAGTTTCAGTTTCAGTTGTCTTTATGTTTGTTTAAATTTTAAATAGTCAATGATATAGATGTAATGGTGCGATCGACTGACATGATACCAGACAGGACAGTGGCTCTTTCTGTTTTTTTCTGCAGCCAACATACGCAGTAGAGTGCGAAGTGACAGTGATACAGGAGTACACAAGCTTCTCATGGCTATCATGAGAAGATTTTTTACATATAAGTCGGACTGGAGTATAAGTTGCAGCACCACCCAAACCATGAAAAAAGTGTGACTTATAGTCCGAAAAATACGGTATATATACATTTGTATCAGTCAGCCTTAATGCTCACAGTAAGATAGTATAACGTCTAATATTAAAAGGTCCCACATTACACAAAATTGACTCCTGTGATCTTTAAGCCATGTTTTGTTTCATTCACACATGTTTGGATAATCCTGGTTTATTAGTCTGTCTACATCGCTAAAGCTCAAAATGCTCTGTTCCACCTTGTGATGTCATGAAGCAATAGTTTTCAAGTTAACATTTACCTTTTACCCTTTGTTTAGTAGAGATTGGCAATTGCAGGGCAGAAATCCAAATGATACTAGTGAAGATGCATGGAGTTTAAAAACACAGTGGAGCACTTCCTGTATTACCACATGCCGTCACAAGTGAGTGTTTTCAGTTTGAGAGAATAATTTGCAGGATTTGTGTGACTGAAACATAACACCACTCAAGGCCCTTTAAAGGTATTCTGTGCAACTTTTCTGGTAGATGATGTGAAGGTGAGTTACTTTGCTTAGAATGTTCTTCAGTATGGCATTAAACTTGGCTATCTCCATGGACACAAGCATGTGATCAATTTTTTTGTATGTTATCTGGGCATTTTATAGTGATACACATAGTGAAAGTAGTTCTGTCTGGGACAGCGTTGGTGTGTCTTCTGTTCCATAATAGACTTGTTTGTGAAGCTCTCCTTTTGCTGCAGGTTCTGGCTGTGTCTCAAGAACAACACACTCCAAAGAACTGGCAGTTTTTCATGTCAGCAGCTCAGACAGGATCAGTGGAGTTTTGCATATGGCCGCTACGCATCAGTGTTACGTTAAATTTACAAAAATAACTTTTCTTCTTCTCCTTTCCTTAAGACTTCAGGCCAAGATCAACCTCCAAGCTTCCTCTCAGAGAAAAGTTGCAGAAATGAAAAATGTCTTTTGTGTCTTTTGCTGAGGTGGTAGATTTGGATGTGGCTTTGTTGGCCTAAACCAGGAAGACTCATGAATTTTTTGGAATTGTTGATTCTTTAGAAAGCTTTATTTCTGTGACTATCTGGAACTTCCAGTATGGTGCAATGAAGACGCTTTCCACAGAATTATGTCTTTCAGTTTTGATATCATGTGGAGTGGAGTTTTGCATATGGCCGCTACGCATCAGTGTTACGTTAAATTTACAAAAATAACTTTTCTTCTTCTCCTTTTCTTAAGACTTCAGGCCAAGATTTACCTCCGAGCTTCTTCTCAGAGAAAAATTGCAGAAATGAAAAATGTCTTTTGTGTCTTTTGCTGAGGTGGTAGATTTGGATGTGGCTTTGTTGGCCTAAACCAGAAAGACTCATGATTTTTTTGAAATTGTTTATTCTTCTTCTATTCTTTATTCTAGAAAGCTTTATTTCTGTGACTATCTGGAAATTCCAGTATGGTGCAATGAAGACGCTTTCCACAGAATTATGTCTTTCAGTTTTGATATTATGGGCCAACATCTGTTAAAGAAAAAAATGCTGGTGTCTGGGAAATTACGACATTAACAATTTAAAACTAAATATTATATCTTTTTAATGGGGAAAGATCTTGCAAAATGTTGCTTTTAACAGAATGCTGTAGCTCAAGTATAGGCCAGAGGAATTTGCAGTAATATAATAGACACTCAGGACTATGTGATATTTTGGCAAACTGTTTAATTCCAAATTAACTTGCCTTTTAAGAAAATATTTAACCAATTCTATGTTACACAGTAACTTACACAGTTTGCTGTTGATGGAGGCAACAACTGAATCCCCACCTTCCAAAACATTTTGACCAATATTATCCTTCCTTATACTGTATTTAATGTTTATATTGTCAATATAATCCTCTTCCAGGAGTGTAAAAGGTATATTGTTTGTGATTTAGTTCTTTTATTAATCATATTCTCTGTGGGAGCATTTAAAACTGGTACCAGGAGGTTCTGTGATAGTTCTATAGATAGTTAGCAAGAATATCTTATTTAATGACATTGTAATTGTGATTCTAGTAATACAATATGCTGAAAGTAATGTTCATTTAATCACTTTGTCTTAAAGCCAGGGATCAGATAAGCACAAACAGAGCGGTGCTCATCTGTTATCTGATGAGAGGTTCACTTGCAAAGAGAACTCAAGGCCTAACTTTTTGTCCGATTATGGTCAGATCTATTCCTGTAAGTAGAGTGAGCATAACATCTTTTCTCGCCTGTGGTCTATAGTTTCTCCAGAGGTGGACGTGGTCAGTGAGTATGGTCCACTCTGTGGTTGGACAGCTCTGGTGTGTATGGGTGGAGAGTGTGTGGTATTCACAGCACTGGGCGATGACTGCCGCTCATTCTGGGATAAGTGTTTCAGGTGGGCCACCCAGTGTTCAGGACTGCTCCTAAACCAAAGTACAGATTTAAAAAAAAAAACCTCTGCTCCACTGCAGTTTCAACTTCAAACTTTGTTTTGAAAATGGTGCATGGCAATTACATCTGATGTTTATTTGTGTTATATTCTCATATAACATTTTGAATTTATGTTAACTCTATTTGCATCCAGAAGTAGAAGGGGGACATCCAGCTGGTTGTTGTAACCATGTCTGCTTGTCAATACACAATCTTGTCAGATATCAGAAGCTAGTATGAATGTGGTAGATGAGAGAGTATCTGTGGTTTTGGAAGGGCCATCTGTGCAGATTGGCAGATTCACCGTATCTGTGAGTGAAGGAATGAAGTACTTCCATTGGGTGTATGAATCCAGTCCTTTATTCATTGACTGAATGTGATTTACTGTAAATATTCCAAATGTGTCCAGAAGTCCATGTAGGCCTTTAGCCACTTCCAAAACTGAGTCGTATAAAATGGTTGTTTCAAAAAGTACAAGTAAATTGTTAGCAAGATAGCTAAGTAGTTATCACTTCTGTCATAAAGTAAAAAGGTCCTAGGTTCTTGAGTGGGGTATAGACAGTGAAACTTGTATAGATTTTGCATGCTCAACCCACTAATTTCTGGGTAGATTTTCCAGTGATCCTTTTAGTAATTACATTAGTCTTATCAGTTGCTGCTGTGGGAGTGTATATTTTGAGTCCTTAACTTAAATGGAAAGCAGCAGGTTTGGGTTTCCTGCTGTCCCCAGTGCAGTTAACCTATTCACTTAACCTCTGAAAGCTTTGTGCCCTGGATCGTCCCATGGCTTTAGTTTACATGGCATGGTTTAACATTTGGACATAAAATTATCTCATTCTACATGTCAGTGTTTAAACAGCGAGGGCCAGCAGGTCTCATGTTCTCAGTACAATAAAGTTTACAGCACGCTTTTACATCCATGTCTAAAGAGTGCCCATTAAAGACTGTTTTAAAAGTTCCATATTTCCTTTATTCTATATTATGCCTCAATGTACTTCAAGTTTTTACAACAATGTGTCCATAAAAGCACAGCAATATTGGGTGCAATTTGATCTATTGTTGTAAAATGTCCATGTGGCTTGTTATATTGGAATTACTTTGAGAATGTAACTTTAGGAATTTGATTACCTTGTGTTGAAATTCTGATTGAAAACAGCCTCTGCAATCCCATAGTTACTTCCTGTAGTCTAAAATACCACTAAAACACAACAAAAGACTAAAAAGTTCACAAAATAGCAATCAAGCCAATCCAGAATCTAGAATTAGTTTAACTGCACTTTGTGACAAAATGAGACCATAGCAATAAAAAAAAAAGTATTGAGTTGATTGCAAACCTGGAAAAAGCTGTTCTAAAGCAGTGCACGTACTTTAAAGGTCATATATTATGTAAAATTGACTTGTGTGAGCCATGTTATAATGTTGTTGTCATCCATCCATTTTCTTCCACTTATCCGGGTCCGGGGCACAGGGGCAGCTGTCTAAGCATGGACTCCCAGGCTTCCTCCACCCCAGACACTTCCTCCAACTCCTCTGGGGGGGACCCTGAGGAGCTGGAGGATGTTGTTGCCTCATCAAATAAATACCTGGAGTTGTGTTTTTCTTTATCATTATATCAAATATCACATTATCATATATCAAATATCTTCAAATCTCAAAATGCTCTGTTTCACCTTGTGATGTCATGAAGCAGTAGTTTTCAATTACAGCACTGCCCTACAAACTGAGTGTGAAACTAAGAAAAATAACTGTTATGCCGTTCTGCTGTGGTTTCTCGTATGGTTTTGGATGTTACGGTTGTCATAGCCCTTTTTTTTCCTCGTTAAAATGATATTTATTCATGATAAAGGAGGTCTCAAATACTCCCAAAATGACATGAACAAATTTTTGACGAAACATGATGTTACAGCTTTGTGCCTTTGTAGGGCAGTGCAGTGACAGCTACTTTTCACCTTTAGTTCAGTAGAGATTGGCTATTCCAGTGCTGAAATTATCCACAATTCCATGATTCTAATGAAGGTGTATGGAGTTTAAAAACACAGTGGAGCTCTTCCTGTATCATCACAGAAACAACATTATAACATAGATCAGATAATAGTGTAAATATAGGCTGTTCAAAGTTCATACATATAAATACTAGAGATGTCAGATAGATTTAAATACATACTGTATACTTTCTGAAGCACTACAGCAGTTGTAATCTAGTCATATAACATGTAATGACTTTGGTTTATGTCTAAGATTTGTTCATGTCTGCCAATACCCAACCACTGTTTTAATAACTCCCAATTAAAGCTAAAAAGTACTGCTTACAATTTACAGTACAGTTGGTTTTTCTAGGTATTATAGTCAGGACAATGAAAAATGTTGCTTCTTTCAGCATTCTTAGTTTTTACAACTCATAGTCCAGTGAGTTGCAGGTTCAACAAAGTATTCTATGTCAATAATAGCCTTGAACTTTAAATATATGTGTGTTTTCTGGCTTGCTCATCTTCTACAGTGAGCTCATATCATGCTCTAAATCACTACTCGCCGTCTCCTTTTTTCATATGATTTTCTATAAACGTGTTCTGTTGTTTTAATGATAAGCAGGAAGTTGGTGCCTCGCAGATGTTTGCCTAAAAGTTGCTGATTGTGTTTAACTTACCCTCTTTGTAGGCTGCACCTCTGATGCTGGCATGAATGAGCGACATATCAAATGTTTGAATGGGCTCCACTGTAACTATACCCAGATGTTGCCACGGCCCCCAGCCCTATTTAAAGTGCCATAAACCTGTACGCAGCAGCACACAGCGGTATGCAGGGCCAGCTCAGCAATCCCAGCACTCTAATATCTGGGTAATTTGTTTCAGTGGTCACTTCCTCTGCTCTGTGTTTACTTGTTAACATTCCTGACGATGGTGTGAATGCAGGGGATACTCCAGGAGACCCCATGGACCCGGCCCCTCAGGTCAGAGCAGTCATGTGACCTGCAGAGTAGAGCTGTAGTCCATTAATCAGTTGATGGCGCCATAGTTGATCCAGGTTTGTGTTAGTGTACTAATCATTTATTTGGCAATGAATCCTGTGTTATTTCTGCTTTTTCCATATAAAAACACGTTTTCCTTGTACTTTTCTGTATTGATACTTTGCGGTGACATCGTGCTGGAGATGTTCTGCATTTGTCTCTATGGTAGAATGTTTAGCTGTTACTATGGCGACACAATACACATGTAGAATGTACAATGCTGCAATATGGATCAGAAATAGCAATAGGAGCAATAATAGTAGCAGTAGTAGTAGTAGCAGCAGCAGCAGCAGCAGCAGCAGCAGCAGCAGCAGCAGCAGTAGTAGTAGGCTAGTTCAGAAGACTGTGGTTTGGCTCGGAGGAAAATGGGGTATTTAATGAGACAAAAACACAGAACTTGTAGTGCTTGGTTGTGGTTTTATTTACAGTGAACAGACAGACACTGTAGTACAACCAATAGTGCTCTATAGCTGTGGACCATTGGTTGTATTGAGTTCAGGGTCATTAATGAAAAAGTTGAAAGCTATAAAGCTCTTAATCCAAGCACACAAGGGATGACGCAAAAAACACAAGAGAGTTCCAGATTCCAGAAATATGGCAACATGGATAATGCCCGGTAAGGTTCATTAATTGCCCAGTGCCCACAGCAGGGGCAGTGTGTGTGTGTGTGAATGTGTGTGTGGTTGAGCAGTTGCAACGTCTCCTACCACAGATACCTTCACTCGCCATCCAGTGCCTGGAGCATCCAGTTTCTGGAACCTGACCTGTGCAAAACAGAACCAGTAATAAGTATGACAATAATTCAGTCATAATAATCATCCATGTACATGTATAAATATTTGTCATGAAGAGTCCTCCATAGTAAAATATTTCCCATTAACAATAGTTAAAATGTGTTTTTAGATCAGCTTTAGCACTGGTTCCATTAAACTGGAGCACAAACATTAGCTAATGAGCAACAAAAAACAAAGTTAGCACTCACCAGTTCCACTTAGTTAATGCACTTCGTCACAAAGGCAAGGGGCATCTAGAAAGGTTGGCTGCATAACAGTTACTTTAGTGTACTACTTTAGCGTGTTGTGATACTAAAACTCAATTCCAAATAATCTCATCCATGTATACTGATTTTGATATAACGATGAAAAAGCACACCTTTTTAATTATTTAAGCACGGATCTATTCTTTTACCATCTCCATACATAATGTACTTTTAAACTCAGAATAATAAGTCATACTTTTGAAAAAGTTTAGCAGTGTCAATTGTCCATATTAATTTTAGTATCGATTAGTATGTGGGTATGCACAGATATTCATGTATTAAATCTTGGGCTGATTCTGTATTCTTTAAGGTGCTTAGTGTAATTTTGGTTGGGGGTCTGTCACCTGCTTGTTTCTATGGATATGCCACTGCTCTGCTTGGAATGTTCCACAGTATGGCATTAAACAGCTCTACCTTAGATTTATTCAATTACAGATGCCTCTCCACAGATCTGACCTCTAACTTCATCTGGTTTGGTCTCCATGAAGATAGAAAGCTTTAATGCCAAATGTTGAAACATTCCTGAGAAAGCAATCACACCTCCATGAAGAAAAGCATTTGACTGACCCTCCAACCGAAAAGTTACACAATGTACCTTTAAAGACAAATTTAGACAGAATCCATCCAAAATATACTATGACCTCAGGAAGCTAAGCAGGGTTGGGCCTGGTTAGTATTGGATGAGAGACCACTGGGATTATAGACATAGAGGAGTGTCTGTAATGACTCTAGTCTAGTGCATACTTATACTTTCAATGGAGTATTATTCATTGTATGACCAGTGAGTGCTAAGATACAGTACCTAGGGGTTGAGCCACTACAGCCAAATACGAAAACTGTTCTCTTCAGCTACATCTAATGGAAACTACAGTTGATATTTTGGTCTTTCAGTGCCATACTATTGCACCATGAGTTCCACTTTTGAATGTACCGGATTTATTTTCAATATTTAGTTGATCACGCAAAAACTCTTGAATGTTTTCTTTGCGCAGACAGCTTTCATGATGCTGAACCCACTTGCAAACCACAATTTGTAGCTTCACAGACAGACAGTGACATTTAAAAGCTGCATTGAAAGAGAGAAATATGATGTTTTCTCCCAGTGGACCTTAAACCAGGCTGTTGGCACTGGGCCTGTCTGCAGATGTGTGTTTGGGACGGGACTACTGCTCCTGACTGCACCACACTTTTCATTTACACTAAAAGGAGGGATCTGCGAAGTGCGAAAGAATTCCTGTGGTATCCGCCCAATAGTGTATAGAATATAATACTAACAGTTGCACAAAGAGGCTTCACAGAACTGCACAGGACCTCTTTGTATTGAATTTGACGTAGAAAAAATGTATTGATCAACATAGGAGATTGTACACAGTAGTTTGAAAAACATCTGGAGACTATCTTAATTTTATTGTTAAAATAGTAAAAAAAAAAACATTTATAATAATAGAAATTAATACGGGGCCTGTTTACACAAGAACGGCTTTGGGTTAAAACAACTATATATTTTATCGGAGGTGACTGCGTTTTTGGGGCTTAAAAATGCTAAAAAATCTGAAACCACCCTCCAGAGTGGAAAAGCTGAATATGGTCCACCATAGCATTTCTGTCTACACTGCACAAGATGCAAAACTCTAGTCAGATCTGCTCAGGTCACGTACGCATTTACTTCACATACATCACCACCTAGCCGCCTGGCATGTATACCTGATCAAATTCCATGCAATTTTGCGTCACCGTATGCCCGCAGATTTCCTCCCAAAAATTCTCGTCTAAACGTGCAATAAAAAGTGAAGACGCAATGCCACTTTTGCGTCTTCTGTTCAGACCATCATCATATAAACATAGCCTATATTTAGCAAACACAGGCCCTGTGGTTGATCATGTATTTGGCATGTTCAATTTTTAGTTGCAGTTTCGTGCACTGTGTAACTTTTTGGTTGGGGGTCCATCACCTGCTCATTTCTATGGCCTGGAATGTTCCACAATATGACATTAGACAGCTCTACCTTACATTTATTAAATTACAGATGGGTTTTTTTAGCTCAAAAATACCTAGAAAAACAGGCATTCAGACAGAAAGGTTTAATGCCATAATATGAAACATTCTAGACAAAGCAAATAACATTTACATGACCAATCCTCCACCAGAAAAATTTCATAATGCACCATGCGCCTTTAATAAAAGTATATATGTGTATATATATATATATATATATATATATATATATATATTATATATATATATATATTTTATTTTTTTTTTTTTTTTTTTTTTTTTTTTTTTTCAAGAAAGATGGGAGGAGGGGCAATGCAAAATCTGAGGAAGGGAGGGAGTCTTGGCAAGGCACACTGTTACATAAAGGCAAATAGTATGAGTTGCATATATACCATAGTAGTACAGTAACAAAGAGTGTTCACATAGAAAGGGCCAGCTCTGTACAGGACGTCTTTGTGTTCACTTTGAGGTTTTTCCACTGTGGGCCGTGGGCGGGGCTTGTTCTATGGCAGGTACAGGCTCAGGCAGTCAGGAAAATCACTGTTGGTTTTTCTGCTGAGTCCAAATGAAATACAGCTGCTCCTCCACACACAGACACCAGGCAAAACCAGAGCTGTCACTATGTTTTTCTCCTGTCTCATTTGAAAAAGATCACTGAGTGAAATATTTGGTGGAAATTCATTTTGTATTGATGTGTTCACAGCAATTTCAGTGTGGTGGCTCTGAGGTTAAAATAAAAGGCAAGTGAAAATGATGCACCATGCTGTGAAAAGCCCTCATCGTGATTACAATATTTAACTTTTTTTTTTCTTTTTTTTTTTTTTGTAATTGCAGTGAAGGATAAGCAAAGAATCATACCATTTTCAGATATGTTTCCCAATCCAAACAGTACAAAAAGATAATTAATTTAAAGGTAACATTTCTGGTCCATGCATTATTGAGGCCCCATCCACACTAGTGTGTATTCGGGTCGTTTTCGTTGTAGATGCAGTGTTCATCCACACTAATCTGATGGAAAACGTCTCCAAAGACGGAACGATCTGGTTCCGCCAGCTCCCACGAATTCATCTGAGTACGGATCTGATCCGGCACTGTGTGGATGCCTAAAAAACGCTGATACGCTGACATAGGAGCTCTAGTTGCGTCCTTACTGGAGCACGTCACTGTGACTTGCGCCTTCCTGATTTGCTGGGTTTGTGACATCGCCTATGTGACACTATTGCAGAGAACAGTTTAAATAAACCATAGACAAACGGGAAACAGCATAGCTAGAACTACTTGCAGAACAGAACAGAACAGACTCACCATTACAAAACACCCCTCTGTCACAGAAAGAACCCATATATTCCACTGAGTCGTGTCCTTTTTAAGTCTGACAGAAGCTGACCACGCACAAGGAGCGAGCTGTTTTTTGAGCGCTTAGTTTATGCAAATTAGCCATGTGGCTTTAATTTTAATTTCTGTAAAACGTAAACAAATATGTGCAAAGCTGTGTGGGTAGGGAAGGCTTGCGGACACAGAAACAACGTGTCTGGAGGCAAATAGTTTCCGATACGGTGATATGATGATACGGTGATTCTTTTCAGTTTAACTTGAGATGCATTATTGCAACGCGTGGAATGTTCCATAGAGTTACATAAAACTAATCTATCTTGCATTTATTCAATTACATGTAAAGCTATTGCTACAAAAAGATTTTCTTACTGTAAGTGGGCTTGCCCCTCCACAGATCTGATGTGTGTCTTGCTTAATGCCATACTGTGGAAAGCTATAACATCTCAGGTTGTAGACTATCCCCCAGAAAATGTACATAATGCACCTGTAATGTAATGTAATGTAATGTAATTTGATATTTGCATTTTCAAACTTGCATTATTTTAATTACGCTATTTTATTATTATTTTGAGACAGGTTATGTAACAAAGTAGGACAGGTGATATCAGTACGTGTGTTCATACAGTGTTATTTTTACTGTAAACTTGTTGATAATGTGTAACTTTACTTTTGTTAATAGATGTTTACTATAACCATGTTGGAAAATTTCACTGGTTTTGGCTTCGTCCATGTGTCTAGAAACAAGGCTGAATCTCTCCTACTAGTAAATGTGTGCATGTGCAGGTCCCCACGCTCTCTTTCTGCATTACTTCCCTTAAGAGGTGTATCTGGCCTTTATCCAGCTCACTGATTGGCCCCTCCTGGCTTCCGTCCAACTCCTCAACAAGTTCACATTCACCAGGCGTTTTTCACTATACAAGACCCTGGTGTGCTCACTCACCTTTCAACATTTTCAACATTCAGCGTTTATGTACCAAGAGGACAATAAGCACTAGCATGACAGACGTATGCACTAATGAGCTACTAGGTCCTGTTATTTCAGCTTAGCAAGTTGAGAGAAAAGATGTGAGATGTGTTTCTAAGATATCAAATGGACTGGAGAGGTATAATATGTCTTTATTACCAATTAAAGGCTCTAGATTACACACTCTTGTGATCTTTAAGCCATGTTATAATGTTTTTACATCATCAAAAACATACCCAAAGTTTTGTTTTGCATCATCCGCACATGTTTGAGTAATCCTTTATTGTCTGTCAACATTTCTAAAGCTCAAAATGCTCTATTCCACCTTGTGATGTCATGAAGCATAGTTTTCAAGTTAACAGCTAACTTTTACCTTTTGTTCCATACAGATTATTAATTCCAGGGCTGAAATTATCCAAATGATTTTAGTGAAGGTGTATGAAGTTTAAAAACACAGTGGAGCACTTCCTGTATTGCCACATGACATCAGAAGGTGGAATAGAGTGTTTTCTGTTCTGAGAGAAGAACTCAGCCTAAATATGCAGGGTTTGTGTGTTAAACATGTGTGAATAAAACAAAACACAATTGCGAAATAGGGGCCCTTAAAAGATTGTCAAACATGCACGAATCACTCCAAATACAACTTCGGGTGAGTAAATGGTGAGGGTAAACAAATATAACATTGTGAAAAGCTCTAAAAAGTCAACTTTGTGTAATAGGTCTGCTTTAAAGGTATATTATGTAACATTCTGTTGAAGGATTTGCCTGCTTGTCTGCATGGAGATGTTATTGCTCTGCTTATGGTATCGTCTTTATTGAGACAACATATCAGATCTGAGAGTGAACCACATACCATTGCTTGTAACTGAATGCAATTTAATACCATACAGTGGAAATTTCTAGCCAGGCTGGCGCCTCCTAGTGCCTCCGCCTAATTTCATTTCTCTCCAGCGACAAGGCTAGGAATCGGAATACACTGGGTGGCGACAGTTTGAAAAAGAAAAACAGAAGTGTGAGTTGGGGCACTAGCCAATCAGCAAAGAGCCATACATTCTGCGTTGGCAAAGTTTCCCGAGATCGAGGATTTAAAGCCGGAACAAAAAGAATGTTTGGTGAATTTTATCAAGGGGAAATACGTTTTTACCCTTTTTCCTACGGGATAATATACCAGTTAGCCCTGTTAGCAGCGCATTACATACGTCATGACCAAATAACAGCGATTGGTTAAATTAAAAGAGTACCCACCTACCGTCAAGCGAACAAATTCTAACGCTGCAAGGTCAGATAGTTACTACGAAGTGAAACCAACTGATGAATCTGGCTAGGAACTTTCAGGCAACGCAGTAGACTCTCCATGGAGACAAACGCACAAGAAATCTGTAGAGTGTAACACCTCAATGTAAATATTGATCAAAGTCTGTATCATACAAGTAGTATTTGTATATTTTGACCCAGTCTGATTATAATTTCCTCAAATAACACATACACTTTCAGACCTTTTGTAGAGTATAGGGCTGGGAATCACAGGGTCCCTCATGATTCGATACGAAACACAATACATGGCTCACGCTACGATGTTATCACGATATGGCGATACATATTTTGCACATAATATATTGCTGTATTTTAACTGTATGTTTTTGTTAAACCACAACCTGCACAAACTTGACCTATTTTAATCATTAAGTCAGTGAATATGCCACTAAATAAGCAACAAAATTGTAGTGTGGTTGCAAAAAAAAAAAAATAGTTAAAAGATACCATTAAATACTCTGGGCGATATATCGATACAGCAGCCCATAAAAACGATAATGAATCACCAAATGTAGTATCACCATCACCATAAATCAATATTTCATTGTTTTTGTACACCCCTAGTAAAATATGCAACTGTTTGAATAATATTTTTTCTTGTACCTTTGAAAATAACACTCTTTTGGCAGTGCTGTGTCAGGGTTTCCCAGTTAAATATTTTAATTCAGAAGCCTGCAGGGGAGCAGAAAGTCTAGAGACAGGCTTTGGAAAATGTTGTTAAGTTGGACGGAGAGAGAGTTTGTCCAAGCCAAAATGAATGAAAACATCACCAACAGAGGAGACTGACAGAGATCCAGTGAGGAGCTCCAGAACTTTATTCAAAACCAGTTAACAGTTTCCTACCACAACATTTAACAGTATAATGCAATATTTGCATTGTTTTATGTTAAGTTAAAGGTGCATTGTGTAACTTTTCAGGTTGAGGATCCACTCTGCCTGTAATGCTCCACAGTATGACATTTAACAACTCACATTTATTCAATTGCAATGGATTTATAGCTCAAAAATACCTAGAAAAACAAGTATTATGACTGGAAGCGGAGTTGCCTTTCCACAGATCTGACCTGTAACTTTGGTCTGGTTTGGTCTCCATAAAGATAGAATGGTTTAACACCACACTGAAACATTCCTGACAAAGCAATAACAATTCCATAGAGAAAAGCATTTGACGGACCTCCACCAGAAAAGTTACACAATCCACCGTTAAACAAAAAGTAAATTCGACCATAAACATATTTTACCACTATTTAGGACTGTAAAAGTACCCGTAAGTGCAGAAATGTAACTTTTTTACCCTTGTTTGAAAGATTACAACCTCTTTACAAATATTTACAGTATAACCAATGTTGAAATTTTCCAAAACAGCATTCACATTAAAGGTGCATTGTGTAACTTTTCTGGTGGAGGGCCAATCAAATGCTTTTCTTTTCATGGAAATGTTATTGTTTTGTCTGGAATGTGTCACAGTATGGTATTAAACTTTTCTATCTTAATGTAGACCAAACTAGAAACTATAGGTCAGATCTGTGGTGAGGCAACACCGCTATAAAAGCTATTTAAAAACACCTATAATTTAAGAAATGCAAAGTAGGGATGATTTAATGTCATACTGTGGAACATGTCAGGCAGAGCAATGACATATCCATAGAAACAAGCAGGTGATGGACCCTCCACCAGAAAAGTTACACAATGCACCTTTAATGGCGACCAACACAAAATAAAATAATCAAAACTTTCCATTTTCCCTTATTATTTCAACTGCATAAGAACAGAATAGAAATGGCAAAGCTTCATGACTCAATTGGTGCAAAAATTCAAAACATTTAAAAATATAAACTCATTTTTTAGTATTAAGTGCGTTTTATTTTATTTATTGAGTAACACTGTTGTTGATCTCCATTGACCCCATGGACCCTGAACGCACCGTCCTCATCACATCTGGTGTTATTGGTCCATCTCCTCTCACATCTGCTCTGTTCTTGACCCAGGCATGCACCGGTCAGAGCCTTGTTTACGCAGTGTGTGGCTGTCCTTAAAGCAGCGGGCGATCTGTGTATGTGTGTGTCTGTCACTTTAAGTCCTCTCTCAGACTGGTCCAGGACTATAGACTTGGCCAAGAGTCTTTGAGGTGGTCAGACGCCATGTTTGGACAGATGTGTGCCCCTCTGCTGAGAGAAAAGAGGCTATAGATTACATCCAGCGAGATACAAATAGCGACACTTTGGTAAATATACAATGTTTTTGAGCTGTGAAAGGGAATTGCATAAGCTTTTTTTTTTTTTTTTTTTTGTCCATATAAGCCAATGGAATAATGCAGTGATCAAATCTGCTTTTCAGTATGTGCTGCAATGATTTTTGTTTTGAAAATTTAATGATTATTCAGCACAAAATAATAGTAGAATATTTAATATAACCATGTGGTCTTATATTAGCTCTGAAATAAATGCAGACCATTCTAAAAAGCATTCAGAAAAGGTCTAACTTGTGTATCTAGTTTTTATATCAATTAGTGGTTTTGTATATTTCTCTGGGCAACTCTATGTACCACTATTTTCTCCTGCACCTGTACACCTGGCTCTGCAGTCTCAAATAAAATCTCCATGATTTGTCTGTAATGCGGTGCAATAAATTGTAATCAAGGTCATGTTTCAGTCATTTCTAACTGTCAATGATCAGCTTGGATCTTCTTAATCGCTTACAACCAGTCCTCTGTCAGTAAAAGATTGTGGTTTGGAGTAGATTTCCAACTGTAGAGAGGTGGGGTGTTTGACTATTCTTTCTGTTAAATCGCAATAATTTAAAGGTCTTATATTAGAGATAGATAAATCTGTTGGCACATTTTTCCCGCATATCGGCTATTGGCCATAAATCTTCAGTAGAGACCAATACCAGCTGCCTAAATATGCATGAAAATATATATGCATAAACCTCTCTCTACACTGTGTAGTAAAAACAGGTTGTGGATGAGTTTGTACAAAAATGTTATTTGATAATTTGGGAAATATTATCTAAATCAGCTCATTGGTTTATCTGGATTCTGAATAATCAGTATCGGGATCAGCCATAAAAAAATATCCTTGTGAGCTTTGAGCCATGTTAGAATGTTGTTACCTCCTCAAAACATACCTGGAGTTGTATTTTGTTTTTATACATGTTTGAGTCATCTTTTATTATTAGTCTGCTACATTTCTAAAGCTCAGAATGCTCTGTCCCACCTTGTGATGTCATGTAAAGGTAATTCTTATGTTAACAGCTCCTCCTTTTACCTTTTGTTCAGTAGAGATCGGTAATTAGCTGAAAATATTCATGTGATTCTTTTGAAGGCGTATGGAGTTTAAAAACACCATGGAGCACTTCCTGTTTTAAGACATGACATCATAAGGTGGAACAGAGTGTTTTGAGGAGGAAACAACAATACAATAACATAGATCAGAAAATATCGTAATATGGGTTTTGTTAAAATCTGTATGTTGAGGAAATATATATTAAAGCCTTTTTTGATATATTTTTTAAAAAGGACTAAAGAAAGAAGAATTGAGTCCATATGTCTCTGCAAACCGTGTGGTATACTTTATTTCTAGTCAATTTCACCCAGTCTATACACATGTACTCTGTGTGTACTGTTTAAGGTCTCTGCATTCTTAACCCCTGCCTGATCTGGTCCGGAGTCTGCTCAGATAACATGTGTTTTATTGCGCGTTGTGAATATTTCCCAGCTGCCCTCGCACTGAGCCGCCAGAGGCACTCCTAATGAAGTCAAGCAAACATCCTGCACCAAAGGCATGTTTAGGATGTTTGGCATTGCATCACTTTGTTTGAGGAGGCTGCGCTAAACTAGTTAAAAGCTCACCAGCATGCTCCCTGTTGTGAGAAATATCAAGTTTTATCGGACCGATGCCATCTCACGTAGGGCTGAACCGAGGTGGAAAATATCAAATTGCGATTTATGTTTTAATTTAAGGATTCTGTTCAAAGTTCAAATTTTTTAAGTGTCCAGAAGAATTGGCAACAAAGACTTGATATATGAACTGACAAACTAATGCAAGAATTATATTTCAGAACATGCTTGTACAGATCTACAGAGTTAGCAGTTTTTTATGCACAATGAGACTGAAATGTTTTTGTTGTTTCCTCATCAGAAACATTTCTGAGTTGTGTTTTGTTTCATTCACACGTTTAACGCACAAATCCTGCAAATGTATGCTGAGGTAATATGTATGTGGTAGTACAGGAAGTGCTCCACTGTGTTTTAAACTCCATACACCTCCACTATAATCATTTGGATAATTTCAGCCCTGGAATTGCCCATTTCTACTGAAACAAAGATAAAATGTAGCTGCTAACTTATTTTTTCTTATCTATTTTTTATTTTTTATTTGTGAAGGGGCAGCACATATTTATATGAACATATGAACATTTAAAATGTAAATATGTAAAGATTATAGGCAACGTGGCTAATTTCCATCTTCAGTTCCTTGACAGGTTGAAGAGAAATTATCTACAGGACAGAGAAATGTCATACAAAATCACACAAAAGTACATAAAACCAGCACACTCACTGTACACTCATTATACATACAATTTATTTCATACAGTACATTTGAAGTTTGAAGTCAAGAGTTAAAGAGTTAAACCAACAACCCCTCAATACTAAAAAAATAAAAATTTACTTGGTTAAACGTGACATATGGTGACATATTTGTCTATGGAACAACCACTGTTTTAAAGCTTTAGAAAATGCTGCCAGTGTTGAAAGCTCTTGTATATGAACAGGCACTGTACCATATGAAAACTACTGCTTCATGACCACACAAGGTGGAACGGAGCATTTTGAGCTTTGGAGATGTAAACAGACTAAGAAAGGATTACTCAAATGTGTGTGAATGAAACAAAACACCACTACAGATACGTTTTTGAAGAGGTAACCAAATTCTAACATGGCTAAAAGCTCACAAGAATAAAGTTTGTGTAATATAGGACCTTTAATAAATAACATTAAATATTAGTAAACACAAAATATATCTGGATGAGGCAAGAGGTGGTGTTAAGTATATGTAGTCTTCAGAGGTGGGACCAAGTTGTTGTTTTGCAAGTCAAGTAAGTCCCAAGTCTTTGACCTCAAGTCAGAGTCAAGTCCCAAGTTAAATACAGCCAAGTCCAAGTTGACTCTCGAGTCACTGGCCCATAAGTCCAAGTCAAGTCCAATTCAAGTACAAGTCATCTGCTTTGAGTTTCAAGTTATATCAAGTCTTTAAACCAAAGAACCAAATATAGCTTAGATTTTTGCAATTTGTATGATTTTTAAGATAAATTGTACTTAAAAAAAAGTATATTTATATATGAGTATTTAGTATATACAGTAAGAGTTGTAGAAATGTTAAGTTTTCTTTTTAAAATGTCTTAACAAGATCTTAGTGTGAATCATTACAGTCAGAATAGAAAGAAGTCAGATTTTAAAGTGTTTCTCGAGTCTTCTCAAGTCACAGGTCTTAAGTCTGAGTCAAGTCCCAAGTCACTGACCTTCAAGTCCAAGTCCAGTCTCAAGCCTTACTCCATTTTATCAAGTCAAGTCTCAAGTCCAAAAAAATAGTGACTCAAATTTGACTTGAGTCCAAGTTACAACTTGCAAGTCCCCACCTCTGGTACTCTTGTATCATTATTATGCCAATAATTACTACATCATTGATTCAACTTACAATCATGGTTGTTTCTTAAAGATGAAAAATCACGTTATCGCAAATTTTTTCTAGAATAGTATATATTTGTTTTTTTGTTTTATATTTATTTTCGGTACATTTCCCAGCACTGTCTCTAAGGGCCCGGTATTGTAGGGGTCTAATATGTTGTCACTCAGTCATTTGTTTTTAGCTTGTACAAGAGGGAAAAGAATTGTGCATTTCAAACATATTACATGAATAATCTAAAAATATCTTGTTTTGAGTACAATTGGTGAACAATTACTCTGCAATGCACTGCCTGTTCCAACATCACATGGCCAACACATGTTCTCAAGTTTTATAGTGAGTGAGTGTTAGTGGCCGGGCAACTGTTTTCAATTGATTCTTGGATACAGAGAAGCACAGCGTGTCCTTTTTTAGACTCTATTAAACGTAGTTATGCAATCAAATGCTGTAGTGTTTGTTTGAATGTAACCTTACTTGATAATCCACAAATGAATACTTTATGTAAATTGAGGTGTTTGTTTTATTGTGGTTTGTTTCAGGTATTCAAGAGGGAACCGAGTGCACCAAATGTAAAAATGATTGGGCCTTAAGAGCTGCCATTGCCCTTCTGTATGTCCTCTGTGCCCTGCTCACCATCGCAGTGGCTGTCCTCGGATTCAAAGGTACGTTAGTTATTATAAGGAATTGATTAATTATTTATAGGAAAAAATGTAATAAACAAAATGCTCAGGTCAAAGATGTAAAGTAAATGTAAAGAAAGAAAAAGTTAAATAGAAGAAGTTAGACTAATCCCAAGTGGACCAAAATCTTAATTTGAACCACATAATATCCCGTCCTACTATGTAAACAAATGAGTCTCTGTTTTAGGGCTCCACAAAATGTATGGTATTCTTGTATTAGTTTAGCAGTTCATATATCATATGTCTTCTCTAAAATGATAATGATCCTGTATAAGTTTAAAAATGTTTTAACTTTAGTTTAGACCTGCCACCATAAATGCTACATCAACTTATCATTCAATATATGAAAGCTGTAAAAGGTTGAATAAGTGATTCCTATGGCTAATTATTGACCAGTAATAGTACATTATATGTTGCAGCCCAAGCCTTTTAATGATACTGTCTATTAAATAATGGTTTACTGGGATGATCCTGCATTATTATTATTGTGTCAGTGATATAAAGTTGTTTCATTATTATTGTTTATCGCTGTAAATCTCTGTAGGAAAATATGCTTCAGAATTAGTTAGCATGACAGGCATACCACATTTTTCAGACTATAAGTCACTCCGGAGTATAAATCACACCAGCCAAAAAATGCGTAATGAAGAAAAAAATATATATATAAATATATATATAGGTTGCACCGCGCTAAAAGTCGCTCTTTTTGGGGAAACTAATTTTATAGAATCAGAGACCAGGAACTGACATTTTATCTTGAAAAGAAAGTTATAGTAATAACAATGGAACAGAGAAAAACAGGCTGTTAACGTCACATATGAACAGGTATTCAGATAACTATAGCATAAACAACAGAACAGAACAAGTTTACCAAACTCTCCATCTCACTCCAAATCACTAAATCCAGTGAATTCTTCATCCTCGGTGTCACTTCTGAGCAACTTCGTTCCAGTTTTCCAGAATTATTATGGCCTTCTGAATCCTGACAGGATGGTTTCAGTTGTCTTTATGTTTGTTTAAATTTTAAATTGTCAGTGGTACAGCAAGAATGGTGCGATCGACTGACATGATACCAGACAGGACAGCAGCTCTTTCTGCAGGAGACATGCGTAGTAGAGTGCGACGTGACAGTAGTACAGGAGTACACAAGCCTAGAGCGCCCTCTTGCGGCTATCAAAATGAAAATTTTAACATATAAGTCCCACCAGAGTATGACAAAAAGTGCAACTGACAGTCTGAAAAATACGGTACTTTAATTTCAGATCCTACTTTTAAAATATAAATAGCAAATCTATTACAACTGCCAAGCTTCTCAGTACAATTAAATATATTACAATTAAATATTCATTAATTTGTTCAGCCTTACAATATAAATGTATGACAATTGTCATTGTAATCTAACTCATTTGTTTCTGTGTAAATGTAAATCTTTTTTTTTTAAACTAAAAAAAAAAAAAAAAAAAAACTAACAGAATAAACTTCACTAAAGAAACTCCATGTCTGTGCTGTACTGAGGGCTCTCAGTGCTAGTTCAGTCCAGCACAGAAATATAATCTCTCTCACTCTGAGTAACTTCAAATCCTCTTGAACTGCATTCATAATTCTTTGGTCTTGCTCTGGGCCTCTTGTCTGGCACCTCTAACCTCTATAATCCTTCTAACTATATTTTCACTATCCATCCACTGAACACCGCTAGACCATTTCAATCAGGCTTCAGCTGCAAAACAACTAACAAGAATGATCCTCTCCTTGAACACAATCATACTCCAATCCATTATTATGAACAAGGGAAATTTAACAACCTTGACATTTATTTTCCCCTGCTTTCTGTTGAGATATCCAGTTCTATCTTTGTATACACACAGTGGCGATTCATTACAAATTTCCAAATATTTATTGTTTCATTTTAGCAGTGTCAAGATTCACATTGTTGAAATCTAGACTGTCTGGAAGGCTAAAGGAATCCAAAAAAAACAACCACTCTTCTCCACCATAAAACTAATTGAAATGCAGTAGCAAATGTAGTTCCACATGTCAGGGTTTTTAGTAAGAAGGTGGATTAGAAGGTTATCATTGCAACTATGGGTCAACCCTGATATATCTAAAGCTGCATCATATTCTAGTGAAGTAGATCTATAGAGTAACATACTTTAAAACTTAACCTGTTTTGGACCAGGTTAAATTCCTGTACTGACATGACATAGCACCACTCCATAACACTGTATACTATATAATACTTTGCATGAGTTTAGCCTATGGATTATGACTAATATTAATATGTGACCAAAATGCATTTCTCCTCTTCATTTTACTGTGCTGATGACAATATTCTGACAATTTTATGAGACTTACCTCCTCCTAAAAGTAAACAAACAGAGATCATGCCACAAGACTGCCAACATAACATAATAACATTACAAAAGTTTACATTGTTTTACACTAAGACAAGCCCAACACCTTTTCTTAATCTTAAAGGGACGGTCCAGAATTTTGGACATAGGACCTCATTTCCTAGTGAGCCAGAGTGTTGGTGAAATGTGGAGACACTTTTTGAAATAATCCATCCAATCCTTGTATTTGCAGAGGTCGCTGGTGCTAGGCTAGTGCATGTCAATGGCCATAGTTAGCCTGCCACTAAAAACAGTCTTAGCCACTCCACAAAGCACCCAAAGCAAAAAATTATTACACCAGACTGTCCATGTGAATGTCTGTGTTGATAGAATAATGTTTGAAATAAAACTAACCTTGCATTGCATGAATTGTCGCATGTTGAGGGACTATTTTCTCATATATCAGTCCACCGCTGCCAAGCTTTCTATCAGGAAGTACAACTCATTGTTGCTACTCACACATTAATCCTTCAAATGCAAGATTGGTTTTACTTCTAAAATTATTCTATCAACATAGACATTTACAGTGACAGTCTGGCGTAATAATAGATTGGCTTCGGGTGTTTTGTGGAGTGGGTTAGACTGTTTTTAGTGGCAGACTAACTATGGTCATTGACATGCGCTAGCCTAGCACCAGAGACCTCTGCAGATACAAGGACTGGATGGACTATTTTAAAAAGTGTCTCCACACATCTCCAACACTTTGTGCGGTCCTATGTCCAAAATTCCGAACTGGCCTTTAACCATTACAGATTTACTACTAATCTTCGGGATTAAATGTACAATGTTTGAAGTGCTAATAAATGTAAAAATTTAAATGTGTTTAGTAACATTTGAGATACAAAAAAAGAGTAAACAAATGAAAATGGCGAGGGACATGTGGCTAGAGGTGAATCATCGTGGAGGTCTGGAATTTATTGCATACTATCTGAAATATCCTGTTGAAGAATTTATGTAATGGACTGTCAAATTGAACTCAAAAATATAACGTTATTTGTAAGATAAGATAAGATTGTTTTGTTTTTTGTCAACTCATTTTGAATAGTTTCCATTATTATATCGTCCACCTCTAGAACTGGCACAGTTTACTCTCATAGTTCCATAGAAATAAACAGGGTTCACTAAGACATTCATAACCCGCTTTGTAGTATTATTATGAAGAGAGACATATCCGGTTTAAGTTCAGCCAATTCAAACCCAGTCACTGTAAACAGCCCCAGGTTTCTTCAGCCTGCCTGTCTTGTGTTCGGACATGACCCTTACAGAAAAATAGACTTTCCTTGTATATTTGTATTTGTATTTTGCTTCGTCATAGCAGCTGAATACTTCCCGGTGTTGTTTTGGAGTTCATATGATGTCTGTGGTTTGAGCTGTAATGTTTAGCAGATGACCATGCACTTAAACTACTTATGGCACGCTTTTATGGCTCAGTAGTGTAAGGTTCACTTGCAAAAAGCAACAAGTCACAAAGATTTTAAAAGTTCCTTGTTTTCTCCTGTAGTGCTGGCCTGGATTAACATTTTATAACATCTTATCTACCATTACCATGTTTGCACTCTCCTAATGACCTTGTATATAGCTGAAAGAGATAGATTTGTTTTACAAAAAAAAAAAAAAATGAGTTCAAGGTGTGGGGCCACAGTGGGGCGCCAGTGTCAAAAAATGTTGTTGTGCTCTTAGGCAAGTGTGTGGCGCAGATTAGCAGCCTCACTTCCATCAGTCTGCTCCAGGGCAGCTGTGGCTACAGTAGTATCTTGCCACCACTCTCGCCATTAAAACATTTACATTGGGCACCTGCAACTTTTTTAATTGTTTGAACTTTTGAACCACAATAAGAAGGCCTCTTAAGATAACACACTTGAAAGCACAGAGGAATATTGTGAGAAACAATAACATTGAAAACACTTGTATATACATGTGACTGACACAAAGCAGGATAATCCCAGCAAATCATTTTATCGTGACAGGTCTAATAGTAAGCAGTAATTGTATGGAAAATGTGTCAAAAGCATTTAAAAAAAAAAGGAAAAACAAAGAAAAGAAGGAGTACAGAAATAAATTCTCCTGTCTTGTGTAAAAATATTATTTAAATCACTTCCAAATTGCATTATCCTCTTCCAAGCAACTGACCTAAAATGGACCCCATTTGCTTTGTTTGCCTGTATTCTGATTGGTTCATGTTTTGTCATTTTTGGAATGATAACAAGGAAAGTTCAGGATGCTCTCTCCAGAACATTTTTTTGTCAGCTTTTGACGCCCACATACGCAGAAGAAACAAGGAAAAAGGAAAGAGAGAGATTCAGCATATGATTTTCATTATGTTTGCTGTTTGTTGTAAAATCAAGTTTGTATTTGTGTCTATCAATCCACAGTTGCTTGGTTACACGAAATCAAAAAGCTTCTAATCTTTTCAACCAGCCACAATCTTCCACCCATCGAGGTTGGCAGCGGAATAGTATTATGCGTGAATATTGTGCGCCCTCTGGTGTTTGGGGCATGTCATTGCAGAATTAGGTTGTTACTACATTGTCTTTTTTTTTTTTTTTTTTTTCCTCCAATCTATGATAGTGGTCCAGAGAATGGATAATGTCACAGAGGGTATGCAGAATTATAAAGGCAAGATCAACGAAGTGGAGACGGATCTAAAGAAATTTGGTAAGTTTTTACATTGCTTTCTCAACATATGTATAATTTATTTATTTATTTAGTCAATTGAGACCATTTAGATCAATTTAATATAGATTATTTTATTTGCTTTGAGAATGTGACTAGTTGCAGGTGTTTATTAATTTTATTTTTTTTTTTTTGTATTTTATTTAGACAATTAAAGATATAGGACTACATTCATACCATAATCCATACTACAGCTCATCCTTATGTCCTGTCAATCATTATTTTATCTTTGCACTTTTTTTCCTTATGACCCTGTATTTCTATATTTCGATGTTTTGTAGCTATATACATTTATATAATTATGCCTTATTTGACACCTGTCTCATTATTTATTATTATTATTATTATTATTATTATTATTTCATTTAGTTTACTACTTTTTGTAATATAATATAATATTAATATACTATTAATATTTATTTATTATTATTATATTTATTATATAATAATAATTTCATAAACAGGTATAATTAAAGGGCACATAATATTATGGCTGATTATTATTGCTATTGCTATTATTATTGTGATTTTGTGTGGTAATAGGAAGGTAAAAGGAAGTGCTCCACTGTATTTTTAAACTCCATAAACCTTCACTATAATCGTTTGGAAAATTTCAGCCCTGCCAATCAAAACGGAAGGTAAACGGTAGTAGCTTTTAACTTGGAAAACTTCAACTACACATCACAAGGTAGAACAGAGCATTTTGAGCTTTGGAGATGTAAACAGACTAATAATAAAGGGTTACTTAAACATGTGTGAATGAAACTAAACACAACTCCAGGTATGTTTTTGAAGAAGTAACAACATTCTAACATGGCTTAAAGAGCAATTTTGTCAATTTTGTGTAATATTGAATATTTAAGCTCAAATTCACTCCAATAGTCTTATCAGAAATATGATGGTAATTTAATTTTAATTAGCACTTTGTATTTATTCGCTTTGTTGTTGCATGCTCTGTGTCTGTCTGTCTATTGTAGGTAACCAGGCTGGGCAGAAGTCAATAAACGCCACCAGTGAAATCCGGACTTTTAAATCTGACTTGGAAGCTTTGAGGAAGCAGCTGGACGAGATCGCGCTCAGAGCCACAAAGAACCGGGATGTCCTGGAAGGGCTGCGTCTGACAGGGGGAGAAATGCAGGCCACGCACACCTCTTTACAGGGGGTTTTGGACTCCAACTCTGCCTCTCTGCGCTCCGTCAACCAGACCTTGACCACCTACAGCTCCATGTTGGACAATCTCCAAACGGACACAGCTTACCTACAATCAGAAATACAGACGCAGGTGAAAGTGCAGGGGGAGAGCCAGGTCACCATCAGTGCACTAAACATCAGTCAAACTCAACAGAGAAACCTCCTGAGTAGTCTGCAGAAAACTGTGGAGGATGCGGGTCAGGCGGTGCAGAGACTGAAGAATGACTACCAGGTATGCCTTTCTGATTCATCAATTATTTCAGTGATGTACACCTAATTAAACAGTCAGTCATTTTTATTTGGGCTATAAATAGACTGTACTATAACATGCCAAGTTTTAATTCCAACTTAGATTTCTCTGCAGAGTTAACAAATAATAACATTGTTAAAATTATTAAGATATAGATAATAGATAGATAATAATAGAGGGCAAAAAGACAGGCATGTCAGTATGTTGGAAAAGGAGTAAGAAGAATTTCTTAAGTTAAATGTACTTTCTACATTCTATTTCACAGCAAAATAATTGATTTGCTTGTTGTCTTTTAGTGACCCAAATGGAGATTAACCAATTGATGATCAATATCTCCTCTTGTAGGGTCTGCAGCAGAGCGCTCGTCAGGCCGCCTCAGATACTGAGTGGCTCAAAGAGAAGGTTCAGAACCTGCAGGTGTTAGCAGCTAATAACTCCGCCCTGACACGCTCCAATGGAGAGGCGCTGGACGACCTGGGGGCTCAGCTCAGCACTTTGGCCAGTCAGATACAGAACGCCTCGGCCCTCACAGAGATCCACGACCAAAGCCTCCGAGAGCTCATGGACCACCAGAGGGACCATGACAACAGCACCTCGGCACGCTTTGACGAAGTAGAGGCGCGACTGGACCGTCATGAGAGCGACATGGACCGAGTGACAGGGAACGTGAGCTTCTCCTCACAGCTGCTGGGGGCCATCAGCTCCGACCTCAATGGGATGAGGGCTTGTGCAGAGACGGTGATGAAGCACACAGATCTGATCGTGGCTCTGAACAGCAGCGTGACAGAGGTTCGCACAGACAGTAGAGACCTGAAGGCCCAACAGGATGACCTGGTGTCCCGTTTGGACAAGGAGGTGACCAGTCTGTCCACCGTCATGGAGGAGATGAAACTAGTGGACAGCAAACACTCGCAGCTCATCACCAACTTCACCATCCTGCAAGGTCAGACTTAACTCACCTCATGATACAAGCTGAGCACATTTTACTCATTTACATTCAGCTGTAAACTCTGTCCTCCACTGTCTGTAGGTCCTCCTGGTCCCAGGGGTCCCAAAGGAGACAGGGGTGCACAGGGCCCTGTAGGTCAGACTGGACCCAAGGGTGACAAAGGAGGCAGAGGCGCAACTGGGCTTGTGGGGCCTAAAGGAGAGAGAGGACCTCCTGGTCCCACAGGTGCTGTAGGGCCAAAGGGTTCAGGAGGCCAACCAGGTTTCCCTGGACCCAGAGGGCAAAAAGGACCTGAGGGCAGGCCTGGGTTACAGGGTAATATTGGAGACCCAGGACCTCCGGGGCTGCCCGGTCGGGACGGGTTCAGTGGACCGCAGGGTCCTCCAGGAGAACCAGGGCCCAGAGGAGCCCCGGGACCACCAGGTCAGGATGGTCCGCGGGGGCCTGTGGGCCCTATCGGCCCTCCTGGTCCTCCAGGTTTACCTGGATTCCCAGCTCCGCCCCCTAAGGGGCAACCTGGGGTTGTTAAATCGCTTGCAGCTACAGAGCAGCCTGAAATTACTCAGCCCACTGCCCCGCCTACTGCTGTCCCCGGTAAGTGACATTTGTACGTTATTTATATCTAGTTCTAACTTTTTTCTAAATATTTGGAATTTTATTCCAGGCTGCCCACCACACTTTAAAAAGTGGAGAGGAAGTTGCTATTATTTTTCCCCTGCTGCTCAAAGACTCAACTTTGATGAAGCCAACAACTATTGTACAAACATTTCAACACATTTGCTGATAATCAGTGACAACGATGAACAGGTATAAACAGTAAAATGTTTGATTTCAAACCTCTAATACATTCAGCATGAGTTTGTCACATTCTTTCTTCTGTAGCAATACATTCAAAAATCTGTTGTTGGGAAGATGTACTTCTGGCTGGGCCTCACAGACAGAGAGAAGGAGAATGAATGGAAATGGGTGGATGGGACATTACCTGAGTTCACGTGAGTTAATCCTATTCAATGCAATTATTCTTAATATTTTCAATAAGAAAGCATTGTATTTGTATCATGCATTGATGACTTGAGGTAAGAGAACCTTTCTTTGTTGCCTCCTACAGGAACTGGAAGCCGGGGCAGCCTGATAACTGGACCCATGGACATGAGGATGGAGAGGACTGTGCTGGGCTCATTCACCAGGCCAAGTGGAACGACTTCTACTGCACTGACCGCATTGGCTTCATCTGTGAACGCACCGCTGATGGTCTGCACTCACTCTATTCTGTTTAGTCAAAAAGATGGGAATAAAGATGTGAATTTTATATGTACAGAGAAAAATATTTAAGTGAAGCAAAATCTGTAAATTTAAGGCATTAAATAAATAAAATAAATATTAAAATTAACTATAATATTGTGATGATAATACCATCATTTTAGGCCATCCCTAAAGCATGATGTGCTTTATGCACATGTTCATGTGCACAATTATTGTAAATGTGTGTAATTCTCATATAAAAAGGTTTTCATATATTTTTGAATGACATGTACTTTTTTTTTCTTTTATTGTATAGACTTTCCAGTTTTATAGCAGTGGCAGTCCCACATGAGCATGGATGAAGGAGGAGCTCTAGCACTGACTAGAAGACTCTGATAAAGTCAGTCAGTGTCATGGAGACCAGCACTGACAGGTCAAAAGGCACTTTACAACAGTGTGGTGCAAAGGACTAAACAAGCACAGGCCGGCCCCCTGCTATTGGGACAAAGCGTTTTATATGAAAACATAAGAATGTTGGAGTCAAAGTGAAGTCCTTATGTTGTACAGGTTTATCTGTAAATAGTGACAAATTGTGTTCAAATAAATACATTTTTACTCTGTTCTGCAAATATATGAAATTATACTGCTATTAAAGCTATCGTTATTTTGTATTTTTGATACCACACAGAAGTGAAACTGTGACTGTAACTTAGCATTCAGAATGTGCCCATGGATCATTAAATGACTGCAACATTTTCTTACCTTGCCTTTAAAACCTTTATATGTACTCATATTTTTTAGACATATAAATACTATACAAGTGAGACATTGTCCATTATGCCAAATTTGTGAATATCTTATTGGTTTGATTGTGTGTGACTGATTAACAACATGCAATGAAAAAGAGTTTATTTGTATAATCATTTAGACCTGTATTATGATTTTATATGAACCAAACCCACCTATAGCCTAACAGATCAAGCAGTAAAATAGTTAAAACGCTGTATAACATTTGCTTTATTTAAATAATAAAATGTGATTTTATAAGCCTATCTTTGTGGTATTAGTCATTGCTGTAATGTGTGGTATTAAACTTTAAATATGCACTATGTAGTCTCTATAGCTTTTTCTGGTGGAGGGTTGAGCACTTGCTATAAGCGCTGCTTGGAATGTTCCACAATATGGTATTAAACTTGTGCGAAAAGCAGGTGACGATACCCGTGTGTGGAGCAATCCCATTCACAGTCAGACTTGGCTGTCACAGGGTTAATGTCATTTTGTAGAACATCGAGTGATCAATTTCTTAATTTATCCTAATGTTTTACAAATTCAACAAATAGACAACTGTATAAATCAAGTCCAGAATTAGACTTAATAACAAAACTTCTAGTCCCATAATGCTTTTGCGCTGAAGTGTCACCGCCATGTGATCACGTGACCGCCATCACCTGACGATGACATGTTATTTTTAGGGAAAGGGTGATTTCACATCGGTATTGGGGTTAATAATATAACTCGTATCAAGTATTAGTATCTACATTATGAACATATTTAGTGGTATCTAAATCAGCTAATTTGCGGCTTTTATTCGGGATTGATTGTTATGATTACCCAGCATGCTTAGCTTGTTGCCGTCTGACGGAGCTGAGTGAAGTGTCTGGAGAAGAAGCTAACAGCGAGCTGCATTTATGAAGTTACTATGATTTATTGTCGTATGAAATAAAGAATTGTGGGAAATAGACTAATTAAAAGTCGCCAAGACATCAGCAATGCCTCTCTTCACGACAAACCCCTTTGATCAAGATGTGGGTGAGTAAAAAAGGGCAGGGGGCTGCGCAGGCTGTGGTCCCTCCTCGAGCTAACTCCTCTCATCACCAAGCTTTGTTTCATTTTTACATTCACATCATGTTGCGTGTTATTGTGGTAGGCTGACATACTGTTGGATGAGACAAGCTTTTCGGTTCATATTTGGCATTTTTTTATTGTGTGTTGTGGACATAACGCCTTGGCTCTGTCTATAAGGTGGATGCAAGTGGCTAGCTGTTGAAAGCTAACATCTCTGCACATTTTAGTCTTCCGTCTCAATCATAGTCTGTGGACTCAGTATTGAGTTAGAACATATTCATAACATCGATCATATAGTCGGTGGAAGACTGTAGCAAAGGGCCTCTCAGACAAACTATATTGACTATATCACCCAGAAATTATAATACATCTTTTTACATATATAACAAAGAACAGACATTGCGTTTTACATTAAAATAGCAATACAGCAAAAATATGTTCTGCCTTGTATTCTGTCATTTAACATTATGATTACACAGATATTTATTGATGTTATCAGATACTTTAAAACCAAATATTAGTGCATGAAATATGGTTTATAAGAGACTGGAAAGCAATATAAGATGAGCCTTTATCTGTGCCACAGTTATCAAGAAGACTAAACAATAGACCTAAAACCATAAATCATGATGTCTTAAACATAAAGAGTAATAGTAGACTAAACCTGTAAGTAACAACCCCTGTCTGGTAAATAAGGTTATGAGCTCAAGACCACTCCTTCCCCTTGTCTTCACTATTGTGTGTTTTTTACAGAGAAGGCAACCAGTGAGATGAACACAGCGGAGGACTGGGGCCTCATTCTGGACATATGTGATAAGATAGGACAGTCACGCACTGGGTTAGTGAACCGTCTTCATAGGAAATCTAACTTGAGAATGGTACGTAGATATGATTTGACAGAGTTAACACAACAATACCATGTATATCTTTGTAGGCCAAAGGAATGCCTTCGCTCTGTAATGAGACGGGTAAACCACAAGGATCCCCATGTGGCCATGCAGGCTCTTACTGTAAGAACCTCAGTATTTTTTGTGTCTAATTGCTTTTAAGGTTTATCAGTTTGCCTAGATTGATGCATATTTAACTCTTCCCCCCTCAGCTTCTTGGAGCTTGTGTCTCAAACTGTGGCAAAATCTTCCATTTGGAGGTGTGCTCTCGAGAATTTGCCAGTGAAGTCAGTAGTGTTTTAAACAAGGTATTAACTCTTGTTTGATTATTTTTTTCATTTAAATTTTCATTTATTTGCTGTCTTTAGAACTGAAGGTAGTATAAATGTGTTACCTTAAATCTTCAGGGTCATCCTAAAGTTTGTGAGAAGCTGAAGGCTCTTATGGTAGAGTGGGCAGAAGATTTTCGTAATGATCCCCAACTTAGTCTGATCTCAGCCATGATCAAAAACCTACGAGAGCAAGGAGTCACTTTTCCTGCAGTGGGTTCCCAGGTTAGTGAAGAAATTATATGAATAGTTTTGGTATTTTCTTAACAAATTAACATCAACATTTTCATAGGCTGCAGAACAAGCAAAAGCAAGCCCGGCTTTAGTGGCAAAAGATCCAGCCACTGCATCCACCAAAAAAGAGGAAGAAGACCTGGCCAAAGGTAGGACAGATGGTATAATTTTATATGTATATTTTTCCCTAATTTTCTTTTTGTCACTGGCTGAATGGTGGTCATAGAAAGGTTATGAGAAGTCTGCTTCAGATATGTATTTTCATATAACTGAGATTAGAACAGCAAGTTTTTAAAAGTTATTGTTTTTGGCTAAATTATATTAAAAGAAACAAGAAACTATACTGTATATATTGTGTGTGTATTTTGCCTCTAATCTTACAGGAAAATAAAATGCAGTATTTTTTACTAATTATTTTATATTGTTATATATGGATTTTTTTCCCGAGCTTATTAGAATTATAGTATTTACTGATTTGTTCATATTATACACAATTTGTTCATATTATACTGAAATTAGAAATAAAAAAAAAACAGTCTATACACATTTTAAGTAACTGATCACAATTTCCTCTTCTATTCTCTTTGAAGCTATTGAACTGTCCCTGAAAGAGCAGCGTCAGCAGCCTCAGACCTCCCTGTCCAGCCTGTACCCGAGCACCTCCAGTCTGCTCTCCTCTCACAAGTCCGACGGGAGGAAAGTTCGTGCCATCTACGACTTTGAGGCTGCTGAAGACAATGAGCTCACCTTTAAGTCTGGAGAAATCATTACTGTTCTAGATGACAGGTGCAGTTAACTTAGATTTTCATTTCACCTTTTACTAACTATCTGTTTTAATTGAATATTTATTTTGTGTGTGTGTGTGCAGCGATCCAAACTGGTGGAAAGGGGAAACATATCAGGGGGTGGGTCTTTTCCCCTCCAACTTTGTGACAGCTGATCTGACGGCTGAGCCTGAAATGAGTGAGTACAATTCTATATATCTGCATATCTGCTACTAGTTGGATTAACGTTCAAGAATTTGTGATGTGATGAGATGGGTGCACAGCCTATAAAACTCTATAGGAGATTTACTGTTTTTGAAAGCAATATCCAAATTTATGATTTGCAAATGCCAGGTGTTATCATTATTTGTTTGGGATTGGGTCCAGCAACTTCAGCACCTTTCAACTTATAAAAATCACATCTTTGATTGTGATTGAATAATGGTACCACTTTCTGAAGACATTGAGGAAACATAAGAGAAGGCATTGACCTTTGTGCCACTTTTATATCACGTGAATAGGCCCAGTAATTACAGAGATATTAACCATAAACCATGTCAACAAGTCTACAAATTGATCTTTAAAAAGCAAATTCCACATTTAATTTGAACACCCCTTCCTCCTCACTGTTAACATTGTAGAATCCTTATGGTTTGTGATGCCAAATGAACACAACCTTATTGGGTCTGTGAGGACGTATGATTTATTGTACTTGTTAGAATAGTCAATTGGTAATTTTTGGAATCTAAATGTTACTTTTGGTTTTTAGCTTTAAGACTAACCTTGTCATTGTTTTACTAAATAGTAAAGACCGAGAAGAAGTCTGTGCAGTTCAGTGAAGAAGTCCAGGTGGAGACCATAGAGCCAGAGCAGGAGCCTGTGTACATAGATGAAGTAAGTCCATAACTATAGCACCATTAATTATAAATGTCAATATGCAGTACAATACATACAATATAAACTTTTATTATGTGTTTCCTCATTAGGATAAAATGGACCAGCTACTGCAGATGATTCAGAGTGCAGATCCCACAGATAACCAGTCAGACAGTGTAGAACTCCTCCAGTTAGAAGGTAAAACTACGACTATATAATATGAAAATAAAATATTATAGGGTGACTTTTTAAAATGTGCAACACACTGAGGAGTTTAAGGCACTGTATCTGATTTTTACTGTTTCAAATGTGAAAAACCCAATTAGTGCATTTTAACGGTTTGCAGAGGTCCCAGCTTATTCTTCACTTTCCTAACACATTAGCAATATCCTAATTATTCATTTTATAGGCACTTTTTACAACCAGTCTGACGCCAGAGCGTAGCTTTTCTGCCATGATAATGCTAAAAACATTTAGCATGCCAACAGCACACCAGCCTTACTTCCTTATTCACGATCAAGAAAAATACTTATAATTACATACAGACAGCAATATATCTGAACTGGGGTAGAACATTTATTTTATTACGTATTTGGGCAAAAAAATTGTATAGCCCTTATTAATATTGACTATTTTTGCAGGTGCTTGTAATCAAATGGGACCTCTCATTGACCAGAAGTTGGAGGACATAGATCGGTAATCATCTTGAATAGTGTTTATTTTGTACTTCTATAAGTCATGTATCAATACTGCATCAAATATTATCAATGTGTCTTCATGTGTTGTATGTCATGGTCCTCTGTCAACAGGAAACACTCAGAGTTGTCGGAGCTCAATGTAAAGGTGATGGAGGCTCTGTCTTTGTATGCCAAGTTGATGAATGAAGATCCAGTTTATGCCATGTACGCCAAGCTGCAGAGCCAGCAGTACTACATGCAACAACCTGGAAACACAACACAACAGGTGAGAGAACAAGATAACAAAAACTTTACTGGATTTTATTTGGGAGACTCTTGCATAGGCTTTAGATTCAGCAGACATAATATAAGATGTATGTAGTTTTTTCTGTCACATATATAAAAGGACATACAGAAAATTCAACAATAATACTGGAAAAGGAGGAAGGAAAACATGCCCAGTTCATAAAATGATAAAATCTTTAATATATATTTGCCCTCCATCCTCAGGTGTACCCGGGCCCGCCTGCCCCTGGGTCTTATGGCATGAGCGGCCCTGCAGTTCAGGGTTACACTGTTCCTATGGAGCAACTCCCAGCTGGAGCGCCTATTCCAGGACAACCAGCCCCTAGGTACAGTTTCTTCTTGTTCTTTTGCAGGAGTAAACAAGTCTTCTGTGAGTGGTTTGAGTTTCATAATTTTGGGTCAATCTGGATTTATTGTGGCTGAGATCTCATCTTTCGTATAAAGAACATGATTTATGTATTATTCACAGAGCACTTTGGCAGTTATTTAAATGACATGTAGACCTAGATAACATGTTTACCGTAAATTCCGGACTATAAGTCACTACTTTGTTAAAGTAAAGGCTAATAAAACGTTGCGGCTATCATTTGGATGGATTCTTTGTTTGACACATTTTCCGTTCATATATACGGTCTATGGTTTGGCAACACAGCGAATACGCACAGCCTGAGGGCAGAAATCGCCTCTGTCTGTGCGGATAACACATGGAGCTAGGGTTAACGTGAAGTTGCTACACTAGCTAGCGATATTGTCGGCGCACTCAAATAGTTTATCTCCATGTGATAAAATAAGTTATGATGTTAAATTAACATTAGTAGGGAGGATACATCTTACCCCTATGCGTAAATTACGAGAAGAAACATCTCAAACTTCAGTAGCCGGACATCCACTCATACCTGATTGATAGAACTAGCCTTGCCCCCAAGAGAGCCTGAAATCTGTTGAAATCCTACAAGACACTGACATGATACAGACAGGACAGCGCCTTTTGCAGGAGTCATGTGCAGTAGAGCATAGGAAGAGACTGGGTAATGCGCCGAGGAAGATGCTCGTTTGATGGTGTTTTGAACAGTTATTTTGTTCTTCATACGCACACACTCCTCATGGAAAATACACAAAGAAATGCAGATGATGCAGCTTTTAAGGTAAATGCGTTTAATGTGGTTGTCAAAGAAGGAAACACAGCTGCTGCATGTGAGCTTGGCATCAGTGAGTCGATAGTGAGAGTTTGGCGACAGCAGCGTGACGAGCTGACTCAATGCAAAAAGACAACAAAAGCTTTCAGAGGCAATAAAAGCAGACGGCCCAAACTTAAACGTTCTTGAAGTCGTGGACACCTGCGGCTTATATTCACATGCGGCCTATATATGTACAATTTTAAAATTTTGTTGATGCAGCTTATATTCAGGTGCACTCAATAGTCCGGAAAATACAGTACTAACTAACTGCTAAAATTGATTCTTGAAATATAAGGTGGAGAATTCATGGACTCATTGCATTCACTTGCACAGAGAACACCACATAAAAAATTAAACTAAACAAATTAAACCTTTCCAAGATATTGCCTAGATCAGGACCAGGACTAGACCCAGGACTAGACCCAGGACTAGACCCAGGACTAGACCCAGGACTAGACCCAGGACTAGACCCAGGACTAGACCCAGGACAGACCAAGTCTATATCAGGATTCAATTGGGCTCAAACCAGAACCAAATCAGGGTAAGTTTGAAGTACCCTAGTGTCATATATCCTTTCTCTTGCAGTGATGTTCACATGTACATGGGACAGCCTCCAGTCTACACAGCGCCCCCTGGCAGCATGCCCCCCTCTGAAGTCCAGTCCTACCAGAACCCAGCCACTGTTCCGGGACCAGCTCCAGGCCCCAACCCCCCTGCACTCACACAAACTCCTAACTACAGTGCCCCCTCTGGTCACAGCATAGCACCTTCAGACGCTGCACAAGCCCCTTACCTTGAGAAGGCCTTGTTATAGGTCTCACTGTTAGGTTTGTTCACACACCACCCTTCAGGCCTGATCAAACAGAGGTTTAGAATGACGCCTGTGTCTTTAATTTCATGTTAGAATTGTTTTTTGGGGGGCAGGGTGGTTGGAGTGCTCCTGCCTCTAAGCAAAGCTGTTTGTAAAATTCTCAGGCACACTAATAATGACGTCTTTGTTGTTTTCCCAGTGTTATCAAGCATTCTGAAACTTCCCAGAACAATGAAAACAATGACAATTTAAGATGGAATTAGTATCCAGGTGACTACTCAGTCACTGATTAAAATTAGCTGTTGATCAGGTCTGTCCACCTTAAGTAACTTGGATTTGTTCAAGCCATATTTAAGACCCCTCAACTGGAGAAGTGAAAAAGGTAAATGCATTTACTTGGGTGTCATTTTAACATATTTGTATATTTTATTGCTGCACTTTGGTTTATTTATCATTTTTCATTGTTTTGCAACCTCTTTTTGATCGGCCCTGAAAGAAACACTGGATTCATAATACACTACAAGGCATACTATGGGAAAAGCATCTTCTTTAGTATGTAATAACTTAACTACTCATACACTAACTGAACAGTCACTAGGGGGCAGCCTTCTCACTCACTCCTCAGACAAAAACAGGCTACGGATCGCAAAGGCTTAACATGACGTTTTTATTCTAATGATAAAAGGACTTGTATGATTATTCAAAAATAGATTACTTCTCTGTATATGTTGTTCACTTTTAGAAGTACTGAAAACTGACGCCACTTTTTGTTTTTTTGGAGGGAAAAATCTCAAGAAGCAGCATGCACAACTCTTTTGTAAATACTGTAATGACTTGGTAGTGACCGCAAATCAAGTGTGTTCAATTGTCAGCCCTAAGGTGGACTATTTTATGTTGGTGGTACTGACTGAATCAAAAAGAGACATGCAAGTGCTTATGTTCTTTATATGGAAAAAATATATTATAATGTATACACTACAGTACTAGATAATGATACAATACATTTGGACTTCTAACTAACCTGAATTTTACAGTCAATCGTTCTCAAACAATTTCTATTCTACATAGTTATTTCTTATTCATGGGTGTCAGGCAAATAATTCCTTCCTGATTTGACGTTTTTTGTGAGGACCTTTCCCTAATCAAAAGATATAAAATTTTGGTGAATTGCTATGTCCACTGTTGCCAATGCAATTAAGCTTGAATACCCATGAATACTATGGTACCAAAACAAAATTTGTTGCAAAACAGAGCATTAGCATTTGCCAATATTGCAATACTAAGAATCAAATTACAGAGTCTACTTTTTGTAAATTGAATCTTACGGCTGGTTGGTCACACTTGTATCAGAGGAGCATAGAACTGGCTGAACCCCAAGTGTTGAAAACATTTGTGTTTCAAAACATCATTTTCGTAGTGCATTTTAATTTATGGTTTTGATTGTTATGCTATTTTTAAATGCAGAAATCTTGCGGGATTGATGTATGTATTCACAGAGCAGGCATATGATGTATTATTTAGTTGTATATTTTTAAATGACTCGAGACATGTCTGTGTTGTACCATAAGGTCATATGTGAATAACAAGCCACACTCAAAATTTTAGAGAGCAAATTTCTGGCAAATTTGTCAGATTTTGTTGACATCTCTAGACTCTGTCAGTTACAGTGTTGAAGCTTTAAGAACAAAATTTTCAAAAACTCACCCTTTCTCATGTCTAAAAAAGGCTGCTTCTCGAGTTGTCTGCAAGTATTGATGGAATTGAAATTGCAAAGTAAATATTATGTTCTCGGTATAATGTATAAGGATGCACAGTGAAGGAAGAGTAAGAACAAAAACTTGACTTTTTAGGATGTTGTGTTCTCAATTACATTTCATTATAACACTGTTTTTCCCCTTTTTAATGCAACCACTAAACTACTCAACCTAGACTGGTCAAACGTTACAAATTCATAGAAAAGTCAATGCATTTCTGTTGCTAATTTTAAAGACTTTATTTAAATTTTCTGGTAATGTAGATTTTTTTTTGTTTTTCATTCGTTAATGGTTAATATTTATCATGACTAATACAAATCCAGTGAATTAACTTACAAATAAAAGACTAAAATGCATTGACGTTTCCATGATATGATAAGGCTGATTTATTGTTGATTTAAGAATGTTTTGTACTGCCTTCCTCTGGTATAAAACGAGCTAATAAGCAGTTGTATGTAAGATGGTATGTGATAAACTTGCAGGTATTGTGGGACCATTATTTGACTTGGAGCCAGTCTATATCACACATTTTGAACATTTAACATATTGTACAGGATCCTGAGGCTTCCTGTTTAAGTTAATGTTGAAAAGGAGCATCTCTTTATTGTACAAGTACTGTCTAAAGTTGTACCCCGCTGTTAGTATGTATTATTTTAACCATACTTATTAATTGGTATTGACAATAAAAACAGGCCAAATGTACAGAGTGTTGACATTTTTTGCTTTTGCACAATATAACAGGCGCTACAGTTACGCAATTTTCTGATTTATGTTATGTTGTTTCCTCATCAAAAACATACCTGGAGTTGTGTTTTGTTTCATGCACACATATTTAACACAAATCCAGCACATTAGGGCTGAATTATTCTCTCAAACTGAAACCACACTGTTCCACTTTGTGATGTCAAGTCATGTTTTTAAACTCCATACACCTTCACTAGAATCATTTGGATCATTTCAGAGATGTAAAAAGACTAATAATCCAGGATTACGAAACACAACTCCAGGTATGATTTTGATGAGGTAACATTATAACATGTCTTAAAGCTCAAGAGTCAGTTTTACATAAAATAGGACCTTTAAGAACTAATCTTAAAGCTGATTGAAGGTTACACATCAGTGTAATGCTTTGGGTTCTTAAAGTGAATGACAGTTTTCAAATTATTACTTGGTTGGGTAGGATAGTACCTGTTGTGAATATTTATCTCACATTTCTTATCAGTTAAACGTGCACCATATAACTTTTTTGGCAGTGTGTCCACCACCTTTTGGTCTCAGTGGGGATGTTATTGTTTTGCCTGGAAAATTCTACAGTAAGACATTAAATTTTTTTATTTATCTTTTCTGTTTTATTCCATTAGAGGTTTTTATTGCTTAAAAATATAATGAACAGATGACTCTCTCCATAGATCTGACCTGTATCAAGGTCTGATTTAATTTCTGCTTATCTTTATGGAGATGGATGAGTTCAATGCTTCAATGTGGTTAATTCCAGACCCTCTCACACCTTTAGTTTGTGGACAAAAATACCGGAAGCAGCTTTGTACCTCAACTAATATCATCAACACGAAAGATTCTGTATTGTACCTGAAAAGATTGACATACAATTTAACTAAAGAAAAAAAACTAAATAGAATAATGTTAAACTGTCATGTGCACTTTTATGTGACCCAGATTTTAATCATGTCAGGTGATTAGTGACTGTACCAACTCAAATTATATTAATCATTTTTATAATCTTAATTTAGTCAATAATTGCCATTGTATTGCTACAATAAAATGACATCATATAACCTTTATCAAAGTGGAAACTGGAATACATTTACATGTCATTACATTGTTGTAATGTGTGAAAAAGAATAAAGAAAAATCATCTCACACACAAAATAATGAAATGTGGGAACTGCGGGGGTTGGAGTTTAATTAATTTGAGAGGACTAGGTCTCATATAGCCACTGACAAGCTGACTCATAGTCCTGTCTCTCTAAATCATCAGATAATACAAATGTACCTGTAATTAGCCCAATATAATTGCATTGTTTTTTAATTACGCCTACCATCCAAATAATATATTCTTGTGTAGATGAGATATTTTGCCCACCTATCATTATTATTATTATTATTATTATTATTATTATTATTAGTTTGTTTATTATTATTTTATGGAAATTACAGTTTGGCAATATGTAAAATCCCATCAAAAAAATCACGCTAATAGACTAACTTGGCGAGTATCACCCGTGAGTATCTCTTGGATGTTATGGGATGGGAGTGTGCTTTTCTGGCCCCATAAACTCTGCACATTAAAAGTACACAGCCCGTGGTGCACTGTAAGCACACCAGCTGTCCAGAGTCCACACGCCTTTTGGAGACATGCCCGTGAAAAGTGTTTAGCACCTGAACGCATCATCCTGGGGCCACTATGCTGTCTGGAAAAACTATCAAACTGATCATATATGAAATCGTGGAGTTTGCCGCTCTCGTTTCCCCGCTGTTTGTGGTTTTGGAGAGATTTGCAGCTCTGCTCCGGGATGTAAACTACCGGGACTGGACCACGTATTGGCTGATCGTGGCCGTATCCGTCGCGTACGTGACCACCGTGACGCTGGTGGCGTGGGCTCCTCTGGAGTATATGGTCCTGAAGGGGCGCAGGTTCATCACCGAAATCTCACAATGGTATAAGACTAACTAAGACTCATATAATGTTAGAATGCGATGAGAAATTATACAAAATTTTATTTGGGGAGGTATTTTTTTATTCTTTTTGTGTCTCCCACTCTCAGGTCCAGCCAGTCCGTTGTCAGCTGAAGACAGTTTAGAAGTGCTCATTGAAAATAGCCTATTAATAATTAGTCATAATAGGGATAATTAATCATACATTGCAAGTATGTTTGACCAATTACACTGGGCTCATTAGGACCCATTTACTGCCTTTATTAGTCAAACATTTGTATAGGCTAGTGGTAAAACTCTTTTAGTAGGCCGGTACAATTGATGTTATCTGTAATTTATTCTATTTATATGAAATAAATGCATATTATTTATTCTTTTTTGTTATGGCATCAGGAGACCCACAGTCCTGCTTTATCTTGTCCTCTCCTCAGCTCCATGTTTTGGGATTCTTCTTGCCAGTTCCAAGGTACCACCATGCATTGTTTTTGTAGCACTGGCTAAGTCTTTATTATTGGTATTAAAAGCATTCACCATCATAGAGTGTTTTGATCATAGTGAGTTGGGTGTTGTGTGAAGGACTTTGACAGTGACTGGATCACGAGATTGGGATACTCAGTAACTTGCATTGGATTTCTTATTAACACATACTTTATTATGTTAATGCACTTTCGGTTTTATGCAAGTAGTAGACCTATCATTCTTTTTGTGCTCAAAATGTTCGAAAAAAAAAAAAAAAGACTTGAAGAAAACCATTTATTGTCCGGCTGCCTCAGGTTAAAGGTCCCTTGTTAAGGTATTTTCTGATCTGTTATAATGATGCTTACTCTTCACTAACAAACCTGGAGTTGCATGTTGTTTCATTCACACACTTTTAACACAAAAATCTTGCATATTTTGGCTGAGTTCTTCTCTCAAATAGAAAACACTCTGTTCTACCATGTGATGTCATGTGGTAATAGAGGAAGGACTCACTGTGTTTTTAAACTCTGTACACCTTCACTAAGCTCATGTGAATGATTTCAGCTCTGGAATTGCCATTGTCTTCCAAACAAGGTGAAAGGTAGCTGTTAAATTGACGATTAACAATCAGTTCGTGACATCACAAGGTGGATCAGAACATTTTGATCTTTGGACTATGTTAACAGACTAATAATAAAAGGTTACTCAAACATGCAAACACAACTACAGGTATGTTTTTGAGGTGGCAACAGCATCGTAACATGGTTCACAATTCACAAGAGTCAATTTTGCGTCATATAAGACCTTTAAAATACAGTGTATTCTTTGTAGAAGGTAAAAAATAAATAAATCCAAAAAATAAACAAAACATTAAAGTCTATCAATGCAGCTTAAACAATTAAAAGATTTACTATGGCTGTGAACCTCATAGTAAATATTGCACTTGGATTGTGAAGGTTTGTTATTACATAGTTGTTTAAATTGTTAAGTAAGATGCACTATACAGTATTTTTCTGAACTGCAGTATTTCTTCTAGCTAAATAAGTCTAATTTCTCCTTGCTTTGTTGTTCTTAATGCCTTTGTGTCTGACGCAGTTCCTGATATTGACTTTTCTTTTCTTCTTATCGATCTCCAGGTGCAGGTGGACGCAGCGTTGAGACTGGACCATTTTGCAGAGCTGCCTGTTTCTTTGGTGCTCTTTTCAATGATTTGTGTCGACATTGTGGAAAAACTACGGCCCCATCGCCTCCTGGGACGAAGTAAGAGTTTTTCTACTTTCATTGCGATAGTTTATATATTTCTGGTAGTTCTACCTTTTCGCTTTTGTGCAGTATTGGCAATTCCAGGACTGAAATTATCCAAATGATTCTAGTGAAGGTGTATGAAAGATCAGAAAATAGTTTAATATTGGCCCTTTAAATTCATTTGATCTAACTTATATAATTTAACTTCTATTTGCTGCAGCGGATGACTTCGACGATCCTTATTTGGGCATGTCCAGTCCTGTACTCACTCACCTGGTGACCACCGTCACCACCGTCTCAGGCCAAATGTCCTCTGACCCCGCTCAAACCGAACACACCCCCAATGGAGTGGCCCATCCTGAACCCGAAGTCCGCAATGGTGCCCCCTCTGGCAGACAGCAGGACAGCACCCCTACTCAACCAGTGTACACCCGTAGACCCACCAACACCGATTATTTGTACTCAACCAGACCACGTGCCTATTCTGGACCCATGAAAATCCTATGGAGAAGAGACCCCAGGGCGGAGCTATTTGTGGAAAGCTTCATGTTTTGGTTGGATACAGTTGAGATGGTTCGGATAGGAGGCATACCTGATGTCTTTTACTCAGGTTGGGTATTCCCGGTCTACATTCTCAGTTTTCTGTCAGCTTTGAGGCTGACTATTACCCCAAACAACCCCCTCCATTCCTTTGCAGGGGTAGTTCTTCAGGACTTTCCCTTTTTTGTCCTCCGGGTGGCGTTACTAGCTGTGTTTGGATGTGTGACTCCAGTGTTGTTTATGGTGAAAAACGTGATCATCTGTCTCTCATATGTCTATTTCACATTTCTGACCAGGTTTAAGATATTTAAGAGGCAAAACTTGTTCTAAACAGAGTATGCATTATGGTGGACAGTATTTTTATAGCCCCTTAGATGTGTAAAGAAATCTGAAATTAAACACATCAAGTAAATCAAATGTATAAATAATTTGATAAATTATTATATAACAATTTTCTCTGTGTCATAAGCTAAATTTGTTGTATTTATAATTTACCTATACTGTTAAAGCCACGATATGTGACTTTTCAGGCAAAAAATAGGCTAAAATAGAAGCATGTTTTATTTTTATGCATTCTTATTCTGAGCAGGCTTGCGATCTCCACAAACCTGGCTTTTATTTGGTCTGGAAAAGGGCCTCTTCCTGCTTGTTTCCATGGAAATGCTGTTAACTTGGGTATAAGCTTCCACAGTGTGGCATAAAATGTATCTATATTCATTGAGAATGATCAGAAGTGTGGTTTTAACTTTGTGTTTACATGGAATCTTGTCATATGCAGATACTTTTAAAGCATTTTATTGGCATTACATAGCAAACAGTTCCACAATAAACTGAGAGTAAATGTTTAACAGAACAGTACCAGAGATTTTATTTTATCTCTCTTTCCCCAAGTGATTCCCCTTTATTCAATGGATTTTGCTGTTAATGGTTAGTTTAGTTATAAAGTTCAAGGAGGAATTTTTATGGCATGTTTGTGTTGTATCTGAAGAAATCTTCTCTTCAACCACAAGAGGTCAGTCAGGTAAAAAGAAAGGAAGAAAATTTTTTGATATTTTGAGATATTGCCTGGGGAATATCAGAACATTATAACGTGGTGTGGTCAGTGTATCATTGCATGTTAAGACCAATGCCTTGGAGGAGGTCTGTGTCTCAGTGTGATTCTAGCTTTTGGTGACTTAAAGGTGTTGCAATAATGTTGCTGCTTTACCTTGAATGTTCCACAATTTTGCATTAAATTTATCCATATATGTCCCATTATTAATAGTAGTAATTGTAAAATATACTAGTGGTCCTCAACTTTTTTAGCTCCACGGACCAGTTTTATGTCTGACAATATTTTGAGGACCGGGGGCTGTGGTGGCACGGTATGGTTTAGTCCTGGTTTAGTCCTGGTTTTAGTCCAGGTTTAGTCCAGGTTTAGTCCAGGTTTTAGACCTAGTGTAGACCTGTTTTAGTCCTGGTTTTAGACCTGGTTTAGACCTGGATTAGTCCTGGTTTTTGACCTGGTTTCGACCTGGTTTAGTCCTGGTTTTTGACCTGGTTTAGACCTGGTTTAGACCTGGATTAGTCCTGGTTTTTGACCTGGTTTCGACCTGGTTTAGTCCTGGTTTTAGACCTGGTTTTGACCTGGTTTAGACCTGGTTTAGACCTGGTTTAGTCCTGGTTTTTCACCTGGTTTCAACCTGGTTTCAGGCCTGGTTTAGACATGGTTTAGTCCTGGTTTTAGACCTGATTTAGACCTTGTTTAGTTCTGATTTTAGACCTGGTTTAGACCTGGTTTAGTCCTGGTTAAATCCTGGTTTAGTCCTGGTTTAGTTTTTGTTTAGAGGGGGATTTACACTTTTGCAGCCCGGTACCAAACAATCCAGCCTGGTACCGGTCCATGGCCCGCGGGTTGGGGACCCCTGAAATATGCATTATTACTGTAAGTGGGCTCACCTCTCCTCTGAGATTGGAACTGTAACTTGGCCTGTTGCGGTCACATGCTCGTCTCCATGTGAATAGTTACAGTATCTTTAATGCCACACTGCAGAACATTCCAAGCAAAGCAATCAGTCTCCATGTAGATAATCACGGGGCAAATCCCTCACCAGAAAAGTTTCTTAGTGCACCTTTAAAATAAGACCCCAAACAACTCTTATGTAGCTGAAAATGAGAAAATGCATAAATATGTATTAGTTATTTATACAGTGGATTTAAATTATAGTCTTGCTTTGTATCTTTTTCCATTAAAACCATTACATTACATTATCCTATTTTTCCTTATTGTTTTGTCCTTGGTTGCATCTCTTTAGCCTCTGGCACCACTTTGCTTCAGGTTGGTGGATCTTAATCTGGCCTTGCCCATTTAAGTGTATTGCCACAATGACACAGCAGCAGATGCAGTTCCTCTAATGGGCCTATCTGACAAAGAGGGCCCCCACAGAGCACTCGGAGTTTGTCTGCTGATTTGATGGATGTGAGGAGCTGTTTATGACTCAAAGTGGAGACGTGGGAATGACACAATGTAAACGTAAGCGCCCTGGTGCACACAGTGTCTCGGAGCAGCTGTAAATGTCCAGCTATGAACAATTAGAAACATTATCTGATAGTAGGAGTTCAGTGAGGCATAGTGCAGCATGCTTTAGTAACATTTACTTGCATAATTTTCTTGAATATAAGGTATTTGTATATTTGTTATTTGCTTTTACACACTGATCTCACTTTGCGCCTGAATAATAATAATCAAACATGCGTTAAATGGTCCTAAATTACACAAAACAGTGACTCTTGTGCTTAAGCCATGTTATAATGTTGTTACCTCTTCAAAAACAGACCTGGAGAAGTGTTTTGTTCCATTCACATGTGTTTGAGTAATTCTTCATTATATATCTCTAAAGCTCAAAATGCTCTGTTCTACCTTGTGATGTCATGAAGTAGTTTTCAAGTCACTTTTTACCTTTAGGTGAGTAGAAAATGGCAATTGCACGGCTGAAATTATCCAAATGATTCTAGTGAAGGTATATGGAGTTTAAAAACACAGAGGAGCACTTCCTATATTGCCACATTACATCACAAGGTGGAACAAAGTGTTTTCTGTTTGAGAGAAGAACTTTTATTTGCAGGATTTGTGTGTTAAACATGTGTGAATGAAACAAAACACAACTTCAGGTATGATTTTTGATGAGGAAACAACATTATAACGTAGATCAAAAATAGAATAATATGGCCCTTTAAAACATTTTCAAGTAAAAAATAATGTCACCTGAAATATGTTTTGCTCAGTGATTTATTTTTAAGACTGTTTTAGAAAGAGCTTTGCCTATAAAGTTTCAGTTCAATATTTTTCAATCATAAAATGGCCTCCAAAAATCAATGAGACTTGGTAGTATCACTGTGATGTTTGTAGAATCCTGCCTCTTGCTTCAAAACAAAATCTTTAATGGTATTTGTCCACGTAGAGAAAGCACATTTGCAAAGACGTCAAGCCTTGTTGTCTTCCCTAAATATAACTTTCTTCATTTCCTCTCTGCTACAATCCTCCCACTCCTAATGACTCACTATAATCTAAGCATTACTGCAGCTCAAGTTTCAGTGGTCGTTTTACAACTCTCATTTGACCAACTACAGCCCGTGTCTTAAATATACGGGCTGAATGACAAAAGGGCCCATATTACACTATCTTCTAATCTATTTTAAAATGTTGTTTCCTCATCAAAAACAGACCTGGAGTTGTGTTTTGTTTTGTTTCATTCACACGTTTCACACACAAACCCTGCCTTATATCTGCCTTAAGAAAGGAGCTAATTACACTGAAACTACTGTGAAAACTTCTGTTTGTTATCTAGGTCTATTTAACTGCACTAAGTGTGGACTGTGCTTGAGTCATACTCAGTTAACAAAATAGACATAGCTAACAAACAGAAACTGTAAACAAGTACAAGAGTTAGTTTCAGTGTAGTTTCAGTGGATTTAGTTCCTTCCTTCAGGCAGATATGAGGAAGTGTCCACTAGCGTCTGACCAGAACTGAAGAAGCAGCTTGGATGAGCTGCAAAACATATATTCGATCCAAAAACTGTATCCAGTTTACAGAATTTAATTTCTTCTTTGCTATGGATCCTACCTAGCCAGGCTGATGCCACCTAATGCCTCTGCTCAATTTTATTTTCTTCAGCGACTAGATCAGGAATCGGAATACACTAGACAGCTCATAAGAACCCCAGAAATGCGGGTCCGGCCACCAGTCAATCAGTGAAGAGCCATACATTCTGTGTTGGCAAGGATTCCCGAGATCGAGGATTTAAAGCCAGAACAAAATTTTATCAAGGGGAAAGACATTATTGCCCTTCTTCCTACAGGATTTGGGAAACGCTTAATATACCAGTTAACCCTGTTAGCAGTGCATTACATACAGCACGACCAAATAGCAGCGATTGGTTAAATAATAAAAGTATCTACCTACCGTTGAGCGAATGAATTCTAATGCTCAGGTCAGACAGTTTCCACGAAGTGAAACCGACTGATGAATCAGGCTAGATCCTACCTGGACAACTAAGGGTTTTCACGAACAAGCTCTGCATATTTAGGCTTAGTTCTTCTCTCAAACTGAAAACATTTGTGACGTTGTGATTATGCAGGAAATGCTCCACTGTGTTTTTAAACTCCATACACCTTCACTAGAATCATTTGGATAATTTCAGCCCTGGAATTGAACTAAAGCTAAAAGGTAGCTGTTAAATTGGAAGCTACCACTTCATGACATCACAAGGTGCAACATTTTGAGCTCTGGAGATATTGACTGACTAGTAATAAAGTATTACTCACATATGTGTAAATGAAACAAAACGCAACTGCAGATATGTTTTTGACAAGGTATCAACATTCCAGCGTGACTAAAAATGCACGTGTGAATTTTGCGTAATATGGAGCTTATGGATATTATGTGGTAGCTATCACTTTTTGCTCTGCTCTTTATTCTCTCATCTTTGTTGACATATGTGCTTAGGCGAACAGGGATTATAAAACATCAAACTCAGCAGGACCGTTAGTCACACATTACACAGTGTCTGCCTTGTAGAGTTTAGCATTGCCAATATATGTAAAGTCATTTTGAATTTTGTAGTTTTTAAAATGTACTTAAACCAAATCAACTATGATTAAAAGGTCCATATTATGCTATTTTCTGATCTATGTTATAATATTTCCTCATCAAAAACATACCTGGAGTTGTGTTTTGTTTCATTCACACATGTTTAACACAGAAACCCTGCAAATTTAGAAAGTAAAAGGCAGCTGTTAACTACGACTTCATGACATCACAAGGTGGAACGGAACATTTTGAGCTATGGAGATGCAGACAACCGAATAATGCTGGTTTACTCAAACAGGTGTGAATGAAACAAAACACACCTCCAGGTATGTTTTTGATGAGGTAATATAGGTTAAAATGTGCCACAATAAGACATTTAACTTAATTCTCTATCTCCATGGAGACAAGTAGAGGACACCACCAGGCCAAGTTACAGGTCAGATCTGTGGAGAAGCGATCTACACTCACAGTAAGATAGATAGATATTGTATAATTTATGCATGTTTTCCCAAGATATTTCTGAGCAACAAAAATACATAAATAGGTATGACATAGACAAACTTAATGCCAAACTGTGGAACATTACATTAAACAAAATAACATTCCCATGGATACAAGCAGGTGGCATGGCCTTTTACCAGAAAAGCTACAAAGTGCACATTTAAAGCTGATTATGGCTTTTGACGTCCCATAGCATTTGTACAACTAAAGTAAGTATTAATACCATTGGAAATAGCTTTATACTCAACTTAATACAATCTGTTTCTTCTACTTTTTCTAAGTTTGTGGGTAAAAAGTCCACAAATCAAGAAGAAGTTTTGGTACAGGAGGAGAGAGGGCATAATTAGAATGGCTGACCACACTGTAGCGCCATTGTTTGAGTTGACAGACCATGCATAATGTTGATTCAGCACAGCCCATTATTACTGAGAAACCCCATTCATATTTTCAGTTCATTTTAAAGTGCCCATAGATGCAGTACGCGTCCTCCACAATTACCGGTTTGAATATCAGGGTGACATTCAGAAACGATTGCTATTTTTTCATATTTGTAAGCGCAAAAGTCATCAATTCACCTATGGATTATAATTATTGAGCAAGAGTGGTCCAGGTGATTAAAGTTGGACACAATTTGGCGTACAGAAATCTGGTCTGAACAATTGCTTTGATCAAAATGTCATGCCATTTCCTGTCTGATTAGAGGTAGAATTTCAAAAGGCCGTCATGAAGTAATAGCTTTCAGATCCAAGATATGTCAAGCTACGAAATAAGGGATCCTCCCATTTGGCAAGATTAGAATCATTTGTGACAAAGAGAAAATAGGGACAAATTGGTGTCTTTTGGAAGAAGTGTCTTGGAACTTTATAATTTGGAGGAAAAAAACGGCATGACTGAATTGTTGGTAAAAGACATCCATCCAGCTAAGATACTGTTTTGATTCCAAGTTGTTCAAAATACCAGTAAGTGTTATACTATTAAAGGTGTGTTATCTTTGTAAATTTTCTTGCATTTTTTTTACTGTGAATGCATTGCCTCTCCACAGGGCTGACCTGTAAATTAGTCTTGTGGCATCAGCTGCTTTATATGGAGCTCAGCAGGGAACGCCTGTTCTGATTCCGGAAGTAACTTTTCCATTAATTTTTTCCCACAGACTTTTCCAAAAATTCTAATCTTAAAAGTTTAAATACATCACGGAGGCGAACCAGCTATGAGGTAACTGACATCCTTAACACGGTTGTTTTAAGTTCAAAAAGCATTTGTAAAACACAAGATTATATGAAGTGTTTTAATAACTTAGTTTGTAAAGTTTCAGAAACAGATTTTAAATAAAGTCATGGGTCTTGTGGACAATAGCACATAGCTGATGGACAGGCTTTCAAACTTTTAATATGATTTTATTTATTTTATTTTTCTGAAAGTCTATGGGAAAAATGAATGAGAAATTTTGATTTGGAACCGAGGTGGTCACTGTCAACTCCATATTGTCTGTAACATTCTAAGCAAATATCTTCAGACAAGCAGGTATCAGACCCTTTTCCACACAAATTTCAATAAATGTTTAAACTGAGCAAATGTCTTTATTTGTCATATAAACAGGGCACTGTATAAAAAGAGTGATGTCTCATTTTAAATTATAAATAATTGTTAAACCACAAAGTTTGACATTTGAGATTGTGACACCCTTGGAAACTATTGGCTAAAACTTGCTGACTAAAAAGATAATGCCAACATCTGTACATTTATTCTTTTAGTCAGCTTTATTACTTATTTTTGAATATACAATCTTGGGTCAGTCCAACAGTTTCATTATTTCTTTATATATAATTCTGTAATATATAATTTATTAATCTCTTACCTTAAAATGAATGGCAACACTTGAGAAATTGGAACCATACATTTTTTTTTTTTTTACATAAATCTGTCCCACTTTACCTGCTCCAGCACTTGACTTTTTTCAAAAATCTTGCAGGATCTCTAACCTTGTCATCGGGTTAGCCCTGCATTCAAAGTGATAAGCGCAGCAGCCCTCACAATAGCTCTCAACAGCAGACGCAGCCGTGTATATGGAGCAGAGATGAGCGAGAGGAGATAGACAGCCAGCCAGATAGCGGACAGAGGAGCGGGAGATGACGCCGGATGAGAGGAGGGGGGAGAGAAAGGAAAATGGGGTTTGGGGGGGTGTTAAAGGGGAGGTGGCTGGAGGCGCATTTGAATTCAGCCAGTGTGTCTAGTGCGCTAGCTGCTGTTACCTGCTCTAGCATGGCAACAGAGAGACACAGTAGACAGCAATAACAAGCCGTGGATGCAACGCTTTCCCCCCATTCATCAAAATCAGCGAAAGAGGAGCGAAGGACCCCCCCGGGAGAGGAGGAGGAGAGGACACCCCTTTGGGATTTGCCAGATTTGAAACGGATACCAGCTTGAAGCATAGTGCATAGAAAAGCATTACTTACTGTCTTATATGAAACGATGCAAGCAAGATGTGAAATATTTGTGACAATTGGATAGATTATTTAAGATGAGGGGAAACACACTGATGGATGTTTAATCAACTAGTGCTGATTGGAAACTTATGCAAACTAAATTACAGCTTTGGGAATAGTTTTGATATGGGACCACCACCACCGAGCCAAGAGGACCACCGGAGAGGGGAGGTGATGGGGGCGTTGGCCTGATTCGACCCCCACACCAGAGGCTACCAGCGGCCGGACCCTCCCCTAACACCTGGTACTGAATGTCTTGATGTATTGCTGTGGGCTGGGACACTGGCGGCGAGTGCAGTCCACCTATGTGAGTAAACAGGTAAGTCCAATTTTCTGATGCTGGAAAGTAGTGATTTTTAATGGTTGGGTTCAGTCCTGGTTAAGTTCTGGGTTAGTCCAAACAGTCTAGCTTTGGTTAGTGTCAGAGGTAGGGACTTGCAAGTCGTGACTTGGACTTGAGTCTGACTTGAGTCACTAATTTTAGGACTTGAGACTTGACTTGATAAAATGGACTAAGACTTGAGACTCCAGTTGGACTTGAAGGTCTGTGACTTGGGACTTGACTCAGACTTGAGGCCTGTGACTTGAGAAGACTTGAGAAGCACTTTTAAACCTGAATGCTTTCTATTCTGACCATAATCACATTTTAAAAGGAAATAATTAACCAAATTAATTTCTAGAACTCTTGTATACTCTATAAATACTTGTATATAAATATACCATTACTTTTTTAAAGTGCAATTTAGTTTAAATTCATATAAATTGTAAAAATCTGAGCTATATTTAGTACTTTGGTTTAAAGTCTTGAAATGACTTGAGGCTCAAAGCAGATAACTTGGACTTGACTTAGACTTATGGGCCAGTGACTCAAGACTCGACTTGGATTTGCTGGTATTTGACTTGGGACTTGAATTGGACTTGAGGTCAAATATTTGAGATTTACTTGCAAAACAACAACTTGGTCTCACCTCTGGTCAGCGCAGTCCATAATTAATTTTGGGTGAGTGTATAGTTCTCATCCTGGTTTTTCAATTTTTTTTTAGACTTGATTGTAACTGTGTACCTTTCTAGCTGTCTCCATGCAGATGTTATTGCATTACCTGGAATGCTCCACAAAATGGCATTAAACTTATCTATCACCATGGTAACGCTGGCAGGACAAGTTACGAGACAGATCTGTGGAGAGATGACCCTGTTCACTGTATGAATGTGTGTTTTCAAGGCAATAAAAACACCTGTAAGTGAATAAATACAAGATGGATAAGTTAATGCCAAACTGTGGAAAACTATATCCATGGAGACAAGCAGGGGGGCATTAGAAGTTACACAGTGCAACTTTAATCCTTAGACATCATCTCAAACCTGGTTTTGCCCTGATCGAATATATGTTGTTTAGTCTAGTCCAGGTATAGCCAATGTTTGGTTAATGCCAGTTTTGATGTGGTGGTTTCCTTTAATGTATTCCTCATTATGCTAATTAAGATACATATTTTAACGTTTGAGATTTATTTTTGCACATCGCTCTCTTTGTGCACCTCAAACTACATGACATATGTTATCACATTTAGTTAAAACTCTCCCTGTGCCTGCTCTGGGCTGTGTGGCAGTTTATCAGGACAGGCAGTGGCGGTGTAAAACAGCCTCACGCTATCGATCTGATTAGGAGACGTGAGCGATGGGGACATTACAGATAAACTCAACCCAATGGCTTCACCTGTGGCTTAAATAAAAGAGCACTTGACATGGTAAAGTGGTGAAAGCTTATGTTTACAAATGAATCTGAGTTGAATACAGTGGCTGGTGATACTACAGAGATTTGGCCACGTACACTTTGTCTAAGTCTGTGACAGCCAAGGTCATTTTCTTTGTCCCCTTTGTCCATTTAAGAATACATGTTGATGGTCTAGTTCAGTGACACGCACTACGTTTTTCATAAGAGCCACGATGGAAGAGCAAAATCAAGAGGAGAGCCACTTATACCAAAAATACCTAGTCACCTTTGCAAATGTGCATTTCTACATATAAGCTGTACCTCCCACAAAAAAGAAACACAGCCAGTACATTTTCAATTAAAACCACATTTACATTAATACTGGGATGAGCGGAAGCTAAAACTGGAGCATTGTGTAACTTCTGGAGATAGGTTTGACATCTGCTTGTCTCCAAGGAGAGGTCATTACTTTGTCTGGAATGTTTGACAGTATGGCAATAAACTAAAGCAAACTATATATCTTGCTTTCTTCAATTGCAAATGTTTTATTGCCCTACTCTGAGCAGAACTGCCTCTCCACAGACCTAACTTATAACTTGGCCTAGTATCACTTGCTGATCTCTATGGAAATAAATGTTTTAATGGCTAATCCTGGCAAAGCACTAACAGTTCCAGGGAGACAAGCATGTGGCTCTCTATACCTACCCCTCTACACAGCGCACCTTTAAGTCTGTACTATCCTTGCATTCTTTCATTTCTTTATGTCATTACAGTTCCTAATTTGTGGCATAAACAGCCAAATAAAATTATTTTAGATTTGGATTAGATTAACTTTTTTGGAGTAAATATAGAATTGAAATCCCATAATTTTGCTACTGTTATTTTCATATTTACTTTATTTTTATGATTATATTGTGACAAACTGGTGACTAAGCAAAGGCAATATTCTCACTGACTTAATTCTTGACTGGTGACTTGCAACTTAAGTCTATCCCTGAGACTTAAAGCTTAACAACTTTGGCCTAGTTTCAACAGTGACACCAGCAAAGAACTAGAGGAAGAACTGGGATCCTCTGAGCTGCTTTGGGAACAGAGGAATGCCTTTTAAATTATTCAAAAAAGTGGTTTCATTCAATCGTAACCACAGCTGAATTTGTATTGATCCATTGTTGAATTACACCAGTGATGATTTGTGTTGGCGTGTGAGATGTTTTGCAGTAAATGGAGTGAAAATAACAGATGACTAATGTTCTCTGGGCATCAGTGACCAAGACGACAACAGCAATTTATCAACAAGTTTAGGCCTGAGTGCTTGAAAGATTTTAGAAACGGTATTTACACACAGGGACAAACTGCTTGAACAAATGTCATATATATGCTGTTTCTGTCTTGTTTTGATCAGTGGTCCCCAACCTCTGGGCCGTGGACCGATACAGGGCCGCGGGTTGTTTGGTACCGGGCTCCACCTCCCATACACCGTGCGGACCATGCCTCCTCCTGTGTTTCCCGTGCCTCTAAACCAGAACTAAAACCAGGACTAAACCAGAACTAAAACAAAACTAAAACCAGGACTACACTAGAACTAAAACTAGGATTAAAACCAGGTCTAAACCAGGTCTACACTGGTCTAAACTGGGTCTAAACCAGGTCTTAACCAGAACTAAAACCAGAACTAAACCAGGACTAAAACCAGGATAAAAAACATGTCTAAACCATGTCTAAGCCAGGCCTAAACCAGAATAAAACCAGGATGCAAAACCAAGACTAAACCAGGTCTAAACCAGGTCTAAACCAGGTCTAAACCAGGTCCAAACAAGGCCTAAACCGGTACTAAAACAGGATTTAACCAAGACTAAACCATGCCCCGTGGACTGCATCTGCTCCCATAAGCCATGTCTTCAAGTGTACCCATCTGGTCCACGAAATATTGTCGGACGTAAAACCGGTCAGTGGCACAAAAAAGGTTGGGGACCACTGTAGTAGATGATACAGCAAATCTCATACATTTCACATATCACATTATCTATAGACTGTTTTCTGTTGTAAAATATTGTCATTTAAAGTTACATTACATTACTAAACTCAGTAATCTGATTTCTTTCTAATTGTTCTCAAACTAATGTGGCAAAGACAAAAATGAAAGATAAAATATTGAACATCATTGAACATTGTCTTCCAAATACAAACATTCTAAAATCCATTGAATCACCTGGTGTTTTTGATAAATCACATTTCTCTTGGGCACCTATACTTTTCCATCGACTTTCCCTGGAGGTGTGATGTTAACTGTAGGCACTGCGCTGTACTTTGTCACAGGAACTACAACAGACTTACTGTTAAACAATCTCTCACGCATAAAATTACACGACCTAGTTAATGCTTTTCAGTCAGTCACTTTCAACATTTGTAGAAAATCAAACTCCTAAACAGTACTGTGAACGCTTGTACTGATTTCAAGCTCCTGAAAACATGCACACTATCTTTGTGTCATTGGGCAACATAGAAAGATAGATAGATAGAGCATCATTTTCCATACATTACGTGATGTGATATAAGTACATAGCTGAGGTGCTCAAAAGGAGGAGGTAAATGTTAAAAAGAAATATATTTTCCTACCCCTTATCCCAGAATTTACTAATGCTACATCTGCAGAATATAGAAATATTTGTACATGTGACAACAGCAGTTCAAGAATATGATACAGTAAATGATTCACAAAAGCACAAATCAAAACAACAACAACAAAGTAACAATATTCAGTTCAGTTAACTTGCCATGTACTGAAGATTTACATATTTTTAACATAAAAAACTTGAGCGAGATAGATAGATGGATGGAGAGACATATACATATATTAATCCACAAGTTGATTGGAGCAGAAGTGAAAGAAGTGACATGAAGCCAATTCCATGTGGTACAAAAGGATTCCTCTGCAGTCCACACAGCAACAGCACATAATGCATTGGATTCACTCACTGCATTAGTAACTGCACATACACACAGGTAGAGCAAAAGAGGGAGGCAGGCGAAATGGACAGGAGAAGGGGAATTAAAGCATGAAGGTGTAGCTAATCATTGAAGAGACTAGCCTGGACGGTTTCTGATTGTATTTTGTTTGTTCCAGTGGCAGTAAGTAAAGGTTTACCCACTATCTACAAGGTTAGTAGATCAATCTTAGCAACCTATCAGCAATGCCTGCTACTGCTGGCTGTTGTGTCCTTGTGCAAGACACTTTACCTTCTTGCTTGTACGAATATGTGAGTGTGTGATTTGATAACGGAGGCTGTAGGTGCAAAATGGTAGTCACAAATCTGCCCCAGTGCGTGGAAATGAGATAACCGTAAAGCAAATCTTCTAGTTAAATAATGGCTTAAATATAATTATCACAGACTATCACGGACTATATGTTGGAATGCTTTGCCTGAAAAGTTCCACAGTATGGTATTAACTTTACCTATCTCCATGGAGACCAGCAGGTGAAGCCACCAGGTCAAGTGATAGGACCTGTGGAGAGGAGATCCTGCTCACACTAATTCATATTTTTCAACTTTGACAACCAACGCTAAATTAAGTCTAGTGAAATAATTATTTTACTCTAGTTTTCATGCATTTTTTAAATGAAATTACATAATGGATTTAGTTGATCATGAAACTTTATTTTTAAAGTTAAGTGATGGTAATTATATTGAACTGCATTTTGGAACTCCAAGGTTTTTTCTCTAGCCTGATTCATCAGCCGGTTTCAGTTCGTAGAAACCGTCTGACCTCACAGCATTTGGATTCGTTCACGCGATGGTAGGCGGGTGCTTTTTTATTTAACCAATCGCTGCTATTTGGTCGTGACGTAAGTAATGCACTGCTAACAGGGCTAACTGGTATATTAAGCTTTTCCCAAATCCCGTAGGAAGAAGGGGGATAACGTCTTTCCCCCTGATAAAATTTTCTCTTTGTTCCAGCTTTAAATCCTCTATCTCGGGAATTGTTGCCAACACAGAATGTCTGTCTTCGGCTACATCCATCTTGACCGCTTTGTTTACTGTTGTGCTGTACCACAAAAGGGACCTAGTCATGGCTTCACAACTCTTCTGATTGGCCTGTGCACAGTCTACAACTTCTGGGGTTCTTGCAAACCGTCTAATATATTCTGATTCCTGACCTAGTCACTGGAGAGAAATTAAATTGAGCGGAGACACTAGGTGGCACCAGCCTAGCCACTATGAATGAGCATACATCAACCAGACTGGTATCATGATTTAAAGATGGGCTATGTAACTGAAGGAGTTAGTCACCTGATTGTCTGTATGGATATGTTGGGCTATATGTTGGAATGCTTGCTTGAAATGTTCCAAAGTATGGCATTACATTTACCTACCTACCTTATCTCCATGGAGACCAGGCAGGTGAAGCCACCAGGCTAAGTGACAGAACCTGCTCACATTAATTCATATTTTTCATTTTTTACTTGTGTTTTTGCAATAAAAACACCTGAAACTGAATAACTGCACAGTTTAATATTTAAGGGAACATTACAGGCATTGCAATAACATCTTCATTAATCTAAATAAATTACAAATGTTTGGATCAGATTAAAAGTCTATACAATTCCCCTATTCCCAATGTTGTGCTGTAAAACTGACCATAACACAGTTGCATGTGTGGATCCATAATATGTGAAACCATTGTTAGCTCTGCAGTGTGGTATTTCAGTCCAGATCTATAAAGCTTTAAGGGTCTCATTGATCTAACTGTGCATCCAAACACTAGTCTACAGTACAAACAGACTGCAGGCTCATATTGACCACTCTGTACCAACCTCTCAATGACATTTCCTTTTGCATGTGTAGCCCAAGATCTGTGCTGGGTCCTTGGGTGCTGCTCCTGCCCCAACATCAGTGAAGAATGGGTCAAATGTAGAGAACAAATGGCTCTCTGGGGACAAAAAAAAGTGCTTTAACATATAACAAATGTAGATGTTTTTTTGGTGGGATAGTACCTGTGGTAAATATTATCCTTAATTTTAGGCAAAGCAGTAACATTTCCATGGAGTAAAATGCAATTGTAGTTCCATTATTGCAATATCTGTGAGCATGTCTGAGGTGTTCGTGCCACAAGAGCAGCTGATACAGACCACAGTGTGTACAGTATAGATCTATGGGGAATAGCAGGATTGGCTGTTTATGGACTGACAGAGGAGGGGCCAGAGCCAGATGTTACATTACATTACATATTCAAATGCATAATGGGAATAGAATAGCCTGTTTCACACACAGAGCTGCAGCAGGGACAGGGAGAATGCATCATATCATCTATTTCTGCACTGGCGCACCATTTTTCCGGCTATTTTCTTAGTATCTTCTTCACTCCTACACTGCATCCTACAGGAGTTACGTTTGGACTTTGGCTTTCTAAAGTAAAGATTTTTCTGGAATTTTCTGAATTTGAGAAGCACAACGCAAGCATTTAGTTTTGACCCAATGAGGACTAAATGGGACAGAGATCCTGGACCAGCAAAGGATGGCAAATTTGTCCAGGAAGATTGTCTCAGGGGTAAGATACTGAAGAGGGTTGAGGGGTTGAGATGTAGGGTTATGAGTTCATTTTAATGGTGCTCTTGACAACTTTTCTGATGAATGGTGCACCCCTTGTTTGTCTCCATGGAAATGTTGTTGCTTTGTCTGTATCTCAATGTCAAAACCTGTACATCTGCGTATGAAAATCCAGTTTGGTCCTTTTTAAAACATAGTAGTCATAGAGGTCCATGTTGTAAAATTGAATCAAGCTTCCATGTCCTCCTTACACTCTGTTAAATTGGACAGGTACTTGCCCCGGTAAAAAGAAACAACATAAAAAACACACAGATGAAGATGGACAAACAACTACTATTGTTAAATTAAACTATTACTATTATAATCATCACTCAAAATCCAATGGTCATAGCAGCAACTGGCAATAGTCTATAGTCGATGTAAGTAGGGGACTTAGTCTGTACACTTACAGTTGGGTGTGCGTGCCTCTCTGGGCCCTCGACTCCACAGTCCTGGACACATTTACACAGAGGTTTGTGTAAGAGGCTTACACACAGCTGTTTGTTGATGTTTGTAGTGAGCACATGTGCAGCTCTGAACACGTGCGAGAGGCGGGGTCTGTGTGGGGGGGCGTGGTAATGAATTAAGAGTTTGGATTTGATAAACTGAGAACGTAAGGTGTGAGCGTTCATAGACTTGCAGTTTTTAGACTCAGAAATGATCAGGCCTATTTATGACTGAGAACCAATTCAGATTAGTTTCAATCGGGGTCTGACACGTAGATTTCAAAAATGTGATTGTGAAAATGAGTTTGGCACATCTGGTTTATGTAGAATTAACTTAACTGTCGAGTTATAACAGGGTATTAAAGCGCTGTATGTTTAGGTTATGCAGCATGGTGACACGTGCACGGCCCCAAACAGCTCCCTGATATTTCACCAGAATGAAAAGGTGAACTGAGGACACACAAAAGCACTTTCGGGTCATTATGAAAAGTAAATTTGATTATATGAGAAAATGTCAGAAGTTTACGCAGCTTCGCCATGTTTGAAGGCTATTCTTTTCTTTTTTTTTTTTTCTTTTTTTTTGAAACAGACAGTGAGTTGCGCTCCAAAAAAAGAAAAAAAAAAAGCTTATACTGAGAGAATGAGACTGAAATGAGATGTAGTTTAGAGCGCTTCTTTCTGAACTCCCCTTGGGATGCAGGAGGCACTGTCTGTGACCTCGTGGAGCGCGCGGACTCTTGGGAAACTTCCTCTGTGTGAGGTCACTAGAGGCGCGTGCGACGCAACAGATGCCGTTGGGAGAAATAAGCCGTTAATACCCGGCCCCGCGGAGGGTTACTCCACACTGCAGGGGACTCACCGCGACTCCTCTGTGCGTCACTTGCGCTGACCTGCGTGGCTCCGTGGGACAATCACACATTGCATCACGGACACTCCCCGTGCACCCCCCGTGCACCCGTCTGTAGTGTGGGCCTTTCTCCAGTCCCGGGACCTGTGCGCGCGCCCTGGAGCTGTCCCATGGCGGTGCGGTCCGAGTTGGACTTACCGGAGTCAGGTGAATGAGGCTCGTAACTGACCCACGACGGGACACGGCTGAAGGAGCGCCCAAACCGCCATGCCGCCCAAGAAAAAGGTAACACATACACACAAATTTACTTAAAATCAGACGTGGTCTACTTGGACCTAAAGATGTGTATATGCGCGTAATGGAGAAGAGGAATGCCACCATCTGTTGCACTGCGTGATAATCCGTGTGTGAGGAGGCCTCTTCACTCACCCCCGTGTGCGCTGTGGGCTCACTGACACCTGCATTTTTTTATATATATATAAAAGTGTGGCAGTTCAGTCAGGGCAATACCTGACTACTTTGGTGTTCTGTTGTCCCATGAAGATGAATCTGGTTTTAGGCAGTCCGCCTTAATTATTAAGGACCCTCTTCACTCAAACTGAGAAGTCAACCTCTATGCTAATTGAGTATCATGCAGCATAATTATTCACTGATAATGACTGGATAACAGGCTACGTAGACATACACGCCTATTTCTTGTTATGTGGGTAAAAAAGTTTAAGTCAATTTTAAGAGAAGTTGCTCTCCATAGTGCCATTCTGTGGGACCCTTGTTCTTGTTTGATAGTTTTTGTTATTTAGCCCATCCCAAAGTATAGCAGCAGACCTACATTATTATGCAAAGGTAAACTGTTATTCTTATAGAAGTGCAGGCTACTTTTCTATGAGCAAACCATTTCCTCCCTTCTGTCCTATTATTGTCTTACTGTGTTCATCCTTGATAAACCCATGCACTTTTATAGCATGTCCGTCCATATTTATTTTAGCGTTTAAGCGTAGGTCGTTGCTTATGAGTAAGAGCTGATGATAAAGTGGGAGTGAGGAAGCACACTGGACGACCCACTGTCCTGTGCTGGAGCAGGGCTGGTTCTCTGCTGCTCCTGCTCAGAATAGGAAAAAGCCTCTTAGCTTCTGTTAGTGGGGTAATACCTCCATCTACCTGCTCTTTCTGTGGAAGTGGGGCAATTAGCCGTCATGGTAAAAACTCAACATATAATCATGCTTTAAAACAGTATAAACTAAATATGCAGTGTACAACTTCTCTGGTTGTTGAGTGACAGTATGAGCTTTAATATTAGGTATTATTTTGTGAAATTGTGTAGTTCACTTGCTCCAATACACACTTTGATCTGAGGGCAGGATACTATTAAAAGATATCAGAATGGTACCAGAAAAAAAAAAAAAAACTACTGGTACCGGAAAAAAAAACCAAATAGTTTGATACCTGTTTTTGATGCTTCATGAGACAGCGCTAAAGTTACAGTTACAGCTACAGTTTTTCCTTCCCAGAAAAAGTTGTTAATTGAATTTTTAACATGATTAACAGAGGAATAGTTAAGAAAAAAGTAGCCAAATCATTCAGGTACCAGTACCAAAAACAGGCTTTGTTCAAGTACTGAAACCTGATCAAATTTTAAAGTTTCCAGCCCAAAGACTGGCCTCACTGACCTAACTAATGTAGTAATGTAATAACTGTGCATAACTGGCCTTGCATTATAACTTTGTAATGTTACTGACACCATTTTGTCGATTTGGAAAGGTTGTCTAGTTTACTTTGGTCACGTAAAGACTATACTGAACAAAACTAAGTGTCCTTAATTGTTGTATTATAAAACAGTTTTGCCATAGTGACTTCACTTGAACTCAAATTTAACTTGGCCCAAAACTTTTCCAGCAGTTTAAGTCATTCTGAAGAAGTTCATAGTTGCATAATAGTGATAATATCTCCTGTCTCTGACTCTTGGTTAAATACCTGGGCCATGCTTGGTCTTCGAGATTTATTTTGTCCTAAATTGTACTCAAAGTGGAGCCTATAAACATGAAACTGAAAGCCATGAATTGCAATTATTCTTGCCAACAGATCAGATTGTGCATATTTCATAATGACAGAGGGGAACAACTGTATTATATAACGTCCTCTTTGTTTATTGTCACTATAGCGAGTGTCATTACCAGAGCAGGAGGAGCGGAGGACTTAAGATGCACTGATAGTTTGAATGCAGTGGGTGTGATACCATTCCTGAGAGGAGGAGGCAGCGTTTGTGTCTCTGGCTCTAAATCCTGGATTGACGCATGCCATGTTAATCTGCTTATGCTCACAGACAATCATGACCCATAGACAGGCAGAGACACATTTGGCCTCTGCTGCGGATGATATTTTCCAATTTTAGATTCGGCCGCTCCGATGTTATCTGTATTTTGTGGCTTTCACAGGAGTGACAGATGCAGCACTAGACATGGAACTGTGGCCTATGTAATATGTTCTTCATGTGTGATAAACCAAAGTAAAGTATCTGAACTTAAATCCAGGAAGTGATTTGATAACTCAGGTCAAAGGTCAAACACTTTTATACATGATATGTTTACAGTGTTATGTAATTCTAGGTACTATTGGGAGTTCAAAATATCAAAATAATACAATGTGTATTTCAAAAGTCAAAATCATAATGTTATAATTTTTTGGTTGACTAAGATATGTTCTGTGGATTAATGCATTGACTAATAGGTGTGGCAGTGGGTCTCAAATTTGTTAGGATCTTGCTCAAAAACTAGGTATACAGAGAAGTAAGAGTAAACAGCATCTTCCTAAGTGAAAAAGCTGCCCACGCACAGCCAAAACTCCAGCTAACTCACTCCATGCCTTCTCCTTTTTGCTGTGGTTCATATTAATCTTGATAATCCTTATAAAATATAAAAGTAGCCTAACTACACCATCAACAGATTAATTGACTAAATAACTAAGGGCATACAGCCCCAACAGCAAAGATGTGCTATTTTTCTAAAGATGCGTATGTAACTTTCCCAGTGGCGCATTAAACTTGCCCATCTTGCTTTTGCTGAAATAAATGAAAAACATGCGTTCTGTTGCACAGGGTTGCCTCTCCACAGATCTAACCTGTAAATCTGCAAAATCATTCACATTATAAAATGTGGCAGTAGATCTGTTAAATCCTCACAAAATTCTTTTCATAGACCCACCATGTGCCCAGTGCACCTGTTTTGGCCGAGCAGTGAATGATGCATGTGTCATGTGGAGCTTGCACATGGCTGTACAGACACTGCCAAACTTTAGAAAACTGTATTTTTTTGTTTTCAGTTGCATTTTATGTCACAAAAACAATTACAAACAACTCATTGTGATCAGTTATAGTGTTTTAGTAGTATAGCATATAGATTTTAACCTATAGTTTGCCTCTGAGATTTCCCAAATGAGATGTTACTGGCAGCTGGTACCACTCCAACATGGCCGCCGTAGAATGAGGAACACACATTTGATCTCACCATGAAACAGTCCCACAAACCCTGAGTCCTGCTCCTCCAGACTGCTGCAGAGCTCAGTGTCAGCCGCCCACTCTGTACAGACCAGACGCTCTCTCTCTTAGACTTCATAATGTTGGAGACACTTCTAACATGACCAGTACTCACTCCACTACAGGATTTGATGAAAGCCATGCATATACGACGCAGGGTAAGATACAATCGAGATCATTCAGATGTAATAGAATCAACATGACTTCAAGTTTTTAAGATGTTTGGAAGATCTGTTGTGTTATTTTGATTTATGTGCGTGATGTTAAAATTTTGTAATGAAGTCTAGCATGAGATAAACTTAAACATGCTCTATAACTTTTTTGGTCAGTGGTCGTCCTTGTCTCGGTGGAAATGGTCAAACAGTCATATGTGTTTTTATCGCTAAGAATTTTGGTTTAGTGGCTTGTGATTTAGTACATTTTTAGATTTTTACAAGTCATAACAACTGAATACTTTATGTAGATGGAAATGTGAATGTTTACTGTGCTTGATTTATTCACTGTAATCTGACATGGGATGGACATTTTTATCTTTAATTCAAACTTAAATGGTCAAACTTCAGAGGTGGCAGTGAGTCAGCACAGAGCTGCCTTTGGGCAAGACACTTATCTTGGTCTTGTCACTTTGCCTTACCTAAATTGTAGTGGGTGTGTGTTACTAAAATAATCCGCTTTATACACATTTTTTTCCTCCTTTGGGTTGATCCGGTGTTCTGTCAAAATGGGCTGACCCTTCGAATTGAGCTACCCGCAGCCTAAATCGAGAGTGATATCTATCGATTCACGCTACCCTATCGAAATAAGCTACTTTACATTTTTCCATGTACAGTTGTATAGATTCAATAAAGCTGACCTCCCCAGTTTTACAACATTTCTTTGGATTAGAAACAGTAGATCTGATGCTGTTTGCACATGGTGATCACACTATATACCTTAGTTATGTACAATTTCAACTCATTTATATGAATATAGGTAGGCATTTCATTTTGACAGTCATATTATGCTCAAATAGGGCTCCGACTAAAGGGTGCACATATTGACAAGACAATTCAGCCACTGAATAATGCTCCCACTGTAGAATCACCATTATTCACTCATTTATATGAATTTGGGTAGAGGTAGCTCATTTCGACAGGTCTATATCTTCTGTGAAATGGCTCCCACTATATAAGAGAAAGAAATGACTAGAAACACTAAAATCTTTATATTAAATAAAAATCATAGGCTACAGTGTGAATTTCCTCTTATAATATAGTGATATTTTATTTATACAGGGCCTTTCTAAACAAAGTTACAGCGTTTTTTACACATAGTAACAAAATAAAATACGATGTAATGAAAATTATAACGATAAAATCAAATATTAAATCCAAACTATTCAATCATCTAACATTGGTATTCTCCTGTAAATCTAACATGCACACAATACACTTTTAAAATGTTACTTGTTATTCCACTTCTGCCTCAGGAGCTCAAATCGACAGCATTTAAACTCTAACAGCTCTTGGTGGGTGTGCATGTGCAGTAACACTTGGTATCTCAAATCGATGGGTATCTCAAATCGACAGGACACTGGAACTTTCATTGTTGCAGTTCTGGCTTAGCCCTGGTTTAGGCCTGTTATAGATCCTTGGTATAATTCAAGTTATATACAGTAGATCTGGTTTATATGTGGTAGCAATTGGAAGGCTAAATAATTCCTTAGGTGTGAAACATTTGCGAACCACTGGCATAAGGTGTTGTTATTAAACCCTCTAATCTCTGCAAAGCCTATTTACTGAAAATGATCTAAGTGTCCATTAGCGTCTTTGTAGATCTTTTGCTGATTCAAATGTCCATCTGACCATTATCTCTTTCAATTAGCCCGTGTACAAGACATCATCGCGGCTTCCCTCTCAGCGTGGTTTCATTGTTTATTTCTCAAAGCAGTTGCAGGAGTTGATGAGTCAATGCTATTTTTTGCTGAAACTGCATTTTACTTTTGGAAGTTGCCATGGAAACGTCTTGATGAGAATGTGAGCTGCAGAAATGGGATAAGAAACGAAGAGTGTAGCCTATCTGATAGAAAGGATCATTACTCCAAGTTTGGAATAAACTGTAGATTATACAGCAATTGTAATGGTGTTTGGGACGGACACTTGGCGATATGGCAAAAAAAATGTATGTCACAAATTCACAAAAGCTCTCGAAGCCAATAGGATCGAGATAACTATTCCTACAACTTTGCTGATTGCAAGGGTCAGTTACTGGGCTGGACATTTTGAGGTAAAAACAAATATCTTAAATCTATGTTGGCTCATGTGATGTCATATTGTAAACATTTCCAAACAGACTGAAACATGAATTGCTAAACTAATAAAACAGAACATGTTTGTATGTCTAAGGGTTAGCAGTTTTATTCTATTCCATTATTCCCGACATTAAGTTTGGTTGTTTTTGTTGTTTTCTGAGAATATTCTGTCATCTAAAATCACTGTATCCTTTGTAACATTTGGAATTGCTTTTAAAAATGTTTATAGTGCATCATAATAACATTTTTTAATCACCATATTACGCACTTGAAGTTATTCAAAGTTTGTCTAAAAACTGTTATTATATATTGCCAGTGGGAATAATACAATACAATTGTAGTTACTACCTACTAAAAGTTTACTATTCTCTATTATCCAGCTTAACAAATAACCATTAAGAAATACAAGTCCTTTGCCAAAGATTTTATGAGGCTGCACTCTTTGAGAAAGTTTAACACTTGGTACTATGGACAATTGACCACTCTGGTCCATTAGCTGTTGTAATGACTGTACTTATAAAAAAGACAATGTTGGTGTGGCTCATTGTGCAAAGTTAAAACACAAAATGGGCTTTTGAAATGCTACCTGTACTTGTGTATATTGTATTTTATTCTTGTTTGGGTATATGTTATTTTGCCATATGTCCCAGTATGGAGTTTGTCTGTGACTGTTTAAGTCACTTTGTTTACACTTGTGCAAACAGAATTTCTAGCCCAATCAAATTTTTACAGAATTTTTAAGACGAATGTAAACTCAACATCTTAAACTGGGAGTCGTGATACAGAGGTCCCAAATCACACAAACACCTCACAGTACTGTTCTCAGATCATGACAGGAGAGGCACTCAACTGCACTGGGCAAGAAACAGCCAAGAAAATATTAGTAATATTATGTTTTGCCAGTGTACTAACTCATTTTACATTTAGCATTTTCGTAAAAACACCAAAAATCGTTAACGTAAATGACTTTATATAAGCTATAGATGATTAATGACTAGACACCCCTGAATGTCTCTTAGCCCCCATTTGGAGCTGTTTGGCTTTTTGACCTGCACATAGATTGAGACTAGGATGCAGGTTTTTCTGTTTCATTACTAGTGTTGATACTTTGGTTTTAAGTATCTGCTGATACCTGATATCAACCAATACCAGGACAGAGACTGAAAATGTAATTTATTTCTTTATTTCTCAGCGTAAGGTAAAAATGTGTTTTGTAACTACAGAACAGCTTTGTCAAAATAGAAATGTAATATTATTAGATGTTGTTTTTGGTCCATCTTTGGCCTGTAAATCACCAGTTTATAGACTAAACTCGTATTGGTCAGTATAAACACTATCATATCAGTGCATCCCTAATTGAGACAAGAGTGGTCTGATTGGTTGTCTGGAGAAATTAGACACAAATTGCATATTTGCGTATTGGCGTGTAAATGTAGTGATGGTTTCCTCTTTGTCTCCTCTGTGAGCTGCTGTGAAAATGTTCTTGAGGCAGAAGTCACCTTGAAGAAGCACACAAGAAGCCCTCGGCCCCACACCTCCTCATCCCTCAGCACATATAATCAGGGTAATGGGCTGCTGCTCGTACTGAACATTGACTTTAAACATTATATTTCCTTGCGTACATCCTTCCCTTTTAGACTTTAAAACAAATACATTTTTACTCTTCACAGTTGTCCCTTTTAATGAATATAATAAGTGAAATGTCAATGTTTTATCTTAGAAGCAGAAACTGAAAAATGGCAATGATTTGAGTGAGTGAAATTCCCATATTTCCACTGGGTTTACACCACCTGCTTGTCTCTATGGAGCTTGTGATTGCTCTGCCTGAAATGCTCCACAGTATGGCATTACACTTATCTACGCAGCATTTATTTAACTACAGATATTGCTTAAAAAATGGTTTCCACTCTGTGTCAATGTCACTTTTCCACAGATCTGACCTGTAACTTGGCCTGGTCATTCTGTTATGGTTGCACGTGGGGATACAAGAATAATTTTCTGAAAGATTTTGCACTTACATCCTCTACACCGATACTGAAGTTTGGAGCGAATTATGTAAAACAGAAGCCTCAGATGGACTCAAATTTGCAAGTTTTAATTTCATTCTCCGACTTCTAGAGACTATAACGCATTTGTATGAGGTTATTAATCATTCAATTCTGGCCTGCAGCTGTACCTTTTACTCTTGCACATTAAATACATTTAGAGGACACACTGTTGATCAAACCATGGGCACTAAGTCTTCATATTGTGGGGTGAGGAGGTGTTTTTGGCTGGCTGACTTTGGGCTCTCGGTGAACAGATGTCTGGTGCGGTCAGTGTAAACAAAGTCCTGCCTGAGCATAACTCACCCACAGGAGGGCCACTTCCTCCTCCTGCCCCCGCCCCCACATTTACACTGGAAACAACTCAATTTACTGATTAACAGGAATTCACTGCACAATAAAAATGTAATGAATGACTAATGGTCTAATGGTTTATTAAAGGGCCCATAATACACTAATTTCTGATTTGTTATAATGTTGTTTCCTCATCACAAAGATACCGTGTATCATTCGTTCATTTGTTTTTCAAAATAAAACCAAAAATAAGAAAATGAAAAAACAACTCTTTTCTTCATTTTTCATCTCCAAAATCAAAATGAAAAAACAAATAACGATTTGTTTTTTTGTTTTTTTCAGTTTTCGATTTTGTGTTAAAATGAATAATGGGAAAAACAAATAATGGCCATTTCCCGTTTCATCAATTTTGACCCCAATTTTGACTGAACCAGGACTGAACCAGGACTGATCTCAGGCCTGAACCAAGAGGACAAAACCAGGACTGAACTAGGCCTAAAACAGGCCTGAAACAGGACTAAACCAGAACTAAACCAGGACTGAGTGTTGGGACGGGCCCGGAGTTGTGCCCACGTAGACTGTTGAGTGACCGCAGGAGAAAGGACCGGCCCATCCTGACACTCAGTCCTGGTTCAGTTCTGGTTCAATCCTGTTTTAGTTCTAGTTCAGTCCTGGTTTAGACCTCCTGGTTCAGTCCTTGGATCAGGCCTGGGATCAGTCCTGGTTTAGTCCTGTTTTAGTCCTAGTTCAATCCTGGATTACTCCTCCTGGTTCACTCCTGAGATCAGTCCTGGTTTACTCCTGGTTCAGTCCGTAAGGGTCAAAATTGGATGAAACATCAAACAACTGTTATCCTTTTTTTTGTGTTATTCATTTAACCAAAAAATCGAAAACTGAAAAAATGAATTGTTATCTGTTTTTTTTTTTCATTTTGGTTTTGGAGACAAATAATGAAGAAAATAGTTGTTTTTTCATTTTCTTGTTTTTGGTTTTATTTTAAAAAACAAATGATACACAGATTCTTAAAGCTCACAAGAGTCAGTTTTGTGTAATATTTGACCTTTTATGGTATTTGTGGAGATAGGTTAAGTTTAATGCCATGCTGTGGAACATTATATTCAAAACAATTACATCTCTATTGAGACAAAGTGATGTGCCCTCCATTAAGTTATATAGCTTTTGTCATAGCAACTCTTAAAAGTGGTGTTTTTGCTAAATACCCCACTAAACCTTACACTTACTACTTTAGGTCTGTTCTTTCTTAGCGTTTTTCATCTTAATGACTCTACCCAAGCATTTAAGTGATATATTTTTTGTACTGCCCTGTACTATGAGGCTCTTCATCTATCCTTATCAGAGTGACAGCGAGAGCAGGGGGCAGCCATTTAAAATAATGTCAAACAAGAGAAGAACAAAGGCGGCTGAGAAGAGATCGGCCTCTGTATACTGTAAGCACGGTGTATATTTTACATCAGTGAGTTTCTTGTGGTTATATGACGTTTAGTGGTACATACCTTTACCACCTACTTGTCTCCGTGGAGATGTTATTTCTTAGAATGTTCCACAGTACAGCTATATCTTGCAGTTTTTCTGGTATTTTACTGCTACTGACAAAGAACGTTGCATGGTGGCATCACTTATCTTTCCCACAGAATTGGAAAAGTTTTATGCCACACTGAGTTACATTCCTGTCAAAGTAGTAACATCTCCATGGGAACAAGCAGATCCATCAGAAAAGTTATATGATCTTCAAACCTTTTCTTAATTCCCCCCACTGAACCTTTGGTATTCTATATTCTCCATCTTTAGTTCAATACAAGCTACTACTAGAGCCACTACTATTACAGTAGTACTTGACACCAGTCTTTTGCTATTTTTGCTACTTTTTGGGCTGTTGTTCTTCACTCGTTTCTTCTCTATTATTCTTTTTACCTGCAAACTATCACGATTTTGAAGGCCTAAACATCACCGAAAAGTCTCCAAACCCAAATTGCGACAACGCCCAAAGTGACTCAACTCAGCAGCACCGTCTAGAAGTGGACCCCTATGTGACTGTAGACAGGCAAAGTTTGGTTTAGGCAAACAAAAATTTGGAACAGTGATAGCGAGCAATAAGACAAGCCAAAAGTAGAATTGGCGGATACCCCTATGATGAATGTTAGCTATACTGGTTCAGAAATCCACCACTGCTTTGACTGCGTGTTTGTAAAATGTTACTAGTCCCTGTTTTTTGGTCCAAATTAGCTCACATTTGGCACGTCACATCTAGAGACATAGGTTCACAAAAAAATATATCTTTTTTTTTTTTTTTTTTAAATATTCCTTAAAGTTTGCCCTTAGCACGCCGATGAAAAACACCGTCATTACCTCTTTCCCGTCATTACCTGACTTCTCACAGCCACAGGCATTGGTCTAGCAGGGGTCTCAAATTAAATTTTCCTCAGGGCCAAAATATTTCCAGACTGCAAAACCGGGATCCACAAAAAATCCGCCAGTACACAATGTTTTATTTGACAAAATACAACAGTAAAATCAACAACTGATCAACAATTTTAAATCCCACAACAACTAACTAAAAACTTAATTCATCAAAAGCATACAATGTTTCTTTTTCAGTGAATAATGCATTTGATGGAAAATCTCAAATTGTGTAATGCAGATTAAAACAGTACCACAGCAGAACTGCATTGTAAACATAACCAATGAAAAATCTATCTCTTTAATGAAAGAAGTGGCACCGATATGAAGAAGCTATTTTTCTGAAATCTGGCTTGTAATGTGTGGTAGCAATCTTCAAACACTGTCCAAGGTGCACATCTGTCAGTCTGTTTCTATCCTGATTTTTAATACTGTTCATGACAGAAAATGCTTCACATAGTATGTAGGTAATGTCCTGCATGTAGCCTAGTGTGAGAAATACTACAGTCGGACTAGATCCAAACCCAGACTCCTGACCCAGCGGGAGCAGCTCTGGTGTGATATTGTTGCTCTTTTGAGGACTAATTTAAGATTTGTCAGAAAGTTAAAGGTGCACTGTGTTAGGAGGGTCTGGCATTTGCTTGCCTCCATGGTGATATTATTGCTTTGCTAGGCATGTTCCACAATATGGCATTAAATAAGTATATCAAGATTTTATTCCATTACAGGTGCTTTCATTTCTCAAAACTACAGCAAAAATATGCATGATTACTGTAAGTTAAGGCTCTGCAATTAACTGAATTTTGATCTGGATTTTGTTTTGTGTCAAATGATCCCCAAACTATAATCAAGTTGAAATGAGCTTAACAAAGTTTATTTTGGGATATTTTTTTTTTTATATAAATAAGTATATTTATTTATTTTTAATATAGAAATAGTACAACAGCTAGATATATAGTTAATTTTTGATACATTTATGTTTTTCTATGTCTTATTTCATGTTCAATATTTTAGAACTGCTTTAAGGTACATATTTGTAGCCTATATTTATTTTCCTTTTGAATGTTTTGGATAAATTATCAATAACAAAGTTTTTTGTTTTGTTTAGTTTTGTTTTTAGAGAGAGAAATGCCGAATAAATGTCATGTAACTAAAAATAATCGTTTGAATAACTGAGATTTCAATATTGACCAAAAATAATCATGATAATGATTTTTCCATAATCGAGCAGCTCTATTGTGACTAGATCCACTTCTCCACAGATCTGACCTGTAACTTGTGGGCTGTGTGCACTGTGCAACTTTAAATTTCAACTGCATTTAAAGACAATTTTTAGCACATTTTCTGTTGAATTGCCAAAATTCCCTCTGAATATAGTCATCAGGTAATTCAGAAAATATCAAGACACACATTTTCCACCCGTACTTGTAAGAGCATCTGTATGCAAAACTCGCTTCTATTTTATTAATGTGAAAACTGTCTTTGACACATCTTATCCTCATCAAGGACTTACGCTCTTCCGCTGTTATTATTCATGCAGCGTGTAGATAGTGGAGGATAGTGTGTGCTTGTATCTCCAGTGCCAGGTTGACTGTTGGCTCTTACATAAAGGGCATTAATTAGCATGTCTTTGAGGGGACGGTCTAATCTCTGGGATACAAGCCATAAGAATCTAAGAGGCCCTGTAGGGGACAAACTTCCTCCCAGTGAAATAAATCCTGTGTTTATCAGTGTTTATGAGAAGTCAACAGGGAGGTGTGAGTACATTAAAATGGTTTGTGAAACTAAAAGTATCATACAGTTTTAGAAAAGGCTTAAGGTGTGAGTGCTTCAGTGGGTCAAGTGATGTACAGTGTAAAAAAAAGTCTGATAAAGCTAGAAGATTGAAGGTTAAATTGTGGAGGCTTCCTTTAGCATCTAGAATTATGAATAATTAATTTGTATTTGAGTTTGTTGTTTTTCTGTATGTTAAAAATAGTACTGCCACTTTCATGTCCTTGTGTAGTTATTTAAAGCACGAAAGTTGTGCAATATTTAATTAAATGTGTTAATTCAAGTTTAAGTTTTAACTTTAAGTTTAAGTTTTAATTTCCTTTCTTTACAACACTTGTCTTAAAATTATATATTACACAAAATTTACTCTTGAGCCTTAAGCCATGTTAGAATGTTGTTACCTCCTCAATAATGTTAAGATTAATATGATATAAAATTGTTTCTTAATCAAAAACATGCCTGGAGTTTAGGGGTGTAATGATATCCAAGTCTCATGATACGAAATCATCACTGTATGAATTTATTTATTTCGATATTGTGGGAAACGATATGATGGAGAGGCTCACGATTAGGGATGTAACAATATCCAAATCTCTCAGTACAATATTTCCACGATATACATCTCATGGTATGATATTTATTGCAATATTTTGTGGAGCTTAACAAAACTGTTAATATACTACTTTTTCCTCTTAAAATGCCTTGACAAGACTTAATCCAAAGAACTAAGACTTAAAAGTGCTTAGAACTGTTTCTTCATATAGTCTACACTGAGCAAAGGATCATGGTCTATGTAGTTCCCTCTGTCTTTTTTTAGCTATTGCTGCACCATAACTCTTAATTTAAGCAAAGAGACTTGTAATTCGATATATTGTGAGAACTTTGACAAAACGATATCATGATATTTCAGTTATTGTTACATCCATACTGGAGTTGTGTTTTGTCTCATTCACAGATGTCTGATTGTTAGTCTGGCTATATCTCCAAAGCCCAAAATGCTCTCTTCCACCTTGCGATATCATGAAGCCGTAGTTTTCATTTTAACAGCTACTTTTTACCATTTGTTCAGTAGAGACTGACAAATCCAGGGCTGAAATCATCCAAATTATTCTAGTGAATGTGTATGGAGTTTAAAAACACAGTCGAGCACTTCCTGTATTGCCATATAACGTCACAAGGTGTAACAGAGTGTTCTCAGTTTGAGGGAAAAAAATTGATTTATATGTTAAACATGTGAATAAAACAAAGCACAACTCTGGGTGTGTTTCTGATGAGGAAACAATATTATAGTGTAGAAAATACTGTAATACAGGTTTGTTAAAGTAATACTCAATCTTCACCAAAAGAGTTACAATGATATTAATAATAAATGTGCCTTCTTCTCCTTCCTCTTCTTCTTTTTCTTGTGTCCTACAGGGAGAGCGTCAGGATTTGGACGGTGCTGAGGAAAGAAATGCTCAGGTGCAGCTCGACAAGGCCAAGGTAAATCCTGTCTAACTGACTTCCTGTTTGACTGTTGCATCATGGGAGCATTCAGCTGGGTCATGTTACATCACACTCCACCACATCAACATGGATTTGGATTATCGCCACGCTATTCTGCTCCACTGGAACACATGTAATCTTATCTGCGATTTGCGTCTGACTGCTTCGAATGTGGAATTTATTTCTAAAAATTGTGAAGAGGAACAGTATGGAGATGTTTTTTTTAGAATATGCTATCAAGTTTCATTGATTTATACCAAAGATACTGTATCATGTTCTCCCAAAGCAATATTATTACCAGTTTTTCCTCACAATTTTTTGAAATCTAGATTGATTTTTTGCCGCCCAGTCCTACTTCAGATATATAATACATTTATTACGTTACACCCAAAATCAACATCATTTACGATCTATAATTACCCATTCCATAATTTGTGTTCGCTTTTATTCTGTTGTTTTATTGTAATTTGCTACTTGTGTGAATATAACATATTTGTTGTGTGTTTTTGCAGTACAAGCCTGTTGCATTTGCGGTCCGCTGCAACTTCTCCTACACCCCCGCGGATGACGATAATGTCCCAGTCCCAGGACAAGCCGTTACTTTTGAGGCCAGAGACTTCCTCCACATCAAAGAGGTTCACACACTTCCTGAATATGTTTATCATTATGTTTTATTATTTATTTGAAAAAAATGTGAATATAATTTTAGCTCTTATAGTAATTTTTTGTTTGTTTGTTTGTTTGTTTTTTTAAGGTATAGCTTAATGTCAATAAATGTTATGGCTTATCATGCATGTGTGCTTGAACAGTGTCACTTTTTAATACTCAAATGAGGACAATACTTTACTGTATAATTTCTACAGATATAAAAATAAAAAAGATATTTAACTTTATGCCTGGACAGGCCCAGTAATTTCAGAGATATCAACCATAAAACTTCCTGTTATAGGTGATATTTTGAGGGCTTTTCACAATTTAAAAGATAAAATGGTTTAATCACTTTAGTATTGAATAAAAGGTAACTGATAATCATTTCTTTTTGTGCAGAAGTTTAGCAATGAGTGGTGGATCGGGCGTCCGGTAAAGGAAGATGGAGTTGTGGGTTTTATTCCCAGTCCTGTGAATTTGGAGACCATCCTGATCAGACGAGAAGTACAGGCCAGGAAAGCTGCCAAGGCCTTAGCCAAGTGCGTATACTGACCGCTGCTTAAACTGTTGGATACTTTACTTATGTGGAATGCAAAACAACGCAGTGCACAAATGGACAATGGACATTACCAGTGGACATATATGTATCTTGGGAAGAGCTCTGACTGTTGTCTTCTGTGGGCAGTGAGCCCAAGACGAATTATTGTCCCTTTGGGACAATAAAGTTTATCTTATTTTATCTTATCTTATACTCTGGTGGTTGAAAACTGAAAACAAGGTCAAAGTTGTGACAAACCAGGAACTACACCTGGATTACACTAGGACTAAACCAGGACAACAACAAAAAATAAATAAAGAAAGAAAGAAAAATCAAGACAAGTCAGACATTGAAGATTGCACCCACTTAAAGCTCAATAAAAATGCATTTGAATAATTCTCATTTCAGTAAAGCCGCCGCTCAAGCAGCTCAAGATATGAATTCAAAGAAGTACACCCCTCCTTCACAAGGTCAGTGCAGTCTCTGTTCATCTATATGTTCACATATTTGGAGTCCATTGATGTTTCAAATGTGTTGGTATTTTTGTTTTCTTCAACAGCACAACAGCAAGTGAAAAAGAAGCCAGTAAGTCCTCATACAAACATATTAGAATATTAAAACTATTTTATTCTTCCAATCATTCATTGGTAGCACTTAACCAGTAATATCATATGTATATAAAGGCCAAACTGGTATTTATATGATCACTCTGTTTATTGTAATATGATTAATCCTAACTTCCTACATATAAATTACCAAGAAACATTGTTAGTATTTTTTAATTGTGTTACTGAAAAAAAAAAAACATGTATACCCCCATATCCCAGTTACTACGCTATTTCTAACCTTTCTAACCAATATTACAATATAACTGTGCTATTAAGTTGACTGTGACCAACCGATTCTAAACATGTACTTCTTTAAATGTCCATAGGGGGAGCACGTGGCCATGTACGATGTAGTGCCTACAATGCGTCCAGTTATTCTTATGGGGCCATCACTCAAAGGCTTAGATGTGAGTCTCCTCAAACACAATCAATGAATACACGTGCCACAGTTTTGGGAAATACTATTTCAAGTGTTGCTGCACATATTTAAATGCGTAACATTTCTTGTGGAGGGTTCGTCACCTGCTTGTCTCCACCGAAATATTGTTGCATTTTCTAGAATGTTCCATGGATAAATTCAAATTGCCTATCACATGCAGGTCACAGCACTACACTACATTACCTTTCAGATCTGTGGAGAGTCGCTATAACATCTCCATGGAGACAAGCAGGTGGCAGATCTTTCACCAAAGAGTTGCGCAGTGCACCTTTAAAACAGGTGCACACTTTGATGAGAGTAAATAGTATTTTAAATGTTTTGTCTTATTGATATATAATACAAATCCTAATAAATATTATTTATTTATTATTATTAATTAATAATTGTATTACATTTCCTCCCCACAGGTGACAGATATGATGCAAAAAGCACTGTTTGATTATTTAAAGCACCGATTTGAAGGCAGGTATGTTCAGTCAGACTCAGCACCTCTGTTTGTTTATAGATTATGAATTATTTATTGTACTTTAATACTTTTGACTTTTCAGAATAACAATCACGCGGGTCACAGCGGACATTTCTTTGGCAAAAAGATCCATCCTCAACAATCCTGGGAAAAAGGCCTTAATCGACCGATCCAATACTCGCTCCAATTTAGGTACATCGCCTCAAAGCCTGGCAGCTGTTTGTAATACCAATCACTGCACTGAGAGTTTGACCTTGGTCTAAACTTCTCTTGCCAAACTTTTCTCTCCGGCACTGTTGTTCTCTATAGCTAAACGTGGCAAAAGTTTACTTATTATAGCTACTTTTAGCTCTTATTTCATTTTGTATTTTTAATGATAACTGTCAGCTAGTTAATTTCTGTAACATTATTAGTCATATTTTTATTTAATATAATAAAATCTGACGTGTAAGTTGGTGTCATGACCAGGAAGTACAGCTTGCCTTTTACAGTATGGAAATATGCTTAGCTGTGTGAGTATTGACTTTGTATCTTTTTTTTCTTTGCTGTTCCTGTTAAGATGCTGCTGGTATGTACAATATATCTCTTTGGACTACATGTTTAGACTACGCAAGTGTTTATTTATTCTCGTATTATATTATATTCTGCCTGTGTCCACTGCAGCTCAGATCCAGGGGGAGGTGGAGCGGATTTTTGAATTGGCTCGCAGTATGCAGCTAGTTGTCCTGGACGCAGACACCGTCAACCACCCGCTTCAAGTATCCAAAACATCATTGGCCCCAATCCTCGTTTACGTCAAGATCTCCTCACCAAAGGTACTTTACACGAGCCCATTTTTAAATTATGAAAATATGACTTTATTTAGTACCACATTGTAAAAACTACATCTTACTTAAACTTCTTTTTTCATTTTGGATGTTATTTGCACTGAAAAACAGAAAAAGCATGAGTTCTTACTTTGAGTGGGCTTGCATCTCCACAAACCTGATGGCCTCCCTCTGTTTCTATGGAAATTGTTGGCCTCCTTTCCATGGAAATGTTGTTACTTTGACTGTAATATTCTGAAGTAGAAAATAGTGAAAGTGCTGAAGTAACTTTTTAACTTTCTATTTCCACTGAAATCATGCAGGTGAATTACCACCTCCAGAAAGTTACGCTGTGTTATTATAATTTTAAAAAGGTTTTAAAGGGTATTAATTAAGTAGTTAAGCCTCAGTCATTCTTATTCTTAACTAATTTATTCTGTTTTACTTTACACTTTTGTAGGTGTTGACCAGGCTGATCAAAACAAGGGGGAAGTCTCAAACCAAGCACCTCAATGTACAGTTAGTGGCTGCAGATAAACTCGCCCAGTGCCCATCTGTGAGTGCCCTCTTGTGGATACTGTTCACATTACAAACATCTAATTGCATGTTAGAATGAACTGCAACCTTAATTCAACTATTTTAAAATGCTGTACTGTATAAATAATATATTTTTAACAAACTGGAAGTCTGTTATGTTGGGCCATTCCACATACCCTCATCCTTTTCTTTGTATGTTTTTCAATATTTTCTATTATTTCTGTGCCATAGGAAATGTTTGATGTGATCCTGGATGAGAACCAGCTGACAGATGCGTGTGAGCACATTGCAGACTTCCTAGAGTCTTACTGGAGGGCCACTCACCCCCCTGAGATGGAGCCGGCTAACGCACTGGTGGCTACGCTCGCTGAGAATACCTTGCCCACCTGCCCCACTGTCATACCGGTACAAGCAGTGTCATAATCTAGGTCTACATACAACTGTGAAGATTTGTTTCATGTGGTTTAGAATTAGGGGTGGGACAAGACACAAACGCCACAAGACGAAAAACAACATAGGATCTATAGTAATTATTATAAATAAGGGCTGCAAGATGAATTGTAATCGACTCGAAAACGCATTTGAATTTGCATGGAAATTGCTATTTAAATGGATACTATAGCAAAGTGCAAAGGCTGCAGTTTTTGAAGTACAATAACAAACTACAAAACAACTTAATATCCTGTCTTATTCTGTATAAACAACTGCTAGCCCTACACCATATGGCATTAAATAGCATTTACTTAGTTAAAGGTGTTTTCATTGTTTTAAAATACCTTACAAAACATTTAATCTTGCTTTAATCGGGGTGGCCTCTTCACAGATCTGACCTGTAACTTAGCCTGATGACATCACCTGCTTGACTCCATAGAGCAGGGGTGTAAATAAATTTAAGTGGGACTAAGTTGTGGGCCAAACTAAATATTTATTGAAAATTTTCAACAATATCTGCATGTTTTCTCTTCTTTTGAGATATGTAATGTTAAACCTTTTCTTATAAAAATAAATGTTTAATAATAGTTTTTCCTAAACACTGAATCCAGATCAAGCATAATATAAAATAATAACTTAAATTTTAAATAAATAATGTCCCTATAGCCTATCTGTAGCCAGCAGGCAGCTCTAATACATACAATATGATCTCACGGGCCAAATATAATTATATCGCGGGCAAAATTTGCCCCCCGGGCTTGAGTTTAACGTGTCTGCCGTATAGACACATAATTTTAATCATAATAGACAATTTAATGCCATACTGTTGAACTTTTTAGGTAAAGCAATAGCATCTCCATGGAGACAAATAAGGGCAGATTGGTGGCATTAAAAAAATGTAAAAGTATACTTGAGATTGTATTAGGATGAGGCATGGTACTTTGATTATGCAAGATCTTGTCCGATCCCTATTCAACATATTTGTATCATCTCATGTTGTTATGAAAAAACATTCTGTCCATTTCATCTAACGTTCATGTCATCTCTCCTCATATCCCTACTGGACAGATAAAGAAGTGATGGAGTGGTGAGTGCTTGTCAATAGAACCATGTTGGGCTCTTTAGTGGAAGTAATCTAAAAGTGTCATAGTTTTACTGTAGTGGTAGTAGACCTTAGCCTGGCTAGATGTGAGTTATCAGTTATTTCTATAGAAAAATATTGTTTCATTTGTAAAATTTCTTAAAACTAACTTAGATATAGCATTATAACATTGTTTTTTGACTTGGTTGTTTTACATATTTTAACTTTGTAGTAAATGTGCCCCTCTGTTCTACTTGCCACTTGCCATCTTGTGTCTGATACAATATATGTTTTTTATAATTTTGACATTGTCCACTAGTGTTAATTTCATCACCTGAAATATTTTGTCATAGTTTTGGTCAGTGTTTTTGCAGACTAAAATGAAATTTAAAAAAACTAAATCTATGAGTAAAATTACATACAAGTACAGATATTATTATTTAAAATGCTGTTAAATAAAACTAAACAAGGGGCATGGTCTGGGGGCTGTCCTCTTTTTCTTTTCTTTTTTTCTCCTCCCCCATATCCTCATGTTATGCTGCATGTTTTCTTCCTCTGCTACCTGTGTCCAGTCCATGTCTGGTACCCCCATGTTATGTATTATGTGTTTGTAAATGTACAGATGGGGTGACAGGTCCAATATCAGTTCCTTTGTATGTCTTGTACATGTGAAGAAATTGACATAAATTATATAAAGGACATAAAGGTATACTCACTAAACAAATATGTATGAAATGAATTAAATAAATCAGTGGAGACAAGATTCAAGTTACCAAACACCAGACAATAAACAAACTCAATGTCCGTACACAACATAATGCAACACAATCATAGTTAAAATAAAAGTACGTATTTTCCGGTTGATTAAAACTGAAAATATGTACTTTTGTTGGCATTTTTGTTTATGTCAGTTTGCAATAAAAAACAAAAGCAAACTAAAACTAAGTGAAAACCTGTAGCCAAAACTCATTCTGTTGTTGACTTTCTCTCTTCCAGGATGAGCAGAAAAACAAGAAACCTGTGGCCTCTAAGAGGAAGGGGTCCCGGGACCAGCACTCGGAGCAGGACAGCGCTCCATCAGCCTCTGCAGCTCCTCAACATAACCCAAAACATGAGCCCACCCACCGTCCCAGCGAGGAAGAGGAGGAGCGCCTACTGCGGTCTGAACCAAAGAGACCCTCCCACACGCACCACCATCATCATCACCATCATCATCACCACAAACGAACTGATCACCATAGCAACAGCCAATCAACGCAACCGGGGCACTCCTCTCCCCCTGCTCCAGACTCAGCGAGGGAGCACACCCAGAGACTTCCAACTGCACGGAGACAACTACCGGAAATTAGAGACCGAGAATTTGAAGAGAGATTAGAAGAGGAATCGCACCATCATCATCATCATCATAATCATCATCAAAAGAATCATTCGCGACATCATCAAACCCGAAATGTCCACGCAGCGCCCCCTAGCATGCACAGAGGGGAGGAGTACGAGCACAATGAGAGCAATAGGAATCACAGATACCGCCACCAGCATCACTCAGGCCTGTCATCCCGGAAACCGCACAGCACCCAAGCAACACACTATAGCACCCATAACCACAGCAATTATTACCATGGCTACCACAACCATGAACGGGACCACCAGCCGGAGCGTGAGAGAGACAGAGAGAGGGAGAGGTTTAAGGATAGAGAAAGAGAGATGAGGGAAAGGGAGGCACGGCAGTGGTGTCAATGATTGACTCTTTTTTTTTAACAAACCAGTGATTTTAAATGATGTTGTGGTCTATTTCAGAAGCCACCTAAAAGTAGTAAAATGGGGCAAATTGTGTGTTTTGGTAGGGTAAACTACCTGTCCGCTACCTGCTTGTTTCCATGGAGTTATTGCATTGCCTTGGAATGTTCCACAATATAGTATTAAACTTACCTATCTTGCATTTGTTAATATATTTCTCAACAACACCTTGACAAACATACATTCTTACTGTGTGTGGGCTCGCCTCTCCACAGATCTGACCACGAGCTTGATGGTAGTACCCGCTTGTCTCCATGGGGATTGAAATTTTTAATGCCATATCATGGAACATTCCAAGTTCCAAGTCCTATCATATATTTTATTTTACTTTTTTTCATTAAAAGCAGCATTATTCAGAAGCACTGGTTTATTCACGTGTGCAGCTTGGGCTCTCATTCACTATTCACCTTATTCTGGAAGTTGCCATGGGCAACTCATTATCATTTGGGTTGTATTATTTTGTATGGGGCTACTGATCTTGAGAGCAAATAAGTTCAAATAAGTAAATTTTACACAAATGAACCAACTTTGTCATATTTAAGATGCAAAACCTTTCCCAAATTCTCCATTGACATGAATGGGATTCCCGCTTAAATGGAAGTGCTGCCACAAAAAAGTGTGGTTTAGGAGCGTCTAGAGACAAAAGTGGGCGCGGCGGAATAAGGTGGATAGGACTGACAATGGCCATCTTTCATAAAACTTGTTCCATTACCCTAAAATATTGTTGAAATGAAGAAACAGGTCACAGTCTTTTGGTTAATTACCTTTTTGCACAAACTTGATCACAAATATTCCAGTTTTTATGTATTGTCAGGGCTGAACACTGCATTCTTCTTATTATTATTAAAATAATGATTAATTCAAAGCGCTTTGTTTTATGCGCTTGGCCAGGTTGTCATTGCAAATAAGAAGGTGTTCACAATTGACTTATCTTGTAAAATGTTAAATAAACTTAATTTTACTGAAAAATTAATTGAATAAAAGTCAGGTGTCAGTTGATATTTTTGTTGAGAAAATTTTACAATTTATTTTTATTTTTTTTACAAAAGAACAAAATCAGATCAGTGTTATTGTTATATTTTTTAGCCAAGTTGCATCTTATAAACATTAACAATGCACATTCCCAATTGTTCATTTTGGCATTTGTGCAAAAAGTCATTGCATTTGAAATGATATTTAACCCTCTCATCTTGTATTACACACATCCTGCCCCTCAAATAACATAACACTGTAAAGGTGATTTATTTTACACCTTAATGAAAGTATTTTTCTAGATTGTAAAGGGAGGTTCAAAGGTGCTTCCTATTTTTGTAAACAGTATAACAGTAAATACACAGACTTGTATTTATTCAAAAGCATGACTACTTTTGGTGACTACTTTTTGGCTACATGCTGGATATTCTATGCATTTTCTTGTGGTAAAAATGTATTGCTTTATTACAATCTCTATGCATCTGTACATACGTCATAAATGCCTTGTTAATCACTGTATGCTAGTGTCGGACTTTCTATGTGTGATTGTATTGAAATGTTGAATTGTTCTTTTAAATTGTTCTTTTGGGTTGGTTTTGTTTTGTATGAGATTTAATGGAGAATGATAATTAAACTTGGCAATGCACAGTGCTTATGAATGTCATTAAATCTATGTCATCTATCATGTCTATATGTATAAAACCTTAGTAGTAGGGACTTGCAAGTCATGACTTGGACTCGAGTCAGACTTGAGGCACTATTTTTAGGACTTGAGACTTGACTTGATAAAATAGACTAAGACTTGGGACTCAACTTGGACTTGAAGGTCAATGACTTGGGACTTGACTTGGACTTGAGGTCAAAGACTTGAGACTTAGTTGAGACTTTCAAAACAATGACTTGGTCCCATCTCTAGAAGCAGCAATATTCAAAGTACTGGTATCAGTATTTTATGTAGTATTTGTAAGTGGTGAAATCTCCACATTTGCCACAAACAGGTTATAGTAAAAGTAAAACTTTTAATTAAAAAATACCTTTTTAATATGTTTCAAACATGACACACTAGCACAGCATAGTTCAAGTATAGGCACTGCAGCATTATATAGAAATGTATTTACATCAGAGATTACAGAAAAAAATGTTTCTACAGGGTTGTGCAATAGATCAAAAATGTGTCCAATTGTTTTATTTATCTAATACAAATGCAATTTTGTGGGGACAAATAATAGTCTATTTGTTTTATATTTGTCATTAAGTTAAGCTAGCATATTTAATTCATTGTAACCCTAACATAAATCTCTTCATAAATTAGTTCATTAAACTCACATTTAACTATTAGTCCATGTCACGGTACATAACAAACTACTAATTACCATGAGAATCTACTAATAATACCACTGTGAAATTTGACAGATTTTGTTTTAGTTTTATCACAGACTTATAATGGGCTCTGCGGTATTTTCTGCAGTGTTTTCAATTTCTTCTTCAGTCTCCACTTTCTCTATGAGGTTTTTGGTGTCTACCACGTCAGGCTGAGAGCGTTCGGTACAGTGGGTTTTCAAATGTAGGGAAGGAGTTCGGTGATCTCTTGTAATAGAAAATGGCGGCTGCGACTAAAGCAGAGATGACCAGGATCACCAAGACGACAGCCAGGGAGTTATGGGTCCGACTAAGCCGCTCCTGTGGGCCCAGTGGTTCTGTGTAAAGTGAACAGAGGTAAAAATAAAGACGGGAACTCTGTATGTTCAGGGGAAAAGCATATATAAACAAAAGCAAATATCTTCATTTCTTCATTATGTAAAATACTTTTACAATGTTCCAGAAAGGAGCTAAGACATGCTGTGAATAGACTAAAATCAAACTCAGAAATATTACTTCATACCCTTGTTTTGAATATTTGTTTTCATTACAGTCAAATAAATAAATTATTGCTTTTGTCCTCCTTTGGGCTAATCATTATCTAGAACTACTTCTACATGGTTTAGTCTCGTTTTAGACCTTGTTTAGTCTCGTTTTAGACCTTGTTTAGCTCTAAATTAGCTGTGATAAGGTCCAGGTTTTGATCTGGTGGCACTCAGGAAGCCAATTGTTATCTTCCTAAAACATTTGACTACTGTCAAACTACTGTTTTTTTTTTTTTTAATTACTTAAGTCAAAAGCCTGAATAGTTCATAATATTTAACCTTTAATTAAAAACATGTTAATACATCAAGATAACTCACCCGCTTTTCCACTTTCTTTGGGTATCACTGAAAAGAGAGGAAATTAGAGAGGAAATTAATTTTTCAAAACATCACCATCAACATATATTTACCCCCAAAATATAGTACAGAGTAGGTACAGTACAGAGTAGGTCACACGAAAAAAATCTTTAGCAATGGAACCTACCTGGATTTAAGGATTTCACAGACATAATAATTGTAACAGTATCAAAAATACTTTTAGCATCAATATTGGGGCAATAATCACCATTAACTGTAACAAACTAATACATAGTTACATTTTTGCCCTAGTAATACACACTCACACACAAACCTACTCTGTATTTGTTGAATAAATAAATAAAGAAATAATACCTTTAGCTGTCTCACAGATGTACGCGCGGTCATGCCATCTTCTTCCTGTGCTCCATTTTCCATCAGCTGTCCGCACCTCCCCATAGTCAGCACGAGGCTCCTCTTCATACCAGTTTGTGTAGTCCATCACTGTCTTATCCAGCCACTGCCACGTCCCTGACCACAACAATAGGCTTTATTTTAATATATTTGTCATAGTCTTTGTCTATGCAATTAGGGTGGCAACAATCAATAGAAATTACTGTGAAAAGTCTGCTATTAATAATAAAAAAGTAAATGTATTTTGAAAACCATGATTTACTAAGACAACTATAATCAAATGAAAAACTCATCAGGGTAATTCATTATCTAAATTTATTGCTGCCTTAAAACACTACAGACTGTTGACAAATAAAAACTAAACTTAAAGGGCTTATATTACACTATTTTCTGATCTATCTTATGTAATCTTGTTTCCTCATCACAAACATACCTGGAGTTGTGTTTTGTTTCATTCACACATGTTTAACACACAAACCTGCATATTTAAGCTGAGTTCTTCTCAACACATTAAAAACACTCTGTTCAACTTTTTGATGTAATACAGGAAGTGTGCTTTAATCTCCATAGACCTTCACTAGAATTATTTGGATAATTTCAGCCCTGGAATTGCGATCTTTTCTGAACTAAGGTCAACATCACAAGGTGGAACAGAGGTTTTGGAAATGCAGACAGACTAATAAGAGTAACTCAAACTTGTGTGAATGAAACAAAACCCAACTCCAGGTATGTTTTTGATGAGGTAACAACATTCTAGCATGGCTTAAAGCTCACAAGAGTCAATTTTGTGTAAGACCTTTAAAATAAGGGACGGATGGAATCTTATCAAGGGAAAAGACGTTATTGCCCTTCTTCCTACGGGATTTGGGAAAAGCTTAATATACCAGTAAGCCCCGTTAGCGGCTAGCCCCGTTAGCAGTGATTGGTTAAATAAAAAAAGTACCCGCCTACTGTCAAGTGAACGAATCCTAATGCTGCGAGGTCAGACAGTTTCTACGAAGTGAATCAGGCTACAATAAAGAACTTTGGAGTTCCAAAATGCAGTACAATATAATTACCATAACTTGACTTTCAAAATAAAGTTTCATGATCAACTAAATCCATTATGTCATTTTGTAAAAAATGCATGAAAACTAGACTAAAATAATTATTTTAATAGATTAAATTAGAGTTGGTTGTCAAAGTTGATTGTGATCAATTATACAGTTTGTACCTTTGTGACTTTTGAAGAGGCCGACCCAGAAGGAACTGTGTGCGTCCTTAAATATTTTCAAACTTGTTTCAATAAATTCCTGCTCTGCTGGATCTTCGATACTTGCCAACGTCCCACCTACAACGTGAAAATATATGACAACATTGATAAACAAATGAACAAATGTATTAAATAAATAGCACAATGTATTTATAGTGTGAGTCCTATACATTTATTATTAGATTTGCTTAAAAAAATTGTGTTGGAATGTATGCATTGTAGAGAGCTTGTTATTTTAAAAAAAAAAAAAAAAGTATTCACTAGCTGCCCCCATTTGTATTAAATATTATTAGCCTATTGAATGTTGTGATGCCTTCTGAAACCCAGCAGTTCTTTTTCTAAGAGTAAACCTCAACTGCCGTCCATCTGACTATATGACATCAAACTAAAGCTGACATAATTATTATTGTAGTGATCATTTGTTGATTTATGTGTTGATAGCTTTTCTCACCATGTCTGGCACAGCTGCTGGCAGCATCCCCCCACTCCACCTCCTCGGTCACAAACAGGTAACAGCGGGCTTTGTAAGGGATCCAGGTGTATGCTTGCCGATAGTCCACCTCTGTCTCCTCAGGACACGCCCCCGGGTAGTCCGCGGAAAGGGTCGGGGCCACGTCTGCATTTAACAGTATTTAAGCATAACTTAATGCAAACTCATGTAAATAAATATATACATATTCTACTGTAACAACCACTTCAGATTTTTGTTTGTTTTATTATTTGATCTACTAAGGAATATTATAAAAGTTAAAGGAACAGGAAGTTGTTCTTCTTCCAAGCCAAATAAGAGTCAGGTTTGTGGAGATGCAAGCCAGGACAGAGTAAGACTTTTTCAGAGCAATAAATACCTCACAAATGAAAAACAGGCTATTATTTGAGTCTATTTTTGTTACATGTGAACATTCAAAAGAGAAGAGAATAGAAGAAGGTCTATAATATTTATACCTTGGAAAGACTATAACATTTTGTTTCTGTTTTGTCTGTCTGGTTAGGTTAATACAAAATATAATAAAATAAAACTGCACAGTACCTGTGGACTGCAGACACACACTGTTCATGGTTGCATTACAGAAGGCTGTCTTCCACTTCCCGTCTACGTCCATGTAAACACAGGACCTGTCCTGACGAGGCTCACCACTCGCCCAGGTTGCAAAGTTCATGCTCCAGCCATCAATATAGCGGTAATAACCTTTTGTCTATAACAAAAGGAAACACCATTGTAGCAATTATTCTAGAGAATATACTAAAACAAGGTTCTTGTGTAAAGCTTATTAAATTTACAGGAAGCAAATGCATAAATGAGTCTTCTGAACTCTTGCTTTAAATATCTATTAATATCTGTCATCATGTACCGCTTAATATGGCTACACTTAACCATGTCTATTTCTAAATACTAGAAATGTAATTAAATAATGTATAATTTATATAATAATGTTATATTATTTATAATTCAGACCTTTATATAATTTATGACCTTTGCGTGGTGTCTATAGAAATGCCTCCAGGTCTAGGTTGTCATGATATTTGTACAGAAAAAATACTTTGAGGAGGGAGACGAACTTAATATGCAGGTTTACTAAAACATGCTTGAATGAAACAAAACACAGCTCAGTGTTTGTGAAGAATACATACTATAACAACCTAATTTGTTTAATTTAGCAAAAATATAGGGCCTTTAGCAAATTTTCACCAGTATTCAGAGAGTAAAAGTTCATTGCTTTCCACTTCTGAAAACTGGCCTAGTTGAATTTGAAAACAGATAAGTTGAAAAGGACATAATGTTGAGTTTACCTCGTCTTTGTTGAGTCCGATCCACAAAGGGCTGTTGAGGGTCCTGGCCATCAGCTCCACATAGGATTGGGTCCACTCGTTGCGCAGGCTGGCCAGCTTTGCTTGGTCTTTATCACAGTTAGCTTTAGCATCAGCCCAGCTCATGTTTTGTGTTACCACTTTGACACTGTCATTCCCCAAAGTTACATACGTGTTTGGGAGAATCAGGCTAGACTGTGGGGGGATATTTTTATCTGTGGAAAAAAAAAAAATAGCGACATCTTATAAAAACTACACCTTCATAATGACAAATATTTTTTTAAGAGGCTTAGTAAATAATTTAAATTGCTAATTAATTCCCTAACTCCTAACTCTGTAATTTAGCTGCCTGGTTATTAAGCATTAATCATTAATTCAAGACTAATTATGGTACAGTTATTATAAAGTGGTACCAAAAATATTACAATTTATTATTGTAGTATATATAATATTTGAAACTAAAGTTGCAATATGTAACTTTTTATCTGCTTGTCTCCATGGAGATATTATGGCCTTGATTCAATGTTCCACATTGTGGCATTACATTTATCTATTAAGCATTAATTTCATTACAGGTGCATGAGTTCTAGGTCCACCCACTGATCTGACCTGTAACTTGGCCTTGTGGGGTTACCTACTTGTCTCCATGGAGATAGTTTAAAGCCAAACCCTGGGACATTCTAGTCAAAATATACAGACAATTCACCAGAAAAATTACATACTGCAACTTTAATTTTGAAAATAATTAACTACTACTACTACTACAATAATAATAATAATAATAATTATAATAATCATGTAAAATTGGCAGTAACAAACATTTTCACTTTCCTCTTTCTTTTAAACATCAAACAAATCTAACTTTGTAGTTACACAGTTTATTCTATCTAAATAAAGAAAATGTATGTTGGAAAAAATATTGTAGGACTAACAAAATAAAAGATAATTGCTGCATTGCCATTTCCACTTGAGTATTCATCTTTGTGTAGATGTCTGCACTCACCAAGCTCTCTAACACAAACAAATCCATTGGTGTCATTGCAGGATCTCATCATCCATTTTCCAAAGCCCAGGGGATTGCTGCTCAGAACAACACAGTCCTCCTATTCAGCAAACACACCATACTTTTAATGTTAGGTCAATTCAGAAGTGATGAAAAGTAAAAGTGATGGTAAAAATCAATGAAGATTAATGTACCTCATACCATCTTTGATAGAAGCTTCCTTGTCTGCGTTTACTTTTCTGAAAATATAAATTTACAGTTATTTTGCATAGAGATTGTTGTTTGCTGAGTCCAGAATCATGTCTTTGTATATTTTTTTGCAGAGGGATATCGGTCTGGTCACCACTCCCTCAGTCATGCCTCAAGCCAGGCTCCAACATGGCTGTGCAATCAGATTTGTATATTTCAGTGACGCATGTGAAATGAAGGAGCTCATTACTGATTCCGCATTGATTCTGTTTTCCTTTCTTTTTTTCTTGTAAACAGGCATTTGTTTTGATATGGAAAGTGCATGTCCCTGATTGGCTAATCCACCTGTCAATCACACTCATCTGAACTCTGGGAGATTCACCGGTGACCAGACTGCACTTATATTTAATGCTTAACTGTTGAACATTCTGGACAAGGTTATAATACCTTCTTGGAGAAGAGCAGAAAAGTTACATACCGCATAGCCCCAGTTGGTATATTTCCTTGCCTTTCCATCAGTCCAGAAATATTCTTCTTGTTTTATACTGTTCAAACCAATCCAAAGGTCAGTGGAAGTGGCTTCAGCCATTCTGGTTGTCAGGAAAACTGTAAAAACAAATTAACATAGGACCTCCCAAATAATGTTCTACTATTGTTTGTTAAATACAAGCACACATTGTAGATAAATGTTTGGTTAAAAATGGTCAAACCTTGGACATATCTTGATGGGATAGAGACCAGATTTCCTCCCATAGTAATACACTGTTTTCTTGCATCTTCCCAAGTAGATTTCTTGTTGTTTATGATGCTGTAACACTGCACAGAAGAGTGTTAGTCACATGTCATGTATTATGTCAAATTTTTTATACTCATTTTGACACTAATTCCTAACCTTTGAGTTGAACTGCATCCATTTGAGTGGACAGCCACCAGTAGGAGGGGTTGTTGGGGCCACAGTTGTGTTGACTGGAGCAGAAGAGCTTCGTTTGCAAATGGATTTTACCTCCTCTCCACAGTTACAGTTACTCCAGAAACCTTTAAATGTATTTGAGTCACACTGTGTATTTAATATTAATATCATTTTTAAAAGGTGTACAATAACTTACCCATATAATAAGTCATAAAGACACAGTTTTGATCAACATTTTCTTTAGGCTGATTTTGATCCCAACTTAGAAACTCCACTGGAGTGTTACTCATCCACCTACAAACGTGTAAAAACAATTTGATTTAAAAAATAAATGAAAAGTTTCAGATTTTTTTTATTTTCTCAAACATACCAAAATGAACCATCAAGATCTACAGAAAGCCCAATATAATAACGTCCATAGCTTCTGGAAATCTGTTGAAAACAACAACAACACACTGAAATTAGTTTTCACTTAGGAGAGTTGATTATAGGCCTTCCACCCTTGGAGAACACAGGTGTTTCCACACAATCTCTTTTTTTAGTTTTTACTTTAGCAATGTATTCTGGTCTATGACATAACAATGTCACTCAGCATTATAGATAGAACCATATTTTTTGCATTATATGAATGTGCCAGACCACAAAGGAAGTTCCCTTTTCAGGAAAATTAAGTTCTTAAAGTGCTTTGTTTGAATATATTTGTGCTTTGTTTGAAAATTTATCAGCTATTCACATGTCTTTATATTTGTTGGGTTACCTGTTTCCATATGAAGGTATTCTCGACTCGGCTGGTGATTGTGACCAGGTCCCCGTGGTTTTGTTGACAGAACTTACGGGCCTCCTCCATGGACAGCGAATTTCTATTTATAAAATACTGATTTCCTCTCCACTCCAGCCAACCGTCCGCTGTTGTGTTGAACTCTGAAACAATACACACACTATTTGTTAAATTTCTTTTATTTAAAGTGAACAGGCTAGACATTTCACTTAAAAATAATTACATATGGTAATTATATTTAAGATTTTATTTAGAATCTTGCAAGTCTTTTCTAGTTTAGTCATTTCGGTGAAGTTTGATCCATAACTATTATCGTTACTTATTAACAAGGGTCAGAACTATTCAAAATGACACAATAGCTGATTGTGAATGATTTGAAAAATAATAAACCATTATTTTGTTAAATCAGTGTTTAAACTATCAGAAAAAAAACTTTTCTTTTGTGTAAATTGTCCCTGCATTTTGGTTGTAATCTATGACAGTTGATGATATCTTGCTTTAGACGTTACTGAATACATACCTTGAGTGCCAGGTAATAATTTAAATAATATATTATATCTGTCAAATTAACTTTAAGTATATATATAGGTTTGTGTACTAATATATCATAGAGACACAGAACTGTGTTCTTACCTGATGAAGTATTATTTCGAGGTGGTCTTGGAGTGACCCCTAAAAGAAAAGAACATAACATAACATATTCAGAAATACTGTCATCTTGATGCTGATAAATACTCACACAACACAACAAGAATGTAAAACAAAACATTAATAATGTTCTATCTGTGGGTTTCATCTTTCTGTTATATGCAATAATTTGAGCACTTTTTTCTCATTCAAAAATATTATGTATAGTTTTAACTGTATAATCAGTTTAACTGACTGCCAATCTGCTCCATCGGCACTTAAAGCCATCACCAACTCACTCACACACCACATTCATAGCAGGCAATGTGGGTGGGGTGCCTTGCCTCAGGACACAACAACACTGGTGGAACACTGTGGCACTAGATATTCTCAGCAGTCTGCCATCTGGGTATGGATTTTTTTTACAGCACTTGTTAACATAATTTGGCCCCTATTGTACTTCACCTGCACGGATTTGACAGAGCCAGTCGTTGTAGCTCTCACAGTTTGCGTCATTCCAGGAACCTCGCTCATCCCAATTGTAAATCGTAAACTCTGCACAGGCCTCTGCGTTATTGAAGTTATTTGGCTCCCCCTCCTGCCAGTGCTGGAAGTTCACCTACAAATACAGCAGGAAGATTTACTTTAATAAGCTTTTATTTTAGTAGATTTTAAGAAATAAAGATTTTTATTGGTTATTTGACTTATTTTAAAGTAATTGCATGTAGCCTGTACTATTACTGGGTGAATTAATGAACTACAATCACCAGAGCCTTAACCTGCATAAAGAGGACCCATACAAGTTTTTCTCATTCTCAGTATGGATAGGCCATGCTTCATAAGAACCTCCAGAATTTACTTATCAATCTGATTAATTGATTTGCTGTTTAGGTAGTGAGGACGCCTTTAGGTTTAAACCTATGGAAACTTACATACAGTTTCTTTAATGTATTTAGATAAAAATATTAGAAACAAACAAACCGGGCTCCCGTCGCTCCAGGCATATCCAGTGCTTGAGTCCGGGACGTAGAGACCAATCCAAGCTTTTCCATGACTTTAGAAACACAAAAGTATATTTGTCAGATGAATATAATATTTTTAATGAACAATGAAACAAACAAATTGATATGATCTAACAATGAAAAAGTACCGTGCCACTCGTAGCTCGTCACTGCTGTGAATACTGAGCAGATCTCCTCCAATGTCTCTGCAGTAATCTCGGGCCTCAAACCAGGTCTTCTCATTCGCTCTGGGCCCTGTGAAAAACTATAATACAGACACATAAGTAAGCCAGTGTTTCTCATAGTCCATGTCCATGCTTGTAGTAATGTGTTCTAATGTTAAAACTATTTAGAAATAAGCAGAGGCGAAGAGGCAATAAAATGCATTTCTGCTCCATAAATTGTATTAAATAAAATGATTCAAATCTGGATTGATTGTGCCTCTTATTGTGTGAACCACTGGTTGGTATTCATAGTTGGTATAATAATAAACTATATTTACATACTCATCAGCCTGTCCAGAAATCTACCAAATAACCTCAAATTCAATGTGATATTTTTTCACAATTTTAGATTAACTTGGTCTGGTTGGTTTCAATATTTATATTTGAAATCCTTGACAAGGTTATGAGGAAACTGTCAAAAGTGTAAAGATGTTACTCTACTCAACCAGAAAAAATACTCCATACCATAATAATAATGTAGGCTAAGGCAAAAAAAAGTGTATACCCTTGTAATTATTTTGCAAGGTACTCTCACCAACAATATGAAGAAAATGCAGGCTAAAACAATAACTGCTGATCAAACCTTAGAACAGTAGTTTCTGGTTGGGATCTTGTTCCAGCCATCTGGGCATTTGGGTGGAGACACAGTGGGTGGGGGCTGGGTGACTGTAGCGCCCTCTGCCTGATGTTTACAGATATACTTCTCTGCGTTAGTGCAGGGCAGCAGGTCCCAGAGTCCAGCCATAACTCCAGTGGTCATCGCTACACAACCCTGCTGGTATCCTTGCAAACATAAATTAGGTAGTTAACTCATTTAGTCAGTTTGCTTTTGAAATTTATATCTAAGTATTACTTAAAATAATATATAAAGCTCTATGAGGTGACTGTAGCTGTGATATTGGGTGATGCAAAATAAAATGAATAAACTCTATTTATCTAAAATGATCTCCCCTATAATACAGTTTGTCTATAATACAGTTGTCTGTCACTTATCCATATTTTCAGTAATATATGTTCATATATAATTTCTAAGAAGATTAATAATACCATAATAATTGCTATTAATATGATTAGTATAATAAACAATAAAACCCATCCAGTATTTAAAGATACACTTTTATCTTATGCCATACTGTGGAACATTCCAAGCATAACTACTCCATGGAGACAAGCCTAGGGTGGGCCTGTCACCAGTTGCATAGTGAACTTTTAGTTTAGGAAATACATGAAACAAAGTTCACAATCGTGACAAAGTGGCATATAACAAAATATCCTTTGTATTTTTGGTATTCAATAATTCTTTTAAAGCTTTTTTGTGATGAAACATTATTTAATTTGTACCTGGCATGTTGGCGTTCCAGTGAGTGAATCGAACTTGGTCCGTATTGGTCCAAACAAAACGATCAATGTCGCCCGTATTGGAGAGACCAATCCAAAAATATTTCTCGGGCCGAATCCCCACCAAACTCACAAGGAATGCATTGTCCACTCTGTAAATAGAGAAGTAAAATAAGTATTTCTAAGTGGGTATGGTGGCTAAAGGGTCTTGTCCAAGGACAAAACAACAACTCAAATCAAGTTTTTATACTTAAAGGTACTGTATCTGATTTTACTAGTTCCAGTTCTAGTAAAAGTAAAAAGTAAAGTAAAAGTAGATTCTAAAACTAGTTCTTTTAAAATAGCAGGGGTTCTTACGCATTTCATGCATGTAATTCACTGTGATGTGTTTAGTACTTTTCACAACTCATAGAGACCAGTTTGGAGTCTTGCTGTGACAGCAAAGCTAACAAAAAAATAACATTCACACTTCTAGATCATCAGACAATAAATGCTTTCTGAGTAGATGCAGACAGCATGCAGCATATTTTGACCTGAAGAGTAGCTTCTACAATATAACTGTACACAAGCAAGACAAATTTAGCTTAAATGCATAGGACTTCACGAAGATGCTCTTACCCATTTGAAACATCAACCAGGTAGGAGTTTGTCCTCTTGCAGTCATTATTGGCATCATCAAATGTTTTGGTCTCTGTTCCCACAAAGTAGCAGTATGAGCCATGCCTCTTCCAGCCCTGTGTAGTTGGAATTAAAGCAACAGTTTCATTTAAAATATGAACTCAAACAAGACATATTATACTTTTTGGGGTATTTTTTATTATTATTATTATTTTTCATGTTGTTTAATGCAAACTACAATATTGATCCAAAAGGGCTTAACAATGCTTCCTGTGCAAACCTGCAAAATTGGAAAACCTGCCTCTTAATAGTGGCATTTCATTTTAGCAAGCAGTAGATTGTCAGTTATATGTTTTTACTGTTGAAATTTTAACCTTTACCTAGACTGTGATATATATATTTATCATATCAGATATTTCCAATCACAGGTAAGTAAAGAAAAATAGGTAGAGTTAGGGGGTAGACTTTCTAAGTACTCAAGTCTCGCATGCAGAACAATAGAAGATCAAGTCAATGTTATGTATTATGCCCCCTTTACCAATAAAAGATATATTTTCTAATTGTGCTTGACTTAGATTTAGTTTTAATAATTCTTAATATTACTCACAGGTTTGCAGCCCACGTCCAAGTTGATTTCGTCTCCGGTTGGTTCACTGCCGCTCTGCTTCATACAAATAAAACCGTGCTTTTCATCACAGCTACGATCTGCCCAGTTTCCTTTCTGCATAAGGAGAATAAAGTTCACGTTTAGCAGGAAATATACACCAGGATTACACCAAAAACTGTGAAACAATTACATGAATTATGTCAACTGGACAAAGATTTTTTTGAGTGAGTTGCCTTATATCTGCTTGAAGGAAGCTAACCACACTGAAAATAACACACCTACTTGTTTACTCCATAAACTCAAGAAGGTGCCTGGATGAGCTGTGAAACTGTCCAGTTGACAGAGCTGATTTTTTTTGTTAAGGATCCAACCTGGAATACTGAGGCATTACACAGACCACATCTCCAAAGGTCAATATGCTCTGTTCCACCTTGTGATGCCATGAAGCAGAAGTTTTCAAGTTAACAGCTACCTTTTACCTTTTGTTCAGTAGGCATCTGCAGTTCCAGGGCTGAAATTGTCCAAATGATTCTGGTGAAGGTGCATGGATTTTAAAAACACAGTTGAGCACTTCTTGTATCACCACATGACATACAAGTTGGAACTTGTCTTTTTGAGAGTAGAACTAAATATGTAGGGTTTGTTTGTTAAAATTAAACAAACCACAGCTCCAGGTATGTTTTTGATTAGGAAACAACACCATAAATATACCATAAATCTTAAAATAGTATAATATAGGCTCTTTAATATATTTGCTGTCATTGTAGCATTGTTTATTAGAACTACAGCAACTCTCCAAAACCCATTTTTTGTCCAGTCCAAATGTAAACACTCATTTTTATCACGTGTACAGTCTTAGGGCAGTTTTGTGGGAGATCAATAAAAATATGGAAATACTTTGTCACAGCCCTATTTGAAAGGAGTGTGTTTGAGCCAGTACCTCTCCGGTCATGAGGACACAGTCTTCCATTTCTCCAGACACAGAGGGCTCTCCATACAGCCAGCTGCTGAAGAGCACTGGGGACTGGTCGATCCACTCAAACAGGCCCTCAGTCCTCTGGTCGTTCAGGCCGATCCATAGCTGATCTGACGCGGCTGCCCTCACAAATATAAAGTGGACATAAGTTATAACAAATTAATCAGTGCATATTTTAAATTTTTATAGCAGAACTTTTTATTGATTATTAAAATAAAAGCAATGGCTGCATGTCACTTAATGGCTATGCAGTGTCTATGTAATGTCTGTGTTTCTACATAATTTAACTAATTATTAAGTTTTAAGTTATAATTATTAAATTATACTTCTTCACACTTATTTTTGTACATTTGGACTTTGCAGCTCTGTTGTCTATACACAGTAGCTTGTATTATTTTATTTTGACATCAGATTGCTCTTGTGATGTCCTTATTTGTAACATTACTACAGTTAAATAAAATAAATAAATAAATAAATAAATTCCTTAATTCAATGTGAAAACAGCCATTAATGGTGCACTACATAACTTTTCTTGTAGAAAGTCTGTTAACTGCTTGAAGATAGTATTACTTTGCCTTGAATGTATTAAGTTACACAGTATAGCATTAGCTTTGTGGATCTTGCATTTACTCAATTACAGGTAGTTTATTGCACAAAAACACCTTGTGAAACATGCATGCTTACATAGAAGAGGGCTGCATCTCTACATATATTTTAGCCTGATGGCACCATTTGCTTGACTTCATTACGATAGTTTAGTTTAATGCTATATTGGAGAACATTCTACGCAAAGCAACAACATCTCTATAGAGACAAGTAGGTTCGCACCCTCTACCAGAAAGGTTAGATAGTACATGTTCCTCTCACCGTATCCAAGTTGAGAGATGACAAAGCTCTGGTCTTCCACGTGTCGAATGCTCAGCAGATCTCCAGCTTCTTTACGACACTCTTTCACAGCTTCTGACCAGGTTTTGGCCTCACGGTGAAGGTGGAAGCAGTGACCATTGTAGGGAATCCAGGGACTAGGACAAAACCCCTGCTCAACTGTGGAGTACAACAGCTATGTTTAAATAAAGTTTCAACTTATTACCATTACGACTACTTCTACTGCTACTCCTACTCCTAACTGCTTCCACTGCTACTACAGCAACAACTATTAGGCCTACCAATACTTTCATTACTGTAACTATTATTACAAGCAACAGCTACTCTATAACTACTACTACTGCTACTTATTACTAAATTCATCTAGTACTGCTGTTGTTACTGCTTGCAATAATACTACTTCTCACAACAGCATCAACTATTACTACTACTACTACTACTACTTTCACTTCCACATCCTAATTCTGTATAATTTTACAGAAATGAAATTAACACTGGACATAACCCAAGACAAAACCAGGACTAATATAATCATATGACAAGACAATATTGCATGACAGTTTGAGAATCGATGAGTCATGGACGAACTGATCAGTGTTAGATCGATATCGCGATACTTGCCATAGTATTATTTGATACTGGATTGAATTAAAAAATCACAGGTATTGCTCATCACATATTATCCCATAGAGATGTATCATACCTATAATTGTTGGAGGTGGCGCCCCACTCTTGTAGCATATGTAGCCCATTTGTTTTCCACAGGTTGAGCTCTCCCAGGTCTGCTGCCCAATAGTGTCAATAATCGCACAGTTGTGTCCAGGGTTTGGCTGCGGATTTCCTGAAGAATAAGTAGCAATATCAGCTTCACATTCTCAGCAACATTAGATATTTAATACTGATGGGGCAAGTAAAATGAATATTGTTAAAGAGCATGTTTGTAGAGGTGTAAACGACAGGTGCAATAAGATTTATCTATTAAAACGACAAGATGTGTAGTTTTTGCAGAGAACATTCTATTAGTGCAGCCCTAATTGTAATTCATATGGCCTTGACACGAGAGTCAAATTAATAATGTTGTATGCAGGTAATAACTAACTACAGTGGAAAGAATGCATATTAAAATCCATAACTCAACTCATTCTAAGAAGAGATATCAAAAAGGATAGCCCACACAAATGAACTAGAATCCAGAATTTGCTATAGTACAACACGATTCAGCAACATTAACATATAATTTATTTATTTATTTGTATATTTATATCTGCTGTCTGAGCTGAGAAAAAGCTAACGTTAAACTTTGAGCTAGATTAATAATTATTGTCTCATTGATTTACCAGGAGTCCATCGGACGTATCTGAAGGGTTTTCCATCGGCCCACTGCCAGCCGTGCTCAGGATCCAAGACTAGACCAATCCAGACCCTGAACCTATTGGATCCAAGAAGAACTGCGCGGAAGAAGATGGGAGAAAACAAAGGAATAAAGGTAAAATTGTGAGCCAGGCTGCCACGATTAACTGACTGATCGTATTTTGATCGTAATCGTTATCTGGACTATACATAGCTAAAATGCCTAGTTAGCATAGCTGCAAAAAGATCTCTTCATAACAGAGATGTTAAAAAAGTTTTATGTCTAATTTCCATCATGAATACACTTTACACATGACACGTGGGTTAGCTGCTTTTGTGGCCACCTGCCTCACACACTGAGCAGCTTTTGAAACGATTTGTTTTTTGAGGCTCAGTTTTTAACATCATATCATGGGATCATTTTAACCAAGCAAGAACCAAGAAGTGCAGCAGGTGCAGTTTTAAGAACTGTTGGACTATGCGAAATGAACAAAAATAAATAAACTAGAAAAGCACTCAGAGAGCGCAGACCTCCGCCAAGGACTACCCCCATTTTTTATATAAATTGCGATAAAATCAGTCTTCTGGATCAGATCCGGATCAGCCTTTGGAATATGAAAGAGGATCCCATTGTCCATCCCTGAGTCAAATGTCATGGGGTTTGGTCAATAATTAACCGAGATATTGAGAAACAAATTTTTTGGCCCCATTTACCACAATGTTAACTAAAATTTCAAAGTGATCCAGAATCCAGGATTTCTTCCGGATCACCCCCAAAATGAAATCAGTTCTTCCTTTTCACATTTCCAACAAATCCTGAAAATTTCATCAAAATCGGTCCATAACTTTTTGAGTTATGTTGCTAACAGACAACCAACCAAACAAACAAACAAACAAAAACAGACAAACGCCGGCAAAAAACATAAACTCCATGGCGGAGGTAATAAATAATTTAAAAAAATGAATAAAATGAGCTGTTCCATGGAAAAGGCTAAAGAGCTTTGGACATTTGAGCTGCTACAAGTTTTTACACCATATGTGGAAGCACATGTGGTTGGAGACCTTCAGAGGAAATACTTTAAACAGAAGGATTGTGTGAAATGGACTTTTCTCATATCCATGGAGACTGTGTGCACAGGCTTTTTATAGCAAATGTGGCAGCAAATGTGGCAGATGGACACTGTTTAATTAGCTCATATAATCATGTCAGCATTGTAAAGATTTCATACCTCACCACTTACTACTTTTCTACTCTACTTAACTTAAAGCTTAATATTATATCTTTTAAATGAAAAAAGTCCTCAAATGTTAAAATACATAATTTATATTTATAAATATCTGAATGCAATTATACACTATGATAATAAATGAATGAGTTTACTAAGTATTTTTTCTGGTAGAAGGTCCACACCTGCCTGTCTCAATGGAGATTTTATAGTTTTACCTGTAATGTTCCACAGTATGACTTTAAACTTATATATCTCCATAGATACAAGCAGGAGATGTTTAAAGGTATTTTTGAGCAATCAACACCTGTAGTTGAATAAATGTTAGATAGGTTTAATGCCATACTGGGTAAAATTCCAGCCAAAGCAATAACATCTCTTTAGTGCACCTTTAATGATTAAATACTTACCACTGTAAATGCACAGTGCACAAAAACACAAAACAAATTGAGATCAGATGTTTACAATGGAAGAACCTTTGGAAAGCGGAAGCCCTTAAGTTCCTCAACAGTCTGGATTGCACAATCAGACCCTGCTCTCACTGATCTTTGGAGTAGCATTTTTAGGAAACATTAGAACAAGGGTGGGCTTAACTCAGTTCTGCATAATATTAATTGTATATCTTTATTAAAAACAGTAAATAGCATTGTTTTGACAAGCTGGTAAGACTGGTAAGAGTTTATGTTATGACTAAGCCATGAAAAAGTGAGGTTGCCTTACAGAAAACGTCACTAAAAAAAACTCCTCTAAAATAAAAGTAATGCAGCTTTAGTCCACGCATGAGGTAGAATTATAAAATATGTTTATTTTGTAATTTAAATTATCTTAAAGGATCCGGTCAGAGTGGCTCAGTAGCCCAGGAGCTGTACAATGCCCAGTATCAGAAGGATGTGAAGGTTTTGTTGCTTGCTTTCTCTCATTTTAGTTCTTTAATTACACCTATTTAAATGTTTCAAAACTTTTAGACTCAAATTGTTGAAAACATGCAACCTATACATCTTCATGTAATTACTGTAAGTGTCCGCCAGAGGGCGCCATACCTGAGACAAAGGCCTGTTCGTTGGGATCTGAGATGCTGAGCAGATTGCCTCCCTGTTGTTGGCAGCTGACTTGAGCTTGGGTCCAGGTCAACGCAGCCTCCAAGTTGATCTGGTAATACGCTCCTGTCGCCACGTTCCTGACCCAGTGCTCATTAGCTAAATATAAACAACAAAACATCATACATTTTTTATTTATTTTTTTCTTTTTGATAAATATTAGTATTAGGCCTGATAGTACAATACATTTTGGGGGTCAATATTTATCATACTCTTTCATTGCACTAGTTGGGATTTTTTTCTGTACTATGATAAGATTTGAGGAGAAGGTCGAATAAATAACTTCCATGACTCAAATAGAGCTACAAACTAACTATTAAGTGACTAAATATGTGTTTCATTTTGCTTTTTTTTTTCCTCAATATTGCACATTTAGAGTTTGTTTTTTTTTGTTTTTTTGTCAATAAGGCAGATAATCCTGCTTTAGGGTTGTGTCAGTGGCATAAATTTGTTATATTATTATTTGTTATATATCATACTTTGCAAAAATGGTTACCGTGACAAACCTAGTTAGAATCTATTATTTAAAATACAAACTCACACATGGTTGGACAGTAGCCCCAGCGTTCATGTTCATATTTCGTTTCAATGGCGCACCATGCCCTCCTGGTGGACGAATCAGCGAGGGTGCAGTCTCCGTACCAGCGGTCTTTGTACATGAAGGGGAACATGCAAGGCTTCCCAAACGCATTCCCCCCAATGGTGTACAGCTCTGGAGGAGGGAAACATATTTAAATTGGATTATTTAAAACCAGTTACATATATATAACATGCAAACTGTGAATAGACAGATAGAGACTGCATAGGTGCAAATGTAGATTAAACCTGATAGTAATGTACTGAGCATGATAAATACTTACTAAATACTTTCAATTAGTTTTTGATTTTTCACTTTCCGATATGAGTTAACAAAGTACATTTTCTCATATTTTGCACCAGTATTGAATGTGCGTCACAAAAAATGTCACCGCATTACTCAGGCTTATCAAAATACAGTAAACATTTGCTTTATTCAGACATCTTTTTACATAGGGGCTGTGAATTATCTATTAATCTGATGGATAGTGACAAAATTATAGTTTAAAGACAAATTTTGTCTGTTTGTAATTAAATTTTATATTATAAGCCTTTGCTGAGAGTCAGTAGTATTATTTGCAAACCCTCAAAACAACAATTTGTACCACAAACTCATAAATCTTGTAAATCTTCAGCCTCCACAAAAGCATCAGATTATTCAGTCAGACTTCATTTCAGATTTGGGATTATTCTCATAGCCATTTTACAATTCCAATCTAGGATTATTTTTATGTGACCAGACAATGCTTTGAGAACCATCTGTAATCTCCATTGACAAGATGGTACATATTCATAATCTTCAACAATACTTCAGCTATTTGCACTGTTAGATTTGCATCATATTGTATATTTCCAGTCAAAGTCTATTTCTAACTTATTGTTTGGGTGGAATATATTATTACAGTTATTATGTACTACAATTATTCAGTGTTTTATGTTCTGTACCTCTGTAAGTCCTGGTGCAGGCTCCTCTGTTGGTCCCTACTATGGTGAGGTGATTGTTGGGCCCCACAGTTCGGGACAGAACTATGCTTTCGTCCTCTCGTACCTCCACAAACAGATTCTGGCCTTTCAGTACTAGCAGTGTATTATTTCGACATTCCCATTTCTGCAGCTCGCTCCGATCGTCACAGTCATAAAGACTGACTTCGCTGCCCACACTGTTGCCCTGGGCCCCGAGACATTTTTTGCTGGTTGTCACAAAAAGTCGGTTCCCAGTTGTCCAGCGCACCTCCGAACAGCGGGTGGACTTTTTAACCAGACAAAAACCAGTGGCTTTGTTGGTGAGTGTGAATGGGTTATCTATAAGAGACAATAAGAACAAAGCATTATCAAAAATATCAAGGTGTTTATGATTGGTTATTGCTGATTAATTGACAAATTGTCATAATGGGCTTGTTTGATAACAAAGTGGTATTGTTATGCCATATAGAGCAAATTCATGGGTTTCAACTTCTTGTTTAAACATTTAGGCAAGACTTTTCAATATTCAAAAGATAGGATATTTGCTTTGAATTCTTATGGCAACAGTCACATTTTTTCTTCTTCTGAAAGCCATGGATATAATGAAGTAATCACTGACTATGTACAACATGTATACATACATATCTACTCCATAAGTCAATAATATGTTTAAATTACTGGTCATTAAGAAATATAGTAGTTAGACCAAATCTAACATATGCACTGAACAACATAATTTGAGTATTAAATCTAAAAAATATTTTATCAACCAATAAAACTAATTAAACTACATTTATAGTATTCCAGCTATTTACAGGACTAGACAGATTAACAGAACTAAATCTAAAAATAAGGTTACATATCTTTTGTTGCTTTCAGAAAATGTATCAGTATATAGTAAACATTAAAAAATAATGCAATAGTATGCAGTCTATACGATATTTAGATCACAAACTGTACAATTGAATGAAAAATCTGTGGGAAAAAATGCTTAGTTGATAGAGATTGCTATAATCAACATGTAGCAACTGTCCATATACAAAGTTTACAAGATTTTTGCATACTGTACCATTTGCACATTGAGCAGTTGGGATTAAAACCATAAAAGCAGCCAGAGTTATCCACTGGTCCAGCGCTCTCCTGATAAGCTCCATTGTAGCCAACATGGTCAGTGCACTGCAGGCAGGAGACTTATGAGGCGGACCATCACAGAGACACAAACTTAAAATCACTGGCATTGCATTTTTTTTTTCTTCATTGAGAAAGTTTTGTGTTCCTGTTTACTTCCCATCCTCCAGAGAAATGCTGATTTCTTTGGTAGACATGACGTGGCACATTTGTAAGTTAGGCCTGAACTGAATGGATGGGCTCAGTAATAAAGCAGTAGTAGATTGAAATTAATTTAGTAATCTGAATATAATTCATATTTGTTTCATTCAAGTAAATGAAACAAAGAAGAAGAAAAAAGAAAATATTAAATTACTGAAGACTTGTTCATCAGGTAACTTGTCAGTGACAGAAGGTCAGTCCACTTTAGTTGAGAACCAGTGTTTTGAACTTTTTGGTACACTATGCAATTCTTGTAGTGGAAATGTCCGCCATGGAGATGTTATTGCTTTGACTGGAATGTTTCACAATGGCTATGGTTATACTGTATATGGTTATTATATATGGTTAGTCTTATCTAGAGATGTGGTAACCGAAAGCTCACAGTAATAATGTACTGTATGTTTAGAAAGTTTTTTTTTTATTTTTCTTGTCATCTCCGTGGAGACAAGCAGATACCTTCCGCCACAAAAGTTAGTGCAGAGTGCACCTTTAGGATCATAGTGAATAATATAATATTGCATACAAATCCAGTATATTAAAACACTGTGAAGCAGAGCCTATAGAAATGCTGATTGTCTGAGCTGTATATTGTGGCAGTCCAAAGATCTATACATGTTTTATGTCGGTGTCCTGATGTGGCTGTTTGCTGAACATCCTGTGCTCTCTGCACTTACTCCTCTGAGTCATACAGGCCTTTAATCAGAGCGTTTCAACTGTGTTTTCACTTCCTCTGTAGCTTTTCTCCTTTTCAGGATAGACACACAGGTAGTGTCTTAAATGGCTAATACCCAGTAAACAAGGAACTATAGAAAAGTGTTCAAAGCAACCATTAAAACATTTTTATCCATGGTTGATGAAATCAATGTTGCCATTGCAACAACATCAATACAAAGTAATTTGCATATTATATAATACAAATGGAGTCTTAATTGTGAGATCAATTATCAATTAAGAGCATGGGCTAATGTTAAATCAAAATATACCTATTGCCAACAGGTTGCCTCAGAAACATTGAAAGTTAACCCAAATTAAAGTTATTCTTTATAAAAAAAAAAAAAAAAAATACAACTCCATTTAACTGCATAAGAACTTATTTCCTGAGTCCTAGTTCACCAAAAGTCTTTCAAGTTGACATGATGTCACAATTTTAATGACAAGATTACATACAGTACACCTAGATCATCTTAGCCTTCACCCGATACGTGAAAATGTCAGATAAGGTCAGCCTATCACCAAGTATGTACAAAGATGTCTATTAAAATCTAATTCAGTTAAGATGATGCTTATAATTTTAAACAGTAGCATTAATGACAGTAGTAGTTTTTACAATGTGTAATATTTGCTTTATAAAATGAATTAAATGAATTTAATTGGGCCATAAAACCACTGTCCCAGTCCAGTCCCAGTGCTCTCTGGACTTTGGGATCCTAGATAAAGATAAGATTTGACGCTTTCACTGCTGCACGTACAATAAAACGTGTTCAAAGCAACCGAGGAGGTTAGCTAGGGATGAGCTCTATAGACTAATGCTAACAACTGGGATTTCATGCAGTTTTGGCTAGACATGCAGGCATTTCTGATTATACTGCCTGGTAAGAGATAAAAAGAGAGAGTTGAATTTACTGTAGCTGTTTTGTTGAGGAGAAAAAATATTAATAATAATTTGTCCTTCTCAGTTTTTCTGGTTGCAGTGTCTCCATGTTCTCAGTTCAGCTGTTTGAGTGGAGAATGTGTGCCATCTGGAGCAGGCTGTGATTTCAGAGAGGACTGTCAAGATGGATCAGATGAGGACTTCTGTGGTATTGTTTCTATTTTGTATGCAATACTTAAAGTACTTAAAGTTGCTCTGTGTAATTTTTCTGTTTGTCTCCATGGAGATATTATTGCTTTGCTTGGAATTTTCTACCGAATTGAAACCTATCTTGCATATTTAATTTGTACTGCGCACCTTGAAAAACATGCACTCTTACTGTGAGCAGGCTTGCGTCTCCAGAGATCTGACCTGTATCTCGATCTGTTGGCATCACCTGTTTGTCTCCATGGAAATAAGAAATTTAAAAGTCGTTCAGTGCACATTCAAGGCAAAGCAATAATATTAGTTCATTAGTTACACAGAGTAGCTTTTATAGATAGATATAGGTTAGTTTAGTGATGACATTATTCATCTCAAAGACGTGATTGTTGTCAGGTGAAAGAACTTTAAGACAAGACTACTATGGCAAGTGGGTGGAACCAGTCTCTAACCGATATTGATGAGATTTGTGCATCATAAGTTTCGATATTTCATCCCAAAACAGTAAATCTTCCATGTCATGATAAACGTGTCCCATTGTCACAGTATTGTCAAATCATCACAATACATAAATATATACCTACAATAAATAATAACAAGTGGCATAGCTTTCACCCAGCAATCTGAAAGTTGTTGGTTCAATCCCAGGCCCAGTATTGGCAACTGCATGTTCTGACCAAATACAAAAAATTAAATGTATATTCCTAGGCATAATTGGTTATTTGGGGTGACAGTATATTTTGATGATTTGTTTTTTAAACTCTTTTTTTGTCAGGATCATGTGACTTTGAGCATCACTTATGTGGGTGGAACTCTACAGGAGATGTATCATACACCTGGATACGGCAAAGAGCCAATAGTAGTGCAGTGCCTGGATACGACCACACCACAGGGAGTCCATTGGGTACTAAGGCTGGGTATTGTTAAGAAGTTGCCGATACAATACATACCTTGATTCAATACGATTCAGTATGATATATTTCAAATTGATTCGATACAATTAAATGAAAAATAAAGGCTAAATCATGGCTATGATACTAAAAGTCTTTTTTAAACCACTTCTTTTGCAAAGTTCAGATGAAACATACATTTTACTCATCAGTGAAAATGTCAAATCTGTTGCATAAACGAGTTTCCTTCCTCTTAACAAGCAAACAAACAAACAAAAAACTGTAGCACTGTAACAAAATAATTTTGTAAAATATACAAAAAAAAATAATTGGCCATATATTGATACAGCAGCCCATGATATCGATACTGTATCAGCACATTAAATGATACAATATGTTGATATTATTGCACACCCCTATTGGGTACACTTCCGGGCCAGTTATAAACAAAACACGAGATACATAAGATTCATTTATTGCATCTGAGATAAGATTTGATGATATTTTGTTGTTTATTTTTTTTCTATGCAGGATATGTGATGCAGATAGATGTCAGTGAAGGAGGGGCCATGTTTCAAAAGGCTATTTTAGAGTTCTCTGTTAAAAAAGTATTGGGTCTTGGGTGCTCTCTCAGGTACTTGATTGATATATTTCAGCATGCTTTCCCAATTTGTGAAAGATTAAAATAATAAAATAATTAGTACAATCCTGTAATGCAAAACTATGAGGTGCATTTTATTGTATTATATTTGTGTCCCTCATGATTTGCTGACATATAGTATTTTGATTGATGCATGTCTTTTTGATTAATACTGTACTGTCCTATACTGGAAGCTTGAGTGCTCAGAAAATGTTTGTTTTCACCTATTGTCCTATCCCTGCCCACAGCTTGTAGATTTTGGGTCATACAAAAGTGCTAAGATGTTGCACAGCCATTTTTTTTTTTATGTACAAATCTGCTGCTGGTCATGCAGGAATATGGCCTTTTCAGTACTGCAGTTTTGAACAGGAAGTTATTGGTCCCATTTCTATTATTAAGCTGTTTTAGATCAATATAGTAAAAGTGTTCATTGAAGAACATGTCAAATAATGACTGATGTATGTTATACTTTGTTACCAAATGCCAAAAAGCGTTATAACTCTTCTTTCATTTCAGCTTTTGGTACCACATATATGACATGGACACCCATGCTATATCGGACCTGAAAGTAAAAATAGTGAGAGGTTCGAGTGACAAAACGTTATTGTCCATTTCAAAAAGTAACACAAATGAATGGGAAAAAGCAACTGTTTTCATTGGGAATCAACCTAAAGGATATAAGGTTAGTACTGATTGTAGAAAATTGGTTTCTGTGCCTTTTTTGCACTTTTACCATTCCTCTCAAACTTAATGAAAGGCTGTAACTCACCCTGATTCCTCTCAAATGGGGTGTTCCACCTTTATTTTCAATTTATTTACTCCCACTCAGGGTTTCTGTATTATCTTAAAGCAGTTTATTATTTAAAACTGACTTTTCAAATTTTTAACCCTTCTGTCCCACTTCTCTATACTTACTTTGTTCTCCATTTTAATTGTTTTAATCAGTGATACATGTAGGATTCAGCAGTGTCCCATAGTAATTTTGGTACATATGAAAAAAAAATCTGTTTCTCACTGCTTGCATGATCTACAATAATCCATAGGAGATGCCGATAACTGCACGTCTCTTTGTTGTGATGCAGTTTACAGCAGCATCAGCCCTCTTTGGACTCTGTAGTTTTTTAATGCAGAACTCAGCTGACTTGTTCCTTGGAAATGTCCTTATTTTGGGTGTAATGTTTTTTTTTTTCTTTCTTTTACTCCACAGCTGCAATTTGTTTCCCAGCGTCCCTTCATGGGCCATAGCGATATAAAGTTGGATGATATCTTATTTAATAATTGTGGCTTGGATGACATACCTCCAGCTTCAGATCAGCTGTCTTGTGACTTTGAGAAAGACACATGCTCTTGGTATCATGACTACACAGCCAACCTTTTGTGGGACAGGAATAAATTTGAATTTGGGGACAACCCTGAAGTTACTGGTATACTTTGTACTAATATTACAATACATTATCAAACTATTATTTCATGGCATTGTTTAACTGTGCCTCTTGTTATTCTTTCAGGTTACCATATGGTAATAAAGGCCGAGAGAAATCAAAATATCAGTTCAGCAGCCAGACTTGTCAGCTTTCCCCAGTCAGCACACGAAGGCCTATGTGTCAGTTTTTGGTACCATATATTTGGCAACAATATAGGTATACCTCAAATAAATAAAAACAGCTATAAAACCGATGAATATTATCCCAGTTTTAGTCAAGTTATTGCTCTTTGTAGTCATTCATTGATTCATACTTTCTTCTCAACTCTAGGTTCATTAAAATTTATCACCAGACATCCTGGTGAAGAAGAAACAGTTGTGTGGGTGAGAAGTGGGACACAGGGAAATAAATGGAGATTTGCTGATTTGACTTTTCAAAGTGACAAACCAATGCAGGTATTTTTGGATAATCTTTTATTTTTATTTCCTCCCAAAGCAGTTGAATCAAAAACTTGCTTACTGGTTCCTAAATTTACAGGAATACAGTAACTATTTTATGGCACTCAAAAGCCTAAAATACTAATAATAATCACAAGCAACACTGAAAACCAACAAACTTTTTTTCTTAGACAAGCAAATTCTAATTTATACATGTTTGACTCTGTTTAGCTTTTCTTGACTTGTATAATTTCTGGGACAGTTTTTTTTGCTATTTAACTTACTACATCTGATTTAGTGTTGCTCGGGTTTGTAACAGTTGTGCAATTGTAAAATCATTCTCTAAGGTCCACTTTGTTACACCTGCATGTTTCCACAGATTTGCTGCTGCTTTTCCTGGCAGGTTCCAACATATGGTATTAGACCTAATTTAAGATAATTTTCCTTCATGAAAACAAGCAAGAATGTCACCAAACCAAGTTATAGGTCTGATCTGTGGAAAACCAAACCCACTCACACTAAGATTGTTGTTGTTTTTCAAGATGTTTAGCAATTAAAACTCCTGTTATTTAATAAATCTAACATAGATAATGCCATACTGAAGCTAACATCTCAATGGAGACATGCAGTTACATTGTGCACCTTCAGTCAAAGTTCTTTTTCACTTAAGTATATTTCATTCTACATTATTTTTCTCATCTCTAATGTTTCAGTTTATAATAGAAGCAGTGTTAGGGGGGACACAAGGGAGCATATCCATAGACGATATTGTGGTGTCCCGTGTCTCAAGTGGGTCCTGCCCTGCAGAGAGAGAGTGCACTTTCCAGGGGTCTCTGTGTGGCCTTCAGTCTTTTGGAGGTTTAGGCTGGTCCAGGGTCAAAGGGAGTGTGCTACCAGCTAACGCTCCAGGACCAGAGGCAGACCACACCCTGGGGACGGACCAAGGTAAACCACTGTTTTAAGAAGTTATTTTTTGTCTACTTGATTCAGTCTATTATATTCAGTTTATATATTAAGGATAATACAGAAAATGCCTCTTAAAACAAACATGAATTAGTTTGTGGATCAAGTAATTGGAAGAATCGTCCCTAATCATTCCTTCAATCAAAAAATATATTTACTGTATAATAGAACTGGCTTAGGGTTATGTGGCAGCCAGTTTGTATGACCAAATCTGTTTAATTCAATTAACTGTACTGATTTTGATGTCTATATTGTTCAGTAGGTTTCATGTATCAACAGTAAATGCCTTTCTTGTTGTGTAGGTTACTACTTGAGTTCTGAGTTGTGGAGTCTTGCAGCGGGGTCTAAAGTGTCTGTGATGACAGCAGACATGGGGCCCACTGCAGCTGGTGGAGAGTGCCTAATGTTCTGGTACCACATGGAGGGGTTGGGCGATGGTGAAATAAATATTTATGTTCAAACCAATGAAAGCAGTGCAGAGCTGGTCCGAGTGTGGAACCGACAGGGGGATCAGGGCAGCCACTGGAGACACGGGAGAATCTTACTACACAGTCCAAATCACCAGTTTAAGGTAACATCATATTGTGTTTAAAGATCCTACATTTGTTCAGCTAAGCATCTGACGTTTCAGTTTTATAATTCGAGTCAGATATCTGTCAAAATTCTCGAATGTCACTCCTTCACTCTTCATCCCCATTTCACATTTACATTTGCCACATTCATTAAAGCCACTGAGTCAAAAATATACATACAAATTGAATATTTAAAGTTGTGCTATGTAGGGCTGTGCCAAAAATTGAAAGATCGATAAATCATGATATGTATTTTAGTCGATTTCAGTGATAAGACAAGTGCATTTTAATCGCAAGGTTTACCGCTAATCGTGTTGCAGTAAGAGAGCGTGGTGCTGATGAGGATTTATACTCTTGTTTAGCAAAAAGCATCCTGAGCCACAGGGCGTCCCTTTGCCTCCTCACATGTTCACAAGTTTTGACTTAAATCTGCAGAAAATGTACCTTGCTGTTGAGACCAAATGTGGAGACATGAAGAACTTAATTCAGTCATATGAGTTCTGCCTTGGTCCAACCCCGAAGATCTTATCTTTATATACAAATCCATACACTATACTCTGTCATTCATTACCTGGTGTGGATTTCACTGGAAACACTGCAAAATTTCAGAAGAAATTACTCACTTACTTTATGACTTCCTCTGTTCCATGGAAATGTGGAAAATAAACAATTCTAATGTCTCAATATGATCATACACAGTGCGCAGCATGCTACAGCATTAATTTTCTTAAAAAAAAGTTATTTCAACTTTGTATTTGAGACTGGGCCCAATACTGTAGAGCTCCAAAAGGACAGTTTTGGCTGGGGATAGGTTGGTATAAATTGGCCTCTGTGTAATTCGATGACCTGTGTGTTTCAATGAAGATGTTATTGATTACTCATTAAACATTAATAGCTGAGACAAGTATGTAGTGCTACCAAGCCAATTTACAAGTCAGAACAGTGTAGAGACAAGTGGGAGAATACATGTTTTCGCATTTATTTTTGAGAAATAAAATATAATAATAATTAAATAAATGCAAAACAGATAATGCCATACTATAAAGCAACAGCATTTACATAGAAACAAGCAATTGGTGGACCCCTGCCAAAAGATTACATAATGTACATAAAATAATATTTAAACTAATTAGAACATGAGAAAACTAAACTATTCATTGTTGCTTTTGAACTGCAGGTGATATTTGAGGCAGTTGCAGGTCCTGAACCAAAGGGAAATATTGCTATAGATGACTTGACTGTGCTAAATGATGCCTGTCCACCCCAAGGTCAGTAAAAATGTGTAGTTTTGGTCTCTGCATACTCTAAATATGGTAAACTAAATAGTACTTATGCTTCTTATCTTTTCATAAAAGGTTTTTGTGACTTTGAAATGGACTTCTGTGGCTGGGTGAACAGTCCACCTGTCGAGACTGGACTGCACTGGGACTGGCTTTCTGGATCCAGTTTGGGAAATTCATTTATCCCAAGACGAGATCATAGCCTTGATTCTCGATTTGGTAAATACTCACTATATATTATACAGAAATGCTTATTGCTTTTTATGAATCCAAATTCATTTCAGTCTTGAGAGTAAAATATTTGTAATGCTGTAATCCTGTATTGTTCAACCCTGTGTACCACTGTTCAAAGTCAGTGAGTTTAACCAGTTTGTAAATCAAAATTTGTATGTTTTTATTACACTTTCTAGGTCATTTTGCCTTCTTCACAAATACTAAACCTAATGAAATGGCTCGGCTTGAGAGTGAATTGATGGACTCAGTGGAAAAAGCCTGTTTGGAGCTCTGGCATTACTCATCAGATTGGGTAGTTGACTGTAAGTTTATTTTATTTGTTAAACTAGCAAAGTTTTTTATAATATACTTTGAGCATCATGTATTTTTTAGCAGTGCAAACAGATGTTTTATTTGTATGTGTAAACAATTGGTGCCACTTTATAATAACTACACCTTAATTAGCCTAAGTAAAGCATAAACAGAAATATAATTCATATTTAACAAAGTGTTTATAATGAATTATTCCTGTTTAATAACTTCCTATTAAAGGGCTAGAAGTTAGGGTATTAACTAAGTAATTACTAAGCGTAAATCATTCTTAATAAACAATTTGTTCATCATTAAATTTTAAGAAGAATTAAGTTTTTGTTCATGCTTTATTAAGGCTAAGTGTAATCATATCATATATATCATATAATAGTATCAATAACAAAAACATGTAATGATGTCATGCTTTTGCAAGTTCAGTTCAGATCAGTATCTCAAAAGGTTAGAATGATTTTTGTAACAATGTAATAATTCATACCCACAACCACTCTAGTCCTTAGAACATTGTAATTACTTGTTATTACTTGTTGGTATATAGTGGGATACATTATAATGGATCAAGTATGTATCAAGTATTGTGTAACATTTGTGTGATTTTCTTCTACATTGTGATTTTTTTGTTTTGTTTTCAGATCCTTCAAACTTTATTTTGACTGTACTGATCAATGAAAATGATTCCCTTCAACCCCTGTGGAGCACACATGGGTTTTTGAACTCCTCCTGGATCCTCGGTAGAGTGGATTACATGGCATCTGGGCTACACCAAGTAAAACATATAGTAACATACTGTTATCATACACAATGCCATATTTACACACGTGTTCATTTATATTTCAATGGTTGTTGCAGATTGTTATTGAGGCCACTTGTCCAGAGTCAAATTGTGGCAGTATTTCTCTTGATGACATCCATATTATGAAAGATATTTCATGCAGTGACTTAATCCCAACAACAACTGCTCCTCCTCCAACCACCCCTGCCCCTCCCTCCGCCATGGACTGCACTTTTGAACAAGGTCACAAATTTCCTCAAATGTAGTTTACCGAAAACCAGATCTCTATAGAAATACTTTTATCTTAAAAATGTCTACAGTTCTTCCCAGTAAAATGACTAATGTTTCATGACACATAGACCTTGTAATTCCAGCATATTGTTGCATTTCTCAAAAATCTTTTCAACTCTCCAGCATATGCCACGTGCTTGTCTTGTTATTGTTATTGTTATTGCTATGTCTATGTGCTATGTGCTATGTCTATGTTATTGATTTGCCTAGAGTGCTCCACAATATGCCATTGAATTTGATGGAGACAAGCAAGTGATTACACCAGGCCAAGTTATAGGTCAGGTCTATGGAAAGGTGACTGTAAGAATACTTTTCAAGGGATTCTTGAGGAATAAATACAGGAATGTGCTATATAAGTAAAGTGGATTGGATTGAATACGTTTTAGGTTTGATTTTTAACGCATACACGTATTCTATAGATGTCCTATATAGTGGACTGGTCATAAGAAGAATAAAAATATTTTAGTTATAACCCTGGAAATCATTGTTTCAGTTATTGACAGCTCCTCAATTTGTGTTGAAAGTTGCTGAAAGTTCTTGGATATTTGTGTCTTGAATGTACAGGTCTGTGCACCTGGGTTCCAGAGGTTGGTGCAGATGTGAATTGGACTCTTAGGAATGGACTTAATATTGATCACCCATGGCATGGGGCTCAGTATGACCACACTGTTGGAAATAATCAGGGTATTTATGTATTTATATATGTATGTATGTATGTATTATACTTTTGACATTGGTTTAAAAAACATTTTTATTTCTTCAGGTTTCTTTTTGCTGTTAAATGGATCTGGCTCTGAAGATGGCGAGAAGGCCTTTATATCCACCCCAATTCTGGAGTTTTTTTCAGAGTTTTGTGTTGAATTTTGGTTTTACATGTCAGGGCCAACTGTGTCCTCATTGGATCTGCTCATTCAGACCGTAAGAGTGTTTTTTATACATTTTTGTTTATATTTTTGTAGAAACTAGAAATTGCACTTGATTGCTGTATTTATGTTTATTTAGCATACTATTTTCTAGTGAGTGTTCCCCACTAGTAGCTTGTTTCACTGAAGATGTTATTCCTTCACCTGGCAATATTCCACAGTATGGCAGGTTAAACTTATATCATTAAACATTTATATCATTACTAGTGTTGTTATTGCTCCAAAATTAACGGACATCTCCATCCTTACTGTAAGCAGGCTTGCCACACCACAGATCTGGTTTTCTCCATATGTTTATTATTGCTATAGTGGAGAACATTATAGGCAAAACAGTGGTGACAAGCAAGTAGTAGACCCCCCACAAGAAAAGTTAAGTAAAACAAACTTCTGTTTTTCTTTTCTAGAAATCTTCTGACTTGTTGGTGTGGACACGAGATGGAACCCAGGATCGAAAGTGGACTAAGTCTCAAGTAAATATTAAGAATAATGACATAAAGAAGGTAATTTTTTTTTTTTTTACTTAAACTCATGTACACAAGTATTTATGCACAACAAAATGCTCAATTACTAATGTATTATGTTTCAACCCACAGCTCTTGTTCAGTGCGTACAGAAATAAGAGCAGTGAAGGTTTTATTGCTGTTGATGACATTACAGTGAAAGGCGGAGTTTGCCAAAATCATGGTAATGTGTTTTTTTGTTTTTGTTTTTTTGTTCATGCTTCCATCTTCTGTAGACATTATCAATTAAATTAATGTCTAGTGCATTTTTATCACAGAGAGATGGAATAATACTTTGATTGATTAGTAAAATAAAACATTACTAAGGAAAACTGCAAGGGTTTGATGACTTTTTGTCTTGTCTTTACATCTGTTCTGTTTTTCTTCTGTTTCAGACGTGTGTGGTTTTGATGTGGACTGGTGTAATTATGAAAATGATGTCAGTCATGTTGGACGGTGGAGTCGAACAAAAGCTAAAAATACAAATCCAGATCATACTTACCGAACTGAACATGGTGAGGCGTAATTTGCTTGTATCTTATGACTCAAGATTCCAGTAACAGTTTCTTATTTTTCAGCATTTGACTCAGTCACTGAGTACATCCTGTCTCTTTGGAATCATCTGTATTCATGCTGACGATACAGATTTAAGCAATCATTACATCAAAACTACAGTTACTTATTGTCATGTGTCGTCCTCCAGGTTTTTATATGAATGTACTGTTGTCAAACTCAACCACACCTAAAGTGGCTCAACTCCTCACTTACGAGCTTCCAGCGGCTGCAGAGATGTGTGTGCGCTTCTGGTGAGGCCACTGTAACATAGCATTGTGCAAGTCCAAAGTCTGTGAACTTCCAGAATATGGCATAAAAAACATGACCCATTGTGTTATTTTGTATCTCATCATACACCACATTCTCAGTCAAATTAATTTTATTCTGAATTTAGCTTTAGGTACTTGATTTGTGTTGCACACTGTTATGAATTAGTCCAAGATAAGTCCAAGTTGAGTCTCAACTTAAACTTGGACATGTATTTATTTTGGAAATGTTCATGAAAAGATTGAGAATCATTGTCCAATTAGAGCTGACTGAAAAAGTGTACCCAATTTTAATCTGATACATTAAATACTATGAAAATGGAACATCCAAACACATCCAAAACTCATTATATTTGTGTCAGACTGTCATATGTATTGATGTTTTTATTGTATTTTTGTATGTATGATTTGATAACACTACCTCATGTTATTATGAAATGGTGTATTCCTTTCTTAAAGGTACCAGGTGCCTGCGGCACCCTCCAACACTCTTGCTGTCCATTTGTTCTGGAGTGGAGAGTTGCATGAAAAGCTTTGGGAGTCATCTAGTTCAATGTCTCTGACCTGGGAGATGGCCGAAGTCACTGTGTGGGCACCTGCCAAGTTTCATGTAAGGCCTCAAAATGGTCATTGAATTGTCTTGATCCGAATAGTTTGACAGGTGAAATAGGTAGTAATAATTATATCATCCTCTCCACACACTTATATTTCCTGTATTTTTAGGTTGTTTTCAAAGGATTTGATGTGCCTGGAATGACCTCTACAGTGAAGATAGATGATATCTCTATAACAAAGGGAGCCTGCAGTCCTAGAGGCAGCTGTGATTTTGAGTCAGGGCATTGTTCTTGGGTTAACCGTCCCATAGAAGGGGGCCACGACTGGGTTTTGTCCTCTGGAGGCATAACTGGCCCATCAACCGACCATACCATTCAAACCTCTGACGGTACACAACTACACATATACTGTACACGGGTTCAGAATGATGAAAAGTATGCATTCCTATAGTTATCAACAAAATCGATCATCTTCTAAATGGGAAGCTGAAACCCAGTGCATATATGAACTGCAATATAAGATGATTTTCCACAAATTGCTAAGTAACTTTTCTGGGGAGACCTGCTTGTCTCCATGACTATGCTTCTGATTTGCCTGGAATGTGGCATGATGTGGCATTAAACTTAAAAAGATGCATTTTTACTGTACGAAGGGTTGCCTCTCCACAGATTTGACATGTAACTTAGTGACTCCTCCAGAAGTGTTACAAAATCATTAGATTTGCCAATACAACTATAGCCCATTGTCTATGCTGTTGTTCAGGTTTCTTTAGCCTCCACTTCTGTTTTCATTCTTTCACTTCCTCTGCCCAATATTATTATTATTTTTTTAAATGTCAGTATATTTAAAAAAAAAAAAAAAGCCAGTTTAAAAAAAAAAAAGTCAGTAACAATGTTTTTGTGATTCTTATGACTGTAGGTGTATTTTTGTTGAGCTCTGCACAGCACCTGGATCACAGTAGCAGAGCACAGGTAGTTTCTGAATGGATTCTACCCCAAGGGACTACTTCGTGTCTCTCCTTTTGGTCCTATATGCAGAGGTATGTCGTGCACAATTACATTCAGTTAGTACCCCTACCCCACTCCCCCCCGTCCTCAAGTTTTAATGTGGGCTGAATGGTGGGGGAAAAGTACAGGGCCGTTTTTTTGGTTCCTGTCCGCTCCTACTTTATTTAGAATATTAAATTATTTCAATATTTGGTTCTTGCACCGCTCTTTCAGGTAGGATTTTTTTTTTCTAATTGCTGTGGTCTATCCTATAGATGGGGCATATATCGGTTCCAGTATTAGCAGTATTGGTATTGGCCGATATCGATATAGTTCCTTTGATATCAGCAGACATCAGTGCTTAATATTGATATTCTATAGGGTTTTTGTATTGACCTCAGTGAGCCCTTTTGTGTGTATCCTTTTTGACTCAGAATGGAAATAGAAGAATTATGTGGCTGTATGTTTGCACGAACATGTAACAAATTATTTTATATCCCACAAAAATATATTTTGTTATTATTTTCACAAAAGTGAAAAGAAGATTTGTGATTGTTACTTTAAATTCTTTAAAGTAAATTTGTGAGCAAAATATCAGTATTGGCAAATCGGTCAAAACCATATTGACCCATCCCTAGTCTGTCCTTTGTACATACCAGATTTTATGCATTAATAAAAGTTTTGTCTTTCCAATTTCATTTACTTCAAATAATAAATTCAGTGTCATGATTTTACTACTCTACCTCTGCCTTTATGGGAACCAGGTCAGCAGAATCACCCTTAAAAGTTTCACAAACATACAGTATGCAACAGCACAGAGGATGCTTTCTATCCTGTTAGAAGGCCTCAGTTTCCTCCTATACTTCCTTCTAAAACTGTGCACTAAAGTCATTCAGCCATGAATCACCTGCTTCTCTTTGTGCAACAACTATGAGTGGTAAGGGTCAGAGAAAGCAGTCTGAGAAATGTTTTGTGACATTTTTCAACAGCTAATGTGGTAAAGTTCAGTGGAAACCAGGTTAAAATTGGGACAAGATCTGGGGAGATATAAAATTGCTACAAGATTGTACAGACACAAAGACAATCATCTTGTGATATTTGTTTTCCAAAATCTTTACAAATGTCAGATTCTCCACTAGAAAAGTAGCATAGTGCAGCTTTAATTAAACAAATGAGTCAATACAGGAAAACTGCCACTCTATTTGCCAAATCTTAATTTGTTTCATGATTTTTCTGTTTAATCCTTTTGTCAGTGAATCTGGGGCTTTGCAGTTAAAAATTCATTCAGGACAAGTGGAGGAGGACCTGAGATTTAACATTAACACCAGTGCTAACGAATGGACCAGGTTCTCTCGTACTCTCACAATGAACAGCAAGCCTTTCCGGGTAAAACAATAACCATTCAAGGCACTGTACCTGATTTTTACCATCTTAAAAATGTTTTAAAAAACTGAGCTAGTTCATTTTAAATCATGCATCCAAAGTAATTCCTCACTACCATCCTAATGATTCATCCCAGTGAGTTTAAATCAGAGTGAAGTTTTGCCATGGTGGTAAAACTAACAACTATGAGTATGCTAACAGTCCACGTCCTGATTATGGGACAATAAAAAGCACTCTAATAAGATGCACACAGCATGGAGCAAGCAAAAGCTGGAGATAGACATATTTTGCTGAAATACATGGGTAAAAATACGGTACAGAGTTTTTAACACTATCAGTCGCTGTAAGGTGTTCTTGGCTGTTTGACTCTTTGTTGCTCTTAGCTGCTGATAGAAGCTGAAACTAAACCAACAGGATACATTGCCATTGACGACATCAGTATTAGTCCAGGTCTATGTCAAGGTACAGGTGTACATGTATATAAGACTATTATTAACAACCTGTATGTTTGTGTGTTAATTGTTTTGTCTATTTTACTGGCAGTTAATGAAAGCACTCCAGAGTTTGTGGGCTGCTCTTTTGAAACTGATACCTGTGGTTGGCATGATACAAGCAACGGACAGTTAAAATGGATCAGAGACAATGGGACTCTAGGTATAAATTCATGCTACTAACACATTCTTTTACCAGTTTGCTTGCTATACATTTGTCATTTCAGATGGAGGGCAGGGGCTTCAAAACAGAAAAAGTACAGATTTTTACCTTATTGTTGTTGTGTGTTTGATGTTGTGTGTTTTATGTCTTAAAGTTTTGACACTGTTAAAAAAGTTAGCTCTGAAATTGTCCAGGAAGAGGAGGGACAATGAATTTTAGACAATCACAGCAGCAACAATTAAATCCCAATAATTACCAAATTAGTAACCAGAAACCAGGTTAAAGCATCTCCATTTGAAGGTGAATTTTAACCTTTTAGCTCCACCCCACCCCTACTTTAAATCATATGCTAAATGCAAATGAATGCAACCTATATTTTCATTTGCATGTGTTGACAGTTATTTAATTTGACAAACTATTGTAATTATCAATAAATTCATCTTCATTGTATTGCAGTGTTATTCATTATCAAATCTTTTTTTAGGTTGGTACATGACAGTGAAGGAGATGCGTGCAGAGTATGAGAGTCCGGCTGTGCTGCTGAGTCCTTTAATGCAACAGGCTTCTGCTGAATGTACTGGACACTTTTACTACAACATGCATGCACAGGGTAGGTGTACTTCAAATCTGATATGGACTTTTGCAAGGGCTTGGTATTATTGTTTGTATTTTGTTGCATTAACAATATTCTAAAACAGGTGAATTGTTGACTTTTCTTAGGGTTTTTTTCTTCCAGAAGAACATTTTCAGTTAAAAAATTATATTTTGTGAATGCCAGAAGAAGCCAGCCAGATAGTCAGAAATATACGTTTTATTACAATTATACACTGCCACAAATGATCGTACCTACCCTGATTGTGGCTATAAATGTGTTTCAGTGTTTTAAAATAAAAATAATTTATCTTTTGAATGATCAAGGTCCCTATTAAAGTTCTTCACAACAGGTAGAAGTGATGTTACTCTGTGAAACCAATAGTACATAAACTCCTAATTGGCTAGTAACTGAAAAAGACTAGCCACAGTAGACAGTGAGTTCTAACCATCAATAATTTTAGTTATTTTTTTTTTTTTTTTTTACAGAAATGGGCGCACTTAAAGTGTTTCTCCAGTATGGTCCAGGGACTCCAACCCTTTTGTGGTGGGGGTCTGGTCACCATGGAGACGAGTGGCATGGCGTGGAGGTCATGCTAGGTCGAGTCCCACATGACTTCAGGGTCCGGTTTGAAGCCAGGACCTCTGGACCAGGACATATTGCTATCGACAACATAAGCTTCACCAACTGTACTCTGTCAGGTTCACAAAATTTGTCCTTATTTTGCAAAAAGGAGGAAAATAGTTCTAATGATACAAATACAATTACAATACAATACATATTTTGAATTTTTCCAAGAGCACCCTCTACTTGCTCCTACTGATTGGAACACCTGCAGCAAACAGCCACATTTTTGTTCTTTCTGCACAGATATTGAATGTGTCATTTTGTGTAACTTTAAGCACTTGACTAGGACAACAAAAGCTTACACAAAGTTCAAATTAAAACTGTTTTAAACTTCTATAGGAAGGTCATTCGGCTAGGTTGAAATTAATGGTGCACTAAGCATCTTTCAAGGTGGAGGGTCCGCTATTTGTTTGTCTCCATGAAAATGTTACATGCTTTATTGCTTTTACGTTAAGCGTAGTCGCTAGGGGTGTAACGATATCCAAGTCTCACGATACGATATCGTCACGGTATCAACCTCATAGTACAATATTTATTGTGATATCATGGGTAATCTCACAATATGGTGGGGAAGCTCACGATGTAACAATATCTAAATCTCTGTATGATTTTTCACGATATACATCTCATGGTACATGGTCTATGATATTATTGTGACAATACGATATCACGATATTTCATTTTTTGTTACATCCCCAGTAGTCGGCTCTCCATTTGACCAGTAACTTAGCATGGTGGCTTCACTTGTTTTCCTCATGAAGATGAAGAAGTCTAACGTCATCCTGTGAAACATTCCAGGCAAAGCAATAACATCTCTATGGAGAAAATCAGGTGGTGGACCCAGAAAAGTTACATAGTGCAGCTTCAATAATGTAATACTATTGTATATGTTGTAATATTTTGGATACTGAAAGGGTGAATTTACACTTTTTTGTGCTCTTTTTAATGCACATAATTTTAATAAAATAATGTAACTAATGTAATAGTACGTATTACTGAAGTTAGATAATTTTTTTTTTTTTTTATTTAGAGCCACAGTCTTCATGTCCAGAGAATATGTTTACATGTAAAAACCAGGCCTGTGTGGAGCTCAGCAGAGTTTGTGATTTCAGCGATGACTGTGGCGACTGGTCTGATGAGAGTCACTGTGGTGAGATATAGCAATATAATATACAAGTTTCACGAAGTGACAAGAGTTTGGTTTTTACTTGGTTTGGTGGAATAGTATCTAAGCATCAATTTGTCCTTATTTTTCTTCTGATAGAGGAGAAAGGGGTGACTGAGCGTTGCAGTTTTGAAAATGGTCTGTGCTTCTGGGCCAACAACATGGCCAATGTGCCTGTGGTTAAATGGACTTTACACACAGGGCAGGAGGGATGGCCCGACCTCGGACCTCCTCGAGACCACACCAAAAACTCTGCGGCAGGTCTGACATATGCAAAGAACTTAAACTGTTGAAGAGCTGAGCATATACAGACTATATGTCATTACAGGACATTATTTAAACCCCAGTCAGAAGAATGACCATGTTTCTGAGATTCTCTCCAGAACACTACTGCCCAGCACCAACTGCACTGTAAGTTCAACAATACTTGAGCTTGTGTTGTTGTAAATGAAAATTGGTTCTCAATAAAATGAATATATAAAAACTTGAGTTTAATACAAGTATATCTTTGGTAAGCATTATATTTATTCAAGCACAGTAGCCACAATCACAGCAATCAAGGCAGAAAGAAATTATCTGCACAAGGATGGTCAAGTTTGTGCTTTAGGGAACGATTTTTAAAAGTTTACATTTTATATTTGTATTCCTTCCTTCACAGGTACGGTTCTTTTACTACAGCCTGTCTGATGGGAATCTCACAGTTCGGTCCAGGACTCAGAGGAGCGGTGCAGATGATTTTAGTTTGGAAAATAAGAAATAAGCACAGCTACAATTGGCAACGAGCAGAGGCCACTTTCTCATCCACAACCGAGAGCAAGGTCAGTAAAGCGTTATATAAAAATACACGGACTGCTGTGTGCCTTAGTGTTTCGCCTATATGTACCTCATTCTGCTCTTTCCCTTGTAACATTTGTACTGGTTTGGACCCTATACATTCTTGAAAAGGGTTGAACAATTGTAATAAAAAGTACTATGAACTAATTTATTTTAACATGTTTGCAATGGTCCAGAGTTATTTTTCTTTCACATCCTATCCTATCCCTTCCTAATACCTCACCGTGATGAGTTTATAAACAGCTTTTACTACTTTCAGAGGCCAGAAAGGAGTTTTGCCATCTTTGCATAACTAACAACTAGCATGCTAATAGCACAACAGCTACATTTACAATATACTGTCAAAGCTATTTTACTTTATTACATGTATAAAATGGAGTACAGTCCCAGAATTATAGCTATTACTTTTCCCAAATCTTTACTTAATCTTTTACATTTTTAGGTTGTTTTTCATTATGAACATCTGGAAGGACCCAGAGGCCTTGTGGGTGTGGATGATATTTCTTTCTCTGGAGTTTGTTTGTTTGATCCACTGAACTCTGACCTGCCTGGAGAATTCACCACTTTAGCTCCACTGTCCTCGACAAGTATAAGTCCTACTACTACCTCTCCTGTGCCCCCCTGTCAGGTAAAAATCAGGAGAACTGTAACATCTTTTCCCTAATAAAAATAAATAAAATAGTTTTATTTGTTGCAGGAAAATGAGTTTTTTTGTTGGTTGTCCACTGGTACAGTTTGTGTTAACGCCAGTGCTCAATGCGACTATCAAAAAGACTGTCCACAAGGGGAAGATGAGCATGGATGTGGTGAGTGTGGAAACTTGAATGAATTTGAATGAGAAAGATCTGAAAATCTGAATTCAAGAATATATGTTTGTCTCATTTCCAGGCCCATGTACATTTGAACATGACGAGTGTGGGTGGACTGATATTAGTGATGGACAAACTAAATGGAAAAGGCAAAAGTCCAGCAACAACACAGTGCCTTCGTCAGATCATACCATTCAAACAGGTAACTTAAAAAATGTTACATCTTACTCACTTGTTTCATTTTTATATATCAGTGTACTCTAATGGCAAACTCTACACTCACTTTGCAATTGATTTGTGAATTTTGAACAAACCAAAAGTAAAAAATGCATTCTTTACTGTATCTCCAGGTTACTACATAAAAGTGGATTTCAGTGAATCACCATCACAAACCGAAGCCCGTCTGCAAAGTCCAACTCTGTCTCCTGCATCCTCGTACTGTCAGCTGCAGTGAGTTAAAGTTCATTGATTCTATTTCTTGATCTCATATTGATCTATCAGGATTTACAATTGCATTTTATTTTGTTCTTAAAACTAATGAACATGAACAATTGGCATTTCAAACAAAATCCTCCTTAGTCTCAACTCTGCTCCAGACCACATGCTCTTACTGACAGAGCTTGGCTGTAGATCTCTTAATTAAAAACACCATAGCTGATCATTGACAATTATCTCAATAACTGATTAAAATCTGATTAACTGCACAGCCCAATCACCACAAATTTGATCCTTGTTGTTAATGCAAGGTGAATGGTTGTATTTCTCCTCTTAAACTGTCAATTGCTCAATGCCATCTTCTAAAACTCTGCAACTGGCTTCCAAACAACACACTCTCTGGTTCTTCCTTCCTTATTTTTCCTTGTCAGGTTTCACTTCTACATACAGGCAGAGGGTTCTGGGTCACTCACTGTGCTTATGCAGCAAGAAGGAGGCTCTGCAGGACATGAAGCAATCCTATGGTCACGCAGCCACAGTACCGGTGCTCAGTGGACCCCAGAAAACCTAATGCTTGGACCACAACAGAAAAACTATAAGGTGAATACTTTTGTATGTTCAGGTAAATCACAAATCACAATACAATAAAGGTTTAGACATGAATTGAACAAATCTATGTTGTATTAAACTTTGGGTCTATGGCAAGTGATAGAATGGCTGAAATGTTTTACATGGTAGGGATAGGGCCAGATTTCACAAGATTTCTTATTCCTGTGGAAAACAATCAACAAGTTGCAAATAATACGTGCTTCCTGATATAAAAGGTTCGACAAAAAAGGAATAAAACAAGTATTATTAAGGCAAAATCTAGTAAAGACAAATTACAAATTAAGTAATTAATTACTAATTTAATAATTCTAGTAAAAGCAAAGCAAATATTGTTTTTTGTACAAACAGTTACAGTTACAGCATTAACCAAGATAAATCAAAGCATGCAGACAAGACATGTTTTTGTTATCTGTTTGTGACAAAATTGCTTGTCCAACTTTAGTTTGCCAAATTTTATTTACATGCAAGTCATGAGCACTGAACAACACTAACTGTGCTATGGCTGTGAAGAAAGTTGTAAATTTCCAACAACAGCGAACTTCCTCAGAAAGCTTTGCAAACCTGAGTACCATATTTTCATGTAGTGTCAATACAGAGCCAAGGATGTACTTAAAACAAACACTAAAGTTGCACTATGTAACTTTTTGGACGGAAGTGGAGATTTTATTACAATGTTTGACAGACATTAAACTCATCTGTCTTGTATTTATGATATTACATTTGTTTCAGTTGCTCAAAATACCATAGCAGGCTCACCTCTCAACAGATCTGATCTGTAATTTGACCTGTTGATATCCTGTTTGTCTCCATGGTGAGAGATAAGTTAAATGTCATACTGTGGAACATTCACAGGCAAAGAAATAACATTTCACTGGAGACAAGCAGGTGGGGAACCCTCCACCAGAGAAACTGCATAGTGGACCTTTAACTTTCTTTTACAGATCTGGTTCAGAATCCGAAATAATGGAAGCACAGTCAAACAAGATTTGATTGTGGCTTTGGATGATATTTCTTTCATCAACTGTCAAAAGTCCTTTGAACCACCAGGTATATTTTTACAATGTCTTACCCATATCGGTCTTTAGGACTTGGTTATTTATTTGTTTGTTTATGATGTTATGTTTTTGTTTATTGCATAGCTGTTTCGTTCTTTGGTTGCTCATTTGAAGATGGCCTCTGCAGTTGGTTACAAGGAGCTGAGGATAATCTAGACTGGACTTTGGGATTTGGTCCAACTGAAAGTCCTAACACTGGGCCTGCAGGAGACCACACCACTGGAAAAGGTTTGTTATTCAAAGTGTGTATGACAGGATTTCATGGTTTTCTAGTTATTATTTAGTTTGATGGCATAGTACCTGTGTTTTTCATTTATTATAGTTTTACATCAGCTAAGTAAAGAGCTGAAAAGTACTAAAATACTGGAAGTAGCAGAATACCTCTATGTTATATGTCAACATGGAAAAATACATCAAAATTGCAGTGACAATGTTAACAAGGAAGGCATTTATTGGAGAGATTAAACATTAATTTAACAAAATAAAGATGTTATGCCCTTGTTTACATTATGGTTCTTTGGTAACTGTTATGGAATTACTTCTGTCTGTGTTGTACCTGTTGTATTTGTTGCCCATGGTCCAACACCAGAGAGAGAGAAAGAGAAATAAGGAAGATTTTAAATAAAATCTTAACTAATAAAGACTTGGTGAAATAAGAATCATGCCATATACCCTTTAAAACAGCAGTTTGCATTTTGTTTTGTCTTTTCACTTGTGTAAGTCTTATCTCACACTCATGTACTCATGTGGTGATTTGTTTTTCTTAAAAAAAAGTATAAAAGTATACATGTTTTAATGATATTTATGCCAATATTGTCCTACACAAACACTATTAAGTATGTAAAATATATTTCAAAGAACATTTTAGATTCAAATATGATTCAATTTCATCTTTATTTGAAATCTGAACTCATTCCAAGTACTTGGCAAGTTCTTGTGTATCCCCAAGGGTCCCCATACCTCTGGTTGGGAAACTCTGGTTGCTTTAAAATATATGTATAAAAATAAAAATAAAATATATGTGTACAAATATATTTATCAGTTGCAGAGGGCTCAAATAACCACTTTTGTTTACAGGGAAATACCTTTATTTGAGGACATCCTCTGCCAGTCAGAAAGGGAGTAAGGCCCTGCTCAAATCGATGGCACTGCCCCCTGCGGGTGAAGAGGGACACTGTTTCAGCTTCTGGTACCACATGTTTGGGCCAACTGTGGGCTCTTTGAGGATGTTCTTACAATTTACAGACGTTTTTGAGAAATTATTGGTAAAGCATCCTATCTTCTTTTTCATTACATTGGATGTGCCTACAAATTCTGAAATGACAAAAAAAAAATAACTTTTTTCTGTGTTTCCACTACACCAGCACATCTCTCTTGCAAAGTTTTGTTAAATTGCATTTATTTTGCTCTTTTAGCAATACCAATAACCATTATGATAAACAATTTTAATGTGTGAGTGGTATAATATAATATTACCCATTGCCATTTGTATTTTGCAATTTCTCTTCATGAACTTCTTGCCAAATGCACAGACTGGCACTTTTTAATGTGGATCAACTTCCCTTTTTAACTCTCTCTGTGATTTTATAATTTCATAATTGTGAAATCCTCATTGCTCAAAACTCACATCCTCATTGTGAAGAGTGAATCGGTTTCCTGTGCTTCCTGTAGATGTGGGAGAAGTCAGGTAACCATGGTGACCAGTGGTTGCAGATGCAAAACCATGTGACCGCGAGGATGAGCCGTCAATTAATTTTGGAGGCGACTGTTGGAGGAGAGGCAGGAGATATTGTCATAGATGATATCTCCCTCACAGCTGGGCCATGTCCTGTCTCTGGTAAAGGAGGTTTTCATTGGAAAGCACTTTTTATACATTTTAACACAGTTAAAGTGCATATGACAAGTTAGACTACTAATTTTACTAAAACATAGTTATAATAATTATACTTAACATCTCTTTATAAATTTGTATTCTTTAATTTTGGTGAAGTTTACTTATGTAGACATAATTCTTTAACTGTTACCTACCACCATCAACGAGGGCCAAAACTTGCTCAATATTTCTGATTAGACTAATACAAATAAAAAGTCTGTACATTTTGCTGATGACATAGAGCTATTTCATTTTATAACACAGCACTATTTTCTTTATTTTTGCATGTCTTTTCAATATTTTCTTCCCATCCATTTGAATCTCTCTAAAACTTGCTAGAAACATCTAAGTTGTGTGTTTACATGCAGTTCTGCATCTACAAACATAAAATTCATTGTATTCTTGTATTGTTTTGTCAGGCTACTGTTCCTGGAGTTATTTACAATGTGCCTTCTGAACAGATCCCTATTTTTAAACATACAAACAAATCACAAAATTTGATTTATACTTGACAAATGATTTCAGAAAGACAATAATTTCTGTGTTGTAGATGTGTGTGACTTTGAGCAGGACAGTTGTGGTTGGAGTCAGGACAGTACTGATGAAATGAAGTGGGTCAGACAATTTGGCTACTCCCAATACTCAGGACCCCACACCGACCACACGACCAACACCCCCTTTGGAATGTACTACTTTCTCTCCTCCACACAGAATGATGTAACACAACCATCCGCTGCTATGTCTTCACCTCTGTATCAACCTGGTGAGAACTGTTTCAATTTGTAACACATAACATATTTAGATCGCCATATTACCTTTTATTGTTTTGAAAATGCTATATTTGCTGATAACAATATATTCAAATGTATTTAATTTGTTTTGCTTTTAACACTGAGTCCCCCCTCACTTTGCTCCCCCTTAAAAGTGCCATCACCACACAGTCAATTCACACTACATCAGATTTGTGAAGTTGTAGGACACAGCAGCGTGTAGGACATAGAACATTTTATGGGTTTCAGGCGTAAACACTCCTTCCTGATTTGAAGGGTTTGGTGTGCCTGTGGTACAAATTCAAATAAATATAAAATAAATAGTTTGAATAGGGGAAAGTCCTCACAAAATCCTCAAATCAGGAAGGAATCCTTTTGCCTGAATTGATTTACTACCTATACTTACTTATTACAAGTACTTACCTGTACTTGTATTTTGCAGTTTTTCTCTTTTGTTGTGTTCTTCACAGATGTAGGCTCTTGTGTGCAGCTCTGGTACTACATGTATGGAAATAATGCGGGGACTCTGAATATTTACCAGAGAAGTGCAGATGAGGCTAAAGAGATGCTTGTACTTTCCCTCAGTGGAGCTCAATTTCCACTGTGGAGACCTGCCCAGGCCGCGCTGCTGCCTCGATCCCAGCCCTACAGGGTGAGTCTGCAGAAGAGCACCTCTGACTGGACACAATTCAGAGCACAGAATATACAGAAATGCCTCTGCAGCAGCAAATAAGTTGTGTTCATGTGACATTATAACATTATTATTAATATAATCTTTAAAGTTGAACTTCAGGGCAAATCAGAATTTTATGGTAAAATTTTCTGTCAAGTTGCAGTTTTGATGATCTTGTTTATGGTTACGGTAATATCTCTGTAATCACTGAATATCCACCTAAAACAAAACTGGCACAAAGTTCAATGTCTTTTCTCTCAGTATAAATTTCACAAAAGTGAAATTATTTTCTCAAAGGCCAATATTGCCAATATTCATCTATAAAGGTGTTATATATAGTAGTTAAGAGTTATATAGGCCCTTGTCAATCATCTGATATTATGATATAATCAAATTGTAGAACATGAACGCAACCTAGAGGGCTGGGAATCAGAGTCCCTACTTGAAATAATACACTTGACATGATGTTAACAATAGCCAAAAAGTTATTAGACTATATATAGACTGACCCAGCAGACTAAGTAATAATCACATAAAAACATGCACTTAAAAAGATGTATTTTAGTACCATTAGTATTAATGTTACTCTAAATACAACAAATTTTTCATTGATATTGCTGTTGCCTTGCAGATTGTGGTGGAGGGGGTGCTGTCTGGCCCTTCTGAGGAGGGGGGCATAGCGTTTGATGATGTGCATTTGACAGAGGCTCACTGCTCTCCTCCGGGACACTGTGACTTTGAGACCAATCTGTGCAGCTGGATTAACATGGGGCAGATTGACCAGGCAGACTGGCTCAGGGGCACAGGGGCAGGGGTGGAATCAACCACCAGACCTCCCGTAGATCACACCACCAATTCTTCTAGTGGTCAGTAAATGTATTACAAAGTTATGCTCAATAGTGGCCTTTTTAAGTGCTGAAACTGTTAAATTAACTATTTAAATAGGCCTCATAGTTGACTTCTTTAGTAATCATAATTATCTGGACTATATAGTCTCTAAAACACATTTTCATAGCAAAGAGTGGCATTACTAAATCATAATGTCAAAAATGATTAAACAATTTCAGTAATCATCAATAATTTACTATATTTGTAAATATTCTCAATCGACCATTGCCATAATACAACTTTATCTGGTTAAACATATTTTATAACCCAAAAATCTCAGAGTACAACAAAAATTATAATAATTGTTTAGCCTTACTGTGCACTTAAATAACCAAATATCACCTCAAAAATATATTACGTGACATAAGGGTTAAAATAACTATAGCTGAAATAGAAATAAATCAGATAAATAATGAATAAATTAGGTTTCACCAATGCCTAAAGAAGCAAAAAATAATAGCAAAGATTGTTGTTTGCAATGTGCACAATGTGAGAGTAGACTAGACATTATCAAATCACAAACAACACACAATCGATGTAAACTAAGAGATAACACATCTTCACCCTTAACACTATTTATACTGCTAATTTATTTATTCTTGCATATAGTACTTCATGTTGATTTAGAGTCTTGCATGTTACTGTTAAAATACTGATCAAATGCTGTGCTCTTTTAGGTTATTACATCTATGTGGACAGCTCTGTGGGGCAGTGGGGAGACCAGTCCTTTCTCATTGGTGAGGTTTTCCAGCCATCCAACAGAGGGCACTGCATTACTTTCTGGTACCACATGTATGGAGAGCATGTTGGGACACTCAGACTCCACATTAATGACAGGTAAATTTTGGACTTGGGGACATTTAAGCATTTGGCATAATTCAGGAGTCTTTTAAACTTCTTTGCACACGGTAGCGTTTATAGTTCTTATTGTAAAACATAAATGTGCATAACAAAACTTTTCTGGAGGAAGGAGTTGCTTATCTCCATTGCCTTTTTTTTGTTGCACAGTATGACATTAAACTCATCTTTTTCCATGGAGGCAAGCACGTGACTTCACCAGGCCAAGTCACAAGTCATAATGAGAATATCTTTGAAAATACTTCACCACTGTGAATGATAATACCTTTTGCCAAGGTATTTTTGAGCAATAAAAACTCCTGATGGCTACATTCCATGTCATGTACTAGGCAAGGATTATAATCTGCATGGAGATGTATATGGTGTACCCTCCCCAGAAAAGTTACATTGTGCACTTTTAAAATAATAATTGTATCTGGCTGCAATTAGACTTTTTAGTCATAAGACTATTAGGATAGGTAAACAGCAAAAGCTGGTTTCTTTATTACCATGGTGTTTCTGATTACTCACATCAAATTTTGTTGTTTACATATCATTTTACGTAATCAAGTAATCATCAAGTAATTTTGAATGTCTAGAAGTCAGATAACTATCAGATTTTGGTAGATGTAGTTAAATATGTATGAAGTTGTATGGACTTGTTTACTGTATGCTTGCCTTGACTTGTGTACCAGAGGACAGCATTTTGAAAGGGAGACTGCAAGGTTATGGAAACGTTTGCAACTCCATGCTTTTTTGATGCATTAAAACTATATATAACTATATAAGTTATAACTAACCTGTCCAGCAGAATTACAAGCTTTTCCTATTCTTTACAAATACATGTAGTCTTGACCCAACCTCTGTGAGATAGGTGGATTAGTCAATTACAAAAGCAGATTTAAAAAAAAAAAAGGACTGAAAGAGGCAGAGGCAACTCAGACCAGTGTAGTTTTGCTGTGACATTAACAACGCATTAGTATGCTAACACACACTTCCTGATTAACAAACAATTTATAATTTGAGGGGGAAAAAAGCTCAAATACACGGGGGAGGAAAAATCCAGTACAGGGCCTTTAATGTCCATTGTTAATGTTTTCGTAGGAGAACATATGAGGCTGGGAATGTGGAGGGCATGTTGAAGTGGGAAGAAAGTGGAAACAAGGGAAAACAATGGAAAGAAGCCAGTGTGACCATTAAACATAATGAGCCATTCTGGGTAAGTAAACATTGAAAAAAATCATGTTAGAATAATAGTGGATACATTCAGTACGTCATAACTTCATTTAGTTGGTTGTGCTTGGTTGTCAAAGAGCCCTGGTTAGTATGTGGAGGTAGATTTATGTGTTGAGCAGCAGGGAACTGTAGCAGTAGCAGATTTTCCACTAGAAGTCATTGTAATATCCCTGTTGATCACATATCATTTTCTTCCCCTCAAAAAACATGTAATTTATTGAACTTTTTTGTAGTTTGTGTTTGTCTATCTAAAAGGACAAAACCCAGTGGGACACGTTGCCCTTGACGACATCAGTATTGTCCCTTTTTCTTGTTACTCAGAACCTCCGATCGACCCAGATGCCAAGCATGGTAACAACTAGTTTATTGACACTTTGCAGTTGATGTGATAAACATTTCCTGAGTTAACTGACAGCTCTGCTCTCTGAAACTCTGTTGCTTAAATTAGACTTTAATCTGAAATTTGTTTTAACACAATCTAACCATAAAGATCTGACTTAGATTGAACTACAACAGGTGAGCTGTACTGTTAAAGAAGTCCCTCTCAAATAGATTATAAGAGAAATTTCCTTACACTGCTAGTATTCAAAATTATTGTTTTCTTTACAGATGCGTTAACCATTGGCCTTGGAGTTAGTTTCACGATGCTGGCTGTTATAATCATCTCTGTTGTTCTTTTCATTTTCAGCCGGAAAAGATGTTACAAGTAAATCACTGCTACAATACAAAACCATATCTTAATTCATATCCCATACATTTCAATAAATTGTCATGTCTTCATTTATAGGGAAAATGACTTAATGAATTCTGAGCTTTTAGATCATATTTCAGCTATTGATCTTTCTGACTGTAACAGTGTAAGTTAAGATGACTACTGCAAACAAAAATACATAATGTTATTATTGTACAATAATGTTTCATTTTAAATGCATGTGTCTCTTTTTAGGTGCCACTGGATGCAAACACATCTAATGCTTAGAAAATATTCAAATGTATATGATATTTATAAGATATTACCTGATATTTACATTTATATAACCAATTATGCCAATAAATAAATAAATAATAGAAAGGATTATTGGGCAAAAATAAGTTTGAAATGTGTTTTATTCATTTTGTTCACACATAGATTAAACATGGTAAAACCAGCATGGCTTGGCTTCACACGGTGCTTAGCTGTTTTTGTAGATGCAGACAGCAGTGACACCACAGTCGATGTTTTGGAGCGACTCTCCGGGCGGTTGTGGAACTGGCTCTAATCATGAGATCATCCATTATGCTCATCCACTGTGCTGAACAACTCCTCAGATACTAAACAATGATGTCAGATAGATATTTTACCACATTTTATAAATAATGCAATACAGTGCGGCCTAAGAGGATGCTTCTTCCTTTCATTATACTGGATTTTGCCTGGACAGCATCACATTTTTCAGTTATTAGTTTTTCATTTTCTAATTGGAGACAGTCATTCTCTTTTTGTAAATGATAAATTTTAGATTTGTGAGTGTGTCTTTTTCTTTTATGATATTTTCTGTAATTTCTTTGGCCGACCTGGCCCTGTTATATTCTCAAATAACACCTTTATGCTATCATTTGCTAACAAAATCAACGTAAAAAACATCTAGTTGGCAGATACATTTTGATAAAACCTTAAATAATAATAACAATTTAATATAAAAATTCAAATCAGTTGTGTTTGTACAGCCTCGTATGCGTGAATGCAGCTTGACAATGGGCATCTTTCCAAAAGGGGGACCCTTGGATATTTTGCACGAGTTTATTTGAACATTCATGTTTCTTCCATCAGTCCTTCAGATATAATTTAGATTTCCTCATGTTGGTCTAACCATTAAACTGATTTTGTGCATTATTATGTTAAATGAACTTTAATTTATAAATCAGATCTTATGTCCAGACAGTTTGTCTTTTACTTACTCTATCTACCTCCGCCTAAATTATGCAAGTCTATTGTTTTACATTTTATACTGAAATTATATAAATCAAAAAGTCATAGGATGTGAAAAAGATGTGAAAATATATAGAAGGTTGAATTTGGTTATATCATGCCATGTTTAAAAGCTCAAAATTGTGTATATAAAGAAAATATTAAAATATAATGTTTATTCTAAACAGCCTGCAGTAGTCCAAAGTGATTCCTCACTTAACTTATACATTCTGAGCATCTTCATTTCAAGAGCTTTCCACAACTCAGAGACCAGTGTAGTTTTGCCATGGCATTAACAACTAATTAGTATGCTAACACACACTTACTGATTAACAGACAATTTGCAATTCGAGAAAAAAAAAAAAAAAAAAAAGCTCAAATACATGGGAAAAAACACGGTACAGGGCCTTTAATGTACATCGTTAATGTTTTGGAAGAATACATGTGAAAAAGTATTTAAAAAGTAACATATAAAAAGTGTAGTATATTCATTGTAATATCTTGAAGTATTACAGCACTCTGCTCTCCTCTGCTGGTCATTCAGTGGTTTTGAATAGAAACAGACACACTCTTATCTATTTACAGTCTATTTACAATTTACAAGTAGGTGATAAAGATGATATTTGAGCTGTTTTTTGCTGGCTGCTGCTCGGGGTCAGTGTTGAGTTGGTCTCCGTGGTTTTGTTTCATGTAAGTCTTGTTAAACAGAGATGTTATAATTTTTGGTGTACTACTACAAAATAAAAAGAAGAACTCTGTGTAAACGTAATATTATGTCTTGCCAAATTTTACATCCACAAATGTAAAAATCAGAAATGTCCCCCTAATTTTGCTTGTTTTAAAAACGAACTCAGATTATATATAAAAGCTCTGAAACATATGAATGGACCTAAACCTCAAACTGTGTATTCCTACCTTTATGAACTCAGGCTGAATGAACTCTATTTCCCTTGCTATTATCCTTTTCTATTCCTAAATGCACTTTTTTTTGTATTGTATTGTTTCTACATAATATGTTGTGTTTATGTTCCCTCATCCCAACATGTAACTGCTGACGACACACAGCCATGTTTGTTATATCAAGTTTATGCACCCAGTTGTATGTAATAAAAAAATAATAATAAAATAATAATAATAAAAAAAAAGGTTTTGGTTCATTTACATTTATAAAAACACATTTAAAAAGACAAATCAATCACAGCTGTGCTAAGCGTACGTCGGATGTTACGCGCCGCTAGTTCCGGTGTGGAGGTAGTAATACCGGAAGTGTGTGGGCACAGCACGCACCAGCAGCAGCAGCAGCAGAAACAGCAGCGCTCAGACGTCTATTGAAAAATGGGAGTGCACAGAGAAGTCTTGAAACCTGGTGACGGTAAATGGTGTTTTATTCATACGTTTTACAAATATAGCATTGTGTTTGACATGTGATTACATTTTTATTCCAGAGAGGTCGTACCCGCAGCGTGGACAGAAGGTTGTCGTGCACTACATCGGTGGGTAGAGCCGACATAAAACGGCCTTTTATGGCGCATGGCTAGGCGTACACACAAAAGAACCATCCAGTCCACCGCTCACACCGCTCATCAACCATTTAAACACATTTACTACTAGATTTTCAATAATACGACGTGGGATTACGATAAACCATTCATTCTTTTTCAACCATTTGTTTTCATAACCACTTTTGGGGCGTAGTTTGTTTCAATGCTAGTGCTACATCTGTGCTGCTGTGCGCTGCCGCTTCTAAAAATACCGCTGTTGTTAGGAGTTTGGAAATTATACAATTGTTAAGTCCCTGAAAGATAGAAATACACTTTATAGATTAAGAATACGCCTCTTCTCTAACTTGGAAACTTGGAATGAGGAGGGTGTTCCTGTAAGGGCATTTGGCCCATTAGAAGATAGTAGGGTAAATTATTATTATTATTTAGCCTGTATTTTTGGTTATTGGGCTTTTTGCATTTGAATTCTATTGGATGCTTTTTCTTGTGAACCTATTTTCTTCATTTTATGCCACTACAATTTTCAGATAAATCATTAAAAAAATGTTTAGCCCAAATCAAAAGTCTAATTTGTATGATTTTTTTATTGTTATTATTATTCAGTTTGTGTGTGTGTGTGTGTGTGTGTGTGTTAAGTGTGTGTGTGTAAGTGTAAGTTAAGTGTGTGTGTGTGTAAGTTAAGTGTGTGTGTGTAAGTAATTTATATATTTTTTGTGAATTGATTTGTGACACTACATTCATCTGAAACTGTCAGTTCTGCAATAATGTGTCTAAATGTGGATTTGTAGGCACTTTGACAACTGGGGAGAAGTTCGACTCATCCAGGGATCGCGGGAAGCCGTTTGTGTTCACCATTGGACATGGAGAAGTGATCAAAGGCTGGGATGAGGGCGTCGCTCAGGTCAGTCCATACTCTGCATTGTGTTAGGCCTATCTTATTCTGAAAATATAGTTTTGTCTGGAATATTGGAAAACAATAAGTTACAGATCTCACAGTCGAGATGTTATTATTAACAATAAATTAGTTATTACTGATTTTTACCACCTCATTGATATAATACTGGATCTTCTGACGTAACGGCAAACTAAATCCATTCCACTCATCAATTTGTCAGATTTGTCTAAACTCGGCATATTAATACCTATTAATTCAATGCCTTTCTACATACTTGCGAATTTGTTTGATACCTGTTCATCTTCGTGTTTTATCCCAACTTAATTTCAACTTCCAAATGTATCTGTTTGTAATTAGGCATGTCTGTTTATTTGTAGAGTGAAATTAGTTCAGTGAAAAGTCAAAGTGCTTTATAAAATGAGTTTGTAAAATGGATGATATTTGTTGGTCTACAGTGGAATCAACAAAGTGGCTTTCTCATTATTCTGGCATTATTACTGTTTTCTTCCTCAGATGTCTGTCGGGGAGGTGTCCAAGCTGACCTGCACCCCAGACTACGCCTATGGAGCTCGGGGATACCCACCAGTCATCCCCCCCAATGCCATACTGGTCTTTGAGGTGGAACTCATCAACTGCTATTAACATTTTCAATACCCCATAGCTGCTCATTCCATCCACTTCTTTGGCACCAGTTTAATTAATATTGTGTTGTAATTGTTATTTCCATCACAATCAAGTATTCCACAATTGTAACGAAATTTGAATCTCCCCAATGCTTTAGAAATGTGGTAGTTGAGTTGACATCATGAATTTATTAGACTCTCAGTGATGTTTTTGCAACTTACTATTTTGTCATTTTTGTTGCCAGTACATCTGAAATATTGTGGAAAAGATCATTTATTTTAACTTTTCTATTCAAAATGAAATGTTCTCTAGATTCAGTACACACTTTTAAACGCCATCCATGTGTTTATTTGAATAATGCCATGCCTGAAACTGTAAAATCTCAATTTGTGTGTTTGACTTTGTGCTTACTGAATCATTCTTGAAGTTTGACTACTGAAACATGTTTCTTTTCCACAATATTTAATTTTAAAAACATGTGCCTGTAGTAGATTCCTTGCTATCCTTTATTTTGTCTTACCTCCTTTTGCATTATCCCCCACTCCTTTTTGCCATTTAATCTTAATATGTGGGTATTGCACTTCTTGATTAAAACATTGGATACGACCATGTCTTTTTCCTTGTATAAAGTGTGAATATTTGTTTAATTAAAATATTTTAGGTTTTATTTTTCTTGCCTTTTGCAGTAAAAAGAAAAAGGGCAAAACACTGAATATACACATGATCATGCTATAGATGTGTGTTTATGTTAAGTTATTATTTAAATAGGCTTGTCTGTAGAGTAGATTTTATCATGTTTTGTAGCCTACTGCTTTTACATCATCTAATGCCTCATACATCGCAGGACAAATAAGGGCTCTCTTTATCACTTGGACTCTGTCAGCACTTTGGTTTTGAGTGTCTCTCAGTTCGCCCACAGTGATGAGTGAGCAGTTCAGCTGTCATTCACGCCCACAGAGGAGAAAGAGCCATGTTGCATAATCGGTGGCTAAATGTGTTTTGATTTTTGTGAAGAAAACAGCAGTGCATCCATATACCTGTACAATCTTTGACAACTTAGTCTAAACTTTAAAGAGGTGGCAAGTAGATGATGAAGAAACAACATTGTGCGTGATGGGAATGGGATGCGCTCATTTTAATTAAAATGAAATGAAAATAATAGCTGAATAGTGACATCTCGTGGTGAAAAATTATGACAGACCGTGGATCTATTAAAATAACTGTGACAGACAGGCTATAGATCCCTCCACGGACTACGTCACAGTGACGTCGCAGCACCCGCTGAAAGCACAAGGGGGAAAGGCTCATTAGCGGGAGCTGTAAATGTGTAAACTTTCACGGACTTTTATATTTGCTTGCTGTGATTTTTGGTGTGTGAACAAGAGGAACTGCAATTGTGGCGCAAAACTAAAAGTCTTACTGTATAAACACCCGCGGACATTTCTTCACATAAAAACAAAGACAAAAGAAAGAAAAACAAACACTCTTGGCACATGTAGCCCATGTTTTTAAAGGAGTATAAGGAACGTTCAAGATACTTTAATAAAATGCTTTGTGCAGTTTGAACGAAGATTTCACTACTTGAAATAATAATTTCATAAAAGTAATGGTAAAAGGGAAATTTCCTTCTATTTAAAATGTGTGTACAGCTCGTGTACTTTTGTAAGCTATATCTCTCTTTTTTAGACTTAAAACTATTTCAATGTATATGAAATGATATCAAATCCACTTTTACGCACAAGTTTTATCTTATTTTTTGTTTTTGTGATTTGGACGTAGAGGATAGGTCAAGTCTATAAACCACGCCTCTGCCTCGCTCCAGTAGTGTGAGTATTTTGCACAAGTGTCCCACAGAGAAATTAAATCTGAGCTGGATCGATTTTAAAAAATACGCGCAGAAGACGGGGGCGTTTTATGCATTATTAATAAGCCTATATTTTATACTCAGCGCTATAATGACTCCTTTTATTTTTGTTGGATGTATCGTGTTTTCTTATTTTCACATAAGCTGCGCACAACCTGTTTATGGTAGGTACAGTTATTGTCTTACATTTTTACTTTATATTAATTGAGAAATGTAATGGAGGCCTGCGCAAATGTCTGAACTAATGTTGTGTTTAGGGATAGGATGCTGTTTGATTAATCTTTATTTTTAACTTGCATCCAAGAGGGGAAAGTTGCTATCGTTTACAAAGGCTAACTTTTGTCGGACTGCCTAAACTGTAATTTAAGAATTATTACTTTGTAGTATAGGCTATGGGAAAGAGTTCATCCCCAGTACTCGCAGTCGTCTTTTGTGTGACATTTTGACAATAGCTAACTTTACGCACAATCCAAACGCTCAATTTTAAGACAACTTTAGTGTGGCATAACCCAATGTTTAATTCTATCAATACCAACCCGTTTTTTTTTTATGCACTATGAACGTATTTTGAGTCGGTTCCACTTTGCAACAACACGATGCCTCTCGTATTCTTGTGTGACGCGTTTGTTTGGCTGGTGCTACACTTAACACCGCTGCATTGCCAACGTGTTTACGCACACACGATGAAGGTGGGGGTCAGCGCAGCCACCCCAGTGTGAGTCATGCCCCTGGCCCCGGTGCGCTCTGGGACTGGCCCGCAGTGGAGGTGCTCCCATGAGGAATGTGAAGCGCGCTTTGGCCCCTCGGTGCGAAGAGGAAGGACAAGCCCCGTGATGTCAGTGCGGAGCGGGGGAGAGCTGCCCACATGGCGCGCTGCTGTGGATGCCCTGGGAGAGGACTACAGGGCGCAGAATACCACTGATTAAAGCGCGCTAGTTTCATATGGGCCCTCATCACTCCTGCAAGGACACACTAATGGGTTTCAGCTTTTTGTTAGAGGCAACATTTGACCCTTTACCCTTCAAAAGATATAATATTTCGTTTTAAATTTTTAATTCTAATTTATCATCACTCTGAAACCCATAGATACCAGCATAGACAGGCCTAGTCAAATCAGGAGTGTCTGAACATGATGGATAAGATTCATTCCACTTGGAGGCAGTCACATATTACTGAAAACTGTAGGCCCATCTTGCGTCTGTATACGGCCAAAATAACGTTGCAACATAATTTATTCTTCCAAATTATAATGCAGTTGAGCTTGACAATAAGGGATTTTATTTAGTGTGCTTAATTACAAATTATTGTAACTGTATTGTAAAGAAGGTGCATGATTTCACATGTCTCACATACGTTTCACGTGTATTTTTCTGTGCAGAAATAGCACCCCCATCATCAGAAAGGCCTCCGAAACTCTGGACTCATGGTCGGACTGTTGGGAGCCACTACAGAGACCAGACAAAAGACCAGACCAAAGACCAGACTAGAGACCATCTACTGGAGGAGGAGAACCACAACACCACTACAGTAAGATACTGTTTGGTACAAGTTTATAATTAAGCTCTAACTCTATATCTAACTACATTTAGGCCTTTAAGATTTCCATTAACAGTTGTTAGCTGTATCCCATCAAAATTATCCATCCATCCATCCATTTTCGTCCGCTTATCCGGGGCCGGGTCGCGGGGGCAGCAGCCTAAGCAGGGACTCCCAGACTTCCTTCACCCCAGACACGTCCTCCAGCTCCTCCGGGGGGACCCCGAGGCGTTCCCAGGCCAGCCGAGAGACATAGTCCCTCCAGCGTGTCCTGGGTCTTCCTCGGGGCCTCCTCCCGGTGGGACATGCCCGGAACACCTCCCGAGGGAGGCGGCCAGGAGACATCCGGAACAGATGCCCGAGCCACCTCAACTGGCTCCTCTCGACATGGAGGAGCAGCGGCTCTACTCCGAGCTCCTCCCGTGTGACTGAGCTCCTCACCCTATCTCTAAGGGAGCGCCCAGCCACCCTGCGGAGGAAACCCATTTCAAGCGCTTGTATTCGCGATCTTGTCCTTTCGGTCACTATCCAGAGCTCATGACCATAGGTGAGAGTAGGAACAAAGACTGACCGGTAAATTGAGAGCTTCGCCTTTCGGCTCAGCTCCCTCTTCACCACAACGGTCCAATACAGCGACCGCATCACTGCCGAAGCTGCACCGATCCGCCTGTCAATCTCACGTTCTGTCCTTCCCTCACTCGTGAAAATTATTGTTACCTATACATTATTTGTGAAGACTCATGAGTTACTGAGTATTTGGCTATACAAAAATAAAATTAATTGAACAACGCTCCATTAAATAGATAATAGATTAAATATACAATAGATTTCAAATATATAATTCTGTTGTCCATTTATTGATTTTATTTACATTCACCCTTGTACATGTTTACGTCTGAAAAGTTATTAGTGTTATTTATCCACACAGGATGTTGATCACGTTTACTACACGTCAAAGGTGTATAGTTCCACAGACGCGCTGAGAGCAGAGCTGTGGGTGAACTTCAGCCAGCGTCAGGAAACATGGAAGAACCACGGCTCTCTGCCAAATCTGCACCGCCAGGCTGAGGTAAGAAACAATCCTGCACCCACTCCAGTTTGGGACATACGGGTCAAAAGGTCCCATGGCAAAGATTGGCAATGTATCGCATTTGAATGGAAATAGGAATTTGAGATGGTGCACTTATCAAATCACAAAGGGTGCAATTTATTCGAATAACAAAATGTCTTTAACTGAAATTTATGAGATTCTTGTATTAGTTTTTCAGTTCACATTTCAGCCTTTTCTCTCAAATAATGGATAATCTCTCAAACTGGATAATGCTGCTGGATGCTGGAGGTAAATACATAAACATTGAATGAGAAAAAATTGAGGAAGCTCTATCTATCTGTACTTAGTGGAATCATAGAAATGGAACAAAGGCTTAGGTTTGGTCTCAGGTTTGGTGGGGACATTTTCAACTAACACCCCCCTCCATATATTTTATGAATTCTTTCCAAAAACATATGGAATCTGGGCAGGTCCAAAATAAGTGGGACGTGGTTTCATTTTTCAGTTTACAAAATGTACAGTTTGTGTCCATTGCCCTTCTAAGATGATTTTTTAGCAAATAACAAGGATGTAGAAGTTTGTAGCAGATTTCCCTTTGCTTGTTGGTGATGAGATATTTGTGAGGTAATGTCCGTACATTTTTCCATGTAATATTGTCAGTAGAGTCCGATTGCTGACAGTGCACAAGTAGGGCTCAGTTTGGGAGGTGCACTTGTGGAGATAGTCGCTCTTTTTTCACTCACGGCGACTCATTATAAGGTAAGTTTAATTGAAGATGAAGCCAAGTAAGTCCCTTTTGAAAAGTTTTTCAAAGTTTGGTGCACAGCATCTTCACTCACGCCTGCTCAAGCCGCCATCTTCGGGTGCTGGCCCTATTCTGCTGCTTCCCCAGTTTAGGCTCCTGGCTCCACTAATGACATCCACTCTGTTGCAGCCAATGAAATAGTGGCAGGGGTAACTCTGTCATCACTGAACGTCTAATAAACAAAATATGAACTAAAATGTGTTATATCGGAATAAATTTATATTTCTGTTCCTTAAAATAAAATGGAAAATATTGGTAGGGACTATTTTGTCTTCCCCAAATATTGGTTGTGACATGTCCCCACCATCCCTATGCAAATCTATGCCCTTGAAGTGGAATAGACACCACTCATTTGATGTAAAACAAAGCAAATATTGTGTAGGGTAAGTATGAATCAAATGCTGTTTTTACAGAGAGTGCGTCTGTCCTTTGACTTCCCTTTCTATGGTCACCTCCTGAAGGAAGTCACTGTGGCCACTGGTGGTAAGATCTGAATTTTTTTTTTTTTTTGAATACTTTAAATGTGAATTATTCTGTTTTCCATGTAATAATATTAGCTGTTCTTTTGTAAATGTCAGGTTTCATTTACACTGGAGAGGTGATGCACCAGCTGCTCACAGCCACCCAGTACATCGCTCCTCTGATGGCCAACTTCGACCCAAGCCTCTCACAGAACTCTTCTGTGTTTTACTTTGACAACGGTGAGAAAAGAGAAAACTAATATAACATAACATGCCAATTTGAGAGGGGAGGAGACACACACAAGACTCCCTGACAATATAACTGTGGTACATGACATGTAATACTGGTGGAACAAAATCTCTTTCAGGTGGTACGTGGATGGTTTATGGTTTTGTCTAATTTAGAGTTCATTTTATCCACAGTTTTGTTTCCTTTGTATAGTTTCTTGTTTAGGACTACAGTGGAAATGGTGTAGTCCACTTTTAGACTTTTACCTGGTTTCAGTGGCAGAATTAGCAATTTTGGGGCCCTAAGCAAACTTGAGTTTGGGGCCCTCACAATGGACCTTTATGTATTATCTGTTTTTCCCCATTATTCTTGAGAACCGCACATCTCTATTTATTTGAATTATTATACTAGATAACCAGAGCTGAAAATAGTTTAATACAATTAAATTTTTTTTCTTTTTCTTATGATTATTGTTTAAAAGTGCCATTTAATGTCATATTGAAAGAAAATCAAATTGCACTGAGGCCTCGGCCATTAACAGCACAAGTTCAAATGTTTGGGGACCCCTCCAGATTTGGGGGCCCTATGCAGCTGCTTACTTTTGCCTAATGCAGGCACCTCCTCTGCCTGGTTTAGCCCTATAGGGACCTGGAATAAACTTGGTTTAGAAATACAAATCTTTTCTTTGGTGGTACTTGGTGTGAAAGATTTGAGAGCCACTGCTGTATATATTACTTTAAACACTGTTACACCATTTAAAACTTGATAGATGAGATTAGGAAAGAGGAGAGAGGAAAGCTCCTGAAAAAAAAACATATCAGCCCAATCAGCTGTCAGTCTGCTGTCCCCTCTTGTTTAAGAACACCTCATTTCCCATCATGCATTTCATTTACAATCCATGAACTCAGCAAAAAATAAAATAAAATGAATTAAATGAAATAAAATAAAATAAAACTTGATGTACAAAGTTTGGCTGCATAAAAAGAGGTTGAGTGTTGGTGTTTAGGTCCTGTATTTATCCTTTTTGTGAATAGTCTCTCTTCTCTAAAAGGCACAGCTCTGGTGGTGCAGTGGAGCGACATTCTCCTCCAAGACAACTCCAGACTTGGACCCTTCACATTTCAGGCCGCTCTGCACAAAAACGGACGCATCGTGTTTGCATACAAACAGGTGACTTTGATTTTATGTTTCCCAAGGTACTTTAGCTGTTTTCACAATTACAACAATTACATCATCTTCTTTTATTCCAACTGGTCGACTGTCCTGTTCACTGAAAAGGTGCACTATGGAACTTTTGGTAGAGGGTCTCTCAGCTTTTTGTCTCATTTAAAGGTCTTGAATGTTTCACAGTTTGGTATAACTTCTTTTTTCAATTACATGTGTGTCTTCATTGCAGGAAATTACTTGGTTTGGTAGAGTAAAACCCTCTAAAGCACTCCTTTAACTTATGAATCTTTTATCTTTGTCTTCACTGGCAACTCTTACTACCTCTGTAATGGGTCTGTGTAGTCTAATTATTTCTATTTATCAGTTTATTTTTATTGGTCCCAATTATTCATAAATAATTCTACATGTTGCAGACCCAAAGATGATTCTGACTTTCTGGTGCAGGGTCTGTCACCTACATCAGTTGGGACACATGCTATTGCTTAAATGGAATGTTCCACAATATGGCTTTAATGGCAAAAAGCTGCTTCTTCAGTTCTGGTCAAAATGCTGGTGGACACTGCCTTATATCTGCTTGCAGGGAGGAGTTAACTACAATGAAACTACTCTGAAACTAACACACCTACTGGTTTACAGTTTTTGTTAGTTAGCTAGGTCTATTGAACTTGCACTGAGTGTGGGGTCATATTAGCATAATCACTCAGGGCCATTAGGGCTGCTTTCAGAAAGCATTTTGACCAGAACTGAAGAAGCAGCTTGAATGAGCTGCAAAACGTATTCGACCAAATAAACTTTTGTCCAGCTGACAAACTGAATTTCTCCTTTTGTCATGGATTCTACCTGGATGACAGAGTTTTACACAAATATCCCATTAAACTTTTCTCTATGGAGACAAGTGATGCCACTACACCAAGTAACAGGTCAGATCTATTTTGCATGCCATTTATTCAGCCAAACACGTTTGTAATTGGTAAAGTGCTGTATACTTGGCAATACTTGACAACTATAGATTAGAAAAGCTACATCACCTTTAATTTTCATGTAAGTTAACATGTCACTCAAATTTTTCCTCCTCCAAAAATATGGTCTTCACATGCTCATGTTTCTCTATCCTCAGTGTTGCTAACTGTATTACTTACTACTCCAGCTGGTTATGTAACAGACCTTATTTTGTGCCTGTACTGTTTTAGATCCCAGTGGACACCAGCCTCATCAGCACAGAGCATCATCCAGTCCGAGTGGGTTTGTCTGATGCTTTTGTGGTGCTGCATCAGATCGAGCAGATTCCAAGTAAGTTACAGCTGTTCAAAGATATTTAAATAATATTGCATTGTGAGAAAAAAAAAAAATATATATATATATATATATATATATATATATATATATATTTATCCTCAAAGGGTCAATTTAGAAGTACAGCAAAAAATATATATGGTTTGTTTTATTTTATTATTGGTAGAAAACATTTTTCTATATTTTTGAGGAATTAAGTTTTGATACAGTTGCAAATATTCTTACAACTACTACTATTACTTGTTAATACTACTTTTTAATATTAGCTGCACCAGTCAGTGCAAAAAAAAAATTACGTAAACTTTAAAAATATATGTATTTTCTACATTAAAGGTGCACTATGTAACTTTTTTGGTGGTCTTCCATTTGTTTTTTCATGTGGATGTTATTGGCATTTAACACCTGTAATTGAGTAAATGCAGGATAAATACGTTTAATGCCGTACTGTAGAACATTCTAATCTAAGCAATAACATCTTCATAGAGACAAATAGGTGATGGACCTTCCACCAAAAATGTTACACCTTTGAGTTACTGTTGCTGATTCTTTAGATGTCCGGAGGAAAACCATTTATGAATATCACAAAGTGGACATTCTCAAGTCCTCAGTGTCTAATTGCACTGGAGTCGAGTTTTTTCCTCTTCCAAGTAAGTCCAAATTCTAATTATATGAGTTATATCAATTAAGTACTTAATAACACACTTGCGAATAATTGATGTCCGTTTAGCGTGCCTCCAGTTCTCCAGCTGTGGTTCGTGTGTCTCTTCTCAGATTGGATTCAACTGTAGCTGGTGCAGCAGACTTCAAAGGTAAAACATTTTAACTGTTCCTTTGTAATAAATGAAAATAAAAATGTTATAAATGTATATACAAAAAAATAGCACATGGGTGTAAACTACTGATGATTCTGGTTCACACTTATGCGTATGTGTTTTTAAAAATAATGACCGAGGATTGGTGCTACGGGACATTCTGAATTGGACTCTTAGCTCTGATAATGCGCTGACGACTGTGCTCTGTAAAAAGTGTAGTTAGGCTCTTTTATGTTTGTATGTTAGTCTTTAGTAGAGCAAATATTTACTATAGCAAATAGTAAATAGTTACTTATTATGTACAAATAGAGCAACTTTTATTACAAAAAAAAGTTCCCCCAATGCTACAAATCTTACCCACAACCCTTTTCACATGTCTGTATTTTTCCCCTCAGATGCTCCAGTGGTTTTGACCGTAACCGCCAGGACTGGGTGGACCACGGCTGTCTGGACGAGGTTTGCACCTGTCACTGAATCTGCACTAAATCACAGAGCAGCAAACACAGCTCAGAGGAAGAGTCACCCCTCAACACTGCGCTCACACACCATGGGCCAAAGTTAAACTCTTACTACCGGAGGGAATGAGTAATGCAACAAATTATGAAGCAACTTTCAGTTTTTTATGTTATGGGCGTTATTTGAAACATATGTGACCATTCACAAGATAGGACAGTTTATTTGTGTTCTTTGACTAAATTTTTGCTCACTAAAAAGTAATCACAAAAAAACTAAAACCAGGCTAAACTAGAATTACATACATTTTTATTGATTAAAACTATGACAAAAAGGACAAACATTTTGGTCTAAACATAAAAACTAAAAGGAACTTGAATCTAGTTCCATTCATGACTAGATTCAAGTTGCACTTGTCAGTCCCAGAGCTCTAAACCAGATTATAAACTCAAGGCACATGTCTGTACATGTCCCATGAAGCAACACAATACAATTTATCATAGCTAAAATGCAAATATATTTTCAGATTGACTAAAACTGTTAAGGATTTAGTCAACTAAATTAGCATGACATTTTGAGGACTGAAAAAACTAAACTCAATTGTCTGAGTAAATCTTGACTAAATTAAAAATAATTTTATCAGATGACCAAGAATAAATCTAAAATTTCTTGTCAACATGTACAAAGTTTGAAGCACTTTAATCTTTTTTGTGTTAATGTAAAGTTTAAACTTGATTAATGATTATTAGAAATGCACTGAAACGTTCCTCCCTTATCTTCCAGAGGGGAGACCCTCGTTGTGTTCAGACTTCCGACCCCTCCTCCTCAGTCCCCTCCACCCAGAGCACCACCTCTGCCCAGTCTGCAGCGGGACAGCACAAGGGGGCCACAGCTGACCCCCAGAACAGTACACAGAGAGCGGACAATACCTCACACAGTAACACGAGCAAGAGGACCGTCTCAACTAAACAACCTCCAACTGAAAATGGAGGTACATAAGTATATTTGTCAAGCCAAGATAATAGTTTTAAATCATTGGTGTGAGTGGGAATTGTTAAAATTATTGCTTTGTCTGGAATGTTCCATGTGTGGCAGTAAGCCTATCTATCTTGCAGTATCCAATTACAGGTGTATTTATTGCTATAGAAAATACAGTGAAAAACATGCATTGTTACTGTGAATGGGCTCACCTCTTTACAGATCTCCCCAGATAGACAGTTTAATGCCATACTGTGTAACATTCAGAGCAAATGGGGAATGATTTAAAAGAACAGAGGGCATCTAAAAATATCACCTTGTTTATGGTAAATTACTAAAATAAAAAAGTACCACAAAGTAAAATGAGTATCAGCACAAGAGAACTAATGTAATAAAAATAAGTGACAACCATAATTGTTTCCAGTTTTAAAGACATAAAGACATGAGGTTAATAAAGGCAATATGTGGACAAACCACTAGCAAATAAAGATTGAAGTTCAAATTTCAAATTGTTATGTTTGAGTTCATTCCATTCGTTAATTTTCTAAGTTGCCCTTAAAGTAAATGCCTATGTCAAATAATAAAAATACCAAATTATATGGTATTTCTGATATAATGTCGATGGCTGGACAATAGGGGGAATTGGGCCTTTTATTTGAGACCCCTGGTATAAACCTTCATGTAACCCCCCCTCTCTGGCCCAGGTCCTGATGAGGTCCCGGACCAGGTGGGTCTTGTGGTGGGCGTTGCCGTGGGGACCGTTGTCGTAACAGCAGCGGTTCTTCTGTCTCTGTACGTTTATATTCATCCGACCTCTGGCCTCAGTCTGTTCTTCATAGAGGTACAATTAATACATTTACATTAAATAAATCTTAAATTTATTATAAGTCACTTTATTTATCTGCTAGAAGTCTTACTTTTATAGTTAACCCTTAACACTTCTTGATTTAAAGCAAAACATAGTAACTTTAGCGATAGAGTTCTCACTGTAGCTCCCTTGTGAGAACATATTAAGGCCGTATAATGCAATATAAAAACATAATGTTGCTTCAGAAGCACCCCAAATATATATATGTATAAAAAACAAATTGATTTAAGTATGTGATGCATTTAATTAGTTAACCAAATGAACACCCCATCTAAAATATGTTCATCTTAATATGCTGTGTTTTACGTTTTTATTAGATGTTTTTTATTAAACCCTTTAACCCTTTACACTCCTCTCTCTGTCACAGCGTCGCCCGACCCGTTGGCCCATGCTGCGGTTTCGCCGTGGCTCCGGTCGGCCCTCGTACGCCGAGGTGGAGCTCACAGGTCGGGACCTGGACAGCTCTGTGGTCATTGACCCCAAACAGGCCTTCATCATCTCAGACCGGAGGGAGAGCGAGCAGAAAGAGGGCTTTGTAGTCCCAGACCAACGAGAACGCTTCCTCCTGTCTGACAACTCCTGACACTACAAGAGATTGCTTTGAGATTGTGATGGGTCTGTTTCTTTACTGAATGCAGCAGCAGTGTAAAGCATTCACTGAGAAAGTTGTTTAACCTCTATGAGGAAGAAATGATATGCAACATTGTACATAAAAGAGAAAAGTACTCAGGTAACCAAAAAAGGAAATCTATTAAAAGATGTCCTGTGCCATCTACTCATTTCCATGGAGATGTTACTGCTTTGTCTGGAATGTTTCACAGTATGGCATTAAACTTATCTATCTGGAATCAAATAGGTAATTCTACAAAATCAAGTATTTCTTTAACAATCAAAGTGCCTGTAATCATATATCGTAAGGTACATTTTGTAAAGAAACGTCTTGTATTACATGGCCAAATCACTGGTTTATTTTTTAATTTAAACATAATACTCAAGAAATAAACTAAATTAATAAAAATAAATAAATAAATATGAGAGAAAGTTTGGGGTATTTTTTGAGTCAATTTTGGCACCTTTACCTTTTATTACTCAAACTCCACTAGTCCTCTATAACTGCTACTACTCTGACAAACCCGAAAAGAATCTGTGTAGCAAATAAATACTACTTCATCTTGTTTATTTGCATATTCAAAGTGACGTATTGGTATTGCAGGTTGTTTGTTTAGAGGCTGAGAAGTCTTAAAGAAGTCTGTCATTTTCAGACTCAGAAATCAGGAATCTGGTGTTCGGGTGGCATTTCCTCATCTCAAAAAACAGACTGAATTCCTCACTACACGCCCATCTCCAGCGCCGGAGCAAACTGGATCAACGAAAATACAAAACAACAAAAATAAAAGTTTGAACCATAACTATTTATATTAACATTGTTTTATTTTGTGCTTGAAAATAAACTACAACTGGCAAAAATACAATTTACAGAGGACAGTAAATAAGGTGGGATATGTAACGTTTCTAATTTTTCACATCATCCAAGCATGTAATAGCCTTGCCACTTTTAGCACAAGTATGTGTTGTTGCTTTTTACTTCTATTGTGGTGCAAAAAAATCTATTTCAACAATGAAACAAAAATATATTAACAGTCTTAGTTTTTTTTTTTTTTTAATCATTACACACAGCAAAAGCACAGGATCATTTGTCTGTTGTGTGGACAGTGAAGGCACTAGGCACTGCTGACTGGACGTAAAACACTTAGGTTTGTTTGTCATCTGAAAAAAAAAAAAGGAAAATGTGTTTAAATTTACAGTGGCATTTTTTATTTAAAGCCTTGTAAACAACTTGGAGGTAAGAAATCATATTTGTTAAAGAGTTTAAAAAGAATGATGTTTATCTCAAAAAGGTCTGGAGGGAAAAACAAAAGAATGGTCGCTGCAAATTTTTGTTTCATTTCTTAAAGCAGACCTATTACTCAAAATCTGTCTTCTTTATAACCAAGCTATAGTTATTTCCCCCTCTCATTTCCCCTCTCAAAGTTGTGTTTGGAGTGATTTGTGCATATTTGAACAGTCTTTGTCGCTTTATCGCTTATTTTCAAGATTTCTGATCAACTTCTCACCACCACCGCCATACGACCACTGGATTTGGATTTGGCAGCATTCCATAGTTAGTTTGGTACAAATGAAAAATGAAATATAAAAAAAAAAAAAATCTGATGTGCAGCTATTCTCTAGAGCCAACAAGTTCATGACTCTTTGTTGTGATGACAATTTTCTAGCGTGGAAGTCAGTGTACTTGTTTCTTTTATTAAGTTGTTTTAGATAGATTATGATATAATATTGCAAAAAATGTTCAAATCATAACATAATGATCCACAAGTGTCATAGATTATAACTATTACTACTAGTATATAGCCAGCTCAAGATCAATATGTCTTCCTTAACTTTAAATTCAATGGCATTTTTTTGTGTCAGCCACATCATAAACTGCTAAAATGTATTTAAAGAGAACGATTCATAAACAAAATAACTAATATCTAACTAAACTAATTATTTTGTGGTGTGTATCTGTACCTTTAATGGGCGGAGCCGGCAACAGGCGCCTCTGCTGCCTCGGCACATCCAGAGTAATGCACTATAACACAAACATGAGCCATTCATTAAGTTCATTCAGCTCTTTTAATATTGAAATGTGCGGTCAGTACCTTTGCTGGTGAGGTCCTGGTTTTAGTGAAAGTGGGCTGAGGGTCCACGTTGAGCCCGGCACTTCTCAAAGCAGCGATTCTGGCTGAAATGTCTGATATCTACAAAAAAAAAAAAACACCAAAAATTGATAATTAATGTTCCTTATAATGGGTGCACATCATGAGTTGAATGGTGTCATTGCATAGAAACACTAGAAGAAAATAGGGATAACTAGGATTAGGGATGACTAGGATGAGAACCCAAAACAGGATTGAAAAGGACTAAAACTGGACAAAACAAATAACCATGAACACAACACCAGAAATAGATCTTAGCACATTTAACCTCAGCTGCTCTAAACGCTGTACAGACATGACTATAACAAGCAGTTAATAATAGGACTGGACTGATGTTAGTTAGGATCAGTTAGGATTAATCAGGATTAATCTGATCTGGGTCATAATCACACAAACATAAACTGTGAATAATCAATTATTCACCTCACCATGATAGCCAAACTGGAGAAAGCAAAATCTTAAGCAAATGTCCCCTCACCTGCATGTCGGACTGTTGGACTTTAGCTGCAGCTGTTGCCACCTGTTCCTCCAGGTATCTGAGCTCTGATTGGCTCGTGGAGCTGCACACTGCCCGGGCGCAATCCTCCAGGTCCTCAAGCTCCAGCTCCAAATCATACACTGAACCAGCCGCTATGTAAACCTGGGGAATGAGAGAGGATTCAACACTGGAATACATATATTATTCACAATACGAGCATTTATTTAAAATTGTTTTGTCAGTTGTTTAGCATCAAAGAAATGTTAGTTTGTTTTTAAAATTCACATGGCGAGAAGTTAATTCCATAAATTAAAGGTGTACCATGTAGCTTTTCTGGTGGAGGGTTCACCTGATTTAGTCCATGAAGATGCCTGGAATGCTCCACACTATGTTCTGGGATGTTCCAGCATATGGCATTAAATGTTTCAAGTGAGCATTTATTTATTATTCATTATGAGTGTTTTATTGCTAAAGTTAAAATTTTATTGAAACTTATGAAGACACATGTCACCAGGCCAAGTTACAGGTCTGATCAGCGTAGAGATTCATAAGTTCAATGCCATACTGTGAAACATTTCAGACAAAGAAATAACGTCTCCATGGAAACAAGCAAATGGCAGACCCTTCACCTGGAAAAGCTACAAAGTGAACCTTTGAATAAGATAAGAAATAAATGATGTACAGTCATTTGGAGTTCATAGTTGCTTCCAGTTCACATTCAATTTTGATGAGTGAACTCCTTGCACGTTCATAAGTTCTCACACATTCATATTATTGAGCTGAAGGGGTCTGGCTAAAGGACACAATGGCAGCATGCATTCAAAACAACACAGATGTGCATTTTTGCTCTTACATTTTCCTCCAGCCGACAGAGCTGCTGGTCCAGTTGCTTGTGGTTTGGGGACAGAGGGGCGTATGGGGCAGAGGGGGTGTCAGGAGCACCCTCTGTCTCCCGTAGCAACTGCTCTGTGGCGTTGAGCACCTTAAGGACCTCCGTCGTGATGCTGCACAGAGACTGAGCAGAGTATCTCTGTGGGACAACACAAACTGTAACCAATCCATGGGTTTCAGTATGATGATCAATTTAAAGCAACGTATTATATATTTTGAAAGTGGAAAATGCTATAGTTTGATTTTGTATTAGATCACATTTTAATACCTAGTAGCATGCAACAGCTGCCCAGGGACAGATTGATAGTAATGTGGCTGCCAATTGGTCACTTTTACTACCATCGATCACTCAAACCTTACAGGGAAAGTGGTGAAAAGTATTACTAGAGTAAATAATGATAGCGCAATTGGAGCTTATTTATGTAAGGGTACAGTTGGATGTCCATTAAAGCAGTAATTATGAAGTATAAGGGCTGTAGTTAAAAGCCCATTCTGAACAATAGTGGCGTGGGCAAAGCAATATACTAATATACACAGAAAGAAAAGCACTTTACCTTCAATACATTATGGAACTATCTATATTCACCAACTCCACCAACATGAATAGTGTGTTTTTGTTGAGTAGAAGAGGAGAGAACTCACAGTAACAAAGGGAGGACAAGCACATACACACCAACCTGACAACACAGACATTTCTATCTGTCTTTCTCACCTGTTTTAGCTGAGTGAACACAAACTCACTTCCCTGAATTGTAGGACCCACAGACAAAAGCAGCATAAGAAATCAAAAAAGTATAGGAAGTGTTAGTGATGAAAATACACACATTTTTTTAATTAAAATAATCCTAAAATTTTTTTCACTCTCATTGTGGTTTATTTTCTACTATCATAAACGATAAACCTTGGTGCCTTTGTTAACATTTGTATTAGTTTGTACGACCATAAACAAAA